>NW_004949101.1:7441544-7496739 GCF_000317375.1 Microtus ochrogaster | reverse complement strand
TCTCTCTCTCTCTCTCTCTCTCTCTCTCTCATTTATGCTACTGAATTGAAAATGCAAAAGCCACTTTCAGTATGCCTCAGTGTTGCTAATGCTGCAGCGGCTTTGGGCTCTGTTTATTACTTCTGACAATACAAAATATGGGGGTCGGACCCATGACCATTTGGAAGGGCTTGGCCTCATTTGGATGTAACCAACCTAAATGTGACACTTTCCTGTGACTCTGCACTTTGTGAATCCAAACATTGATTCACAAGGGCTCCAACAGGTCAATAAAGCACAAGGCCGTCCCAGTTACAGAACTTGATGTATGTTATGAAATGAGAAGCAGTGGATGGGATGAGATTCGGCGAGCTGACATGATTTAAGTATTTATATGCACCAAATGGCAGCAGGAAATGTTCACAAGGTAAGGTATCCTAGGCATAACTGACATATATCTTTAAATAAGGATTATTATTCAAGCTGTAAGAATATGCCTGGACTGTGTGGTTAACACCACGTTCGTTTGAGCCCGTCAGGATTTTTCAGTTGCACATGTTATTAACCTCACGTGGAGATTAAAAACAACAACAACTTAACTGTGAAGATGTTTTTGAGTGTGGTTCTCCGTGAGAGTCTCTGCTCTCCTGCCTTGAAAGATTGACAATTCATCCTCAGCGATGAGGCCTTTCAGAGATAACATCTTTCCGCCTAAGATACGTACGGCATAACCCCGTCACTGAAGACGTGAACAGTAACAAAGACGCTTCGAAATTCTAAGGTGCTGTCGTCAATGTGCTTCTAATGAAACCGAAAAATATAAAAGGGGATTTTAAATAAAGAGCCCAACCTGAGACTTACGTGCATCAGTCAATAGAGTTATTTTATAATAGGAAATGCTTCCTGCTGGAGTTGGGGATTCAGGCTTGTAATCCCAGGGAGGCTGAGGTGTAACAATTCCCAAGAGTTCAAGGTGGGGCTGGGATACTTAGTGAACTCTAGGCTAACCAAAAGGAAGCACGTTCCTAAAACTTGAAAACACACTGCCTACATAAACCTGCAGCTTCTTAACAACCCAAAGTGATTAAAATGTTAACTTTATTTTAATTCAACCTTCAGGATTATAGTGTTAGCCTTTAGAACTGTGCAAGGAGTTCCTCGGGGTTAGAGGTGAAACCAGCTATCCCCAAGAATCACAAAACTGAAAAATCTAGGAAAAAAGGAATCGCAGTGCCTTGGTGTAAGAGGAGAGCATTTTGTGTGAGCGGCTGCTTTAAACAAACATCCCCGCCCTGCCCCCACTGCCAACCCAGCACACATGGTATAGATGAAGCCCAGGGCACAGGGCTCCTAAAGTATTCCCTGAAATGTCCTTCTATTTGTTGACTTGCTACGTCTGAACATTTATTCACCATGTAACTTTACAAAGCACATAACCTTCTAATAGTGGGGTTTAAAAAAAATTGAACTTTTGCTTCACACAACTTAAAATACAAGTCTGCTTGTTATATGTATATTCAGAAAAAAGTAAATTGTGTGCTTGTATCATATCATAAGTTGAAAATAGGGATGTTTAGTGTTCAGTTTAATATAGGGAGGGACTGATAGTCCTGTGAATTTTATTCAGATGACTTTCTCTCAGTATATCTTTTGCTGAAGCACCTGTTGAATTTTTTTCTTGACTTGGTTTTAGCAAATAAACAAATAAGTAAATAACTTTCGGAAACTCGTGTGCTCTTAAATCCTAAAGTGAATGCTTTTGAGAATACGGCTCCTAATTTCTTGAGGCTCTGTCTCTCTGCAGTCCAATTCTAAAATTATTGTACTTACATATCAGATGGATTTAATTACAGGTAGTTTATCTGTCAAGTGTACAAGTGTTGCTTTCGAATAGAACGCCAAGTCGATGTCAGCAGAAGGTAAAGCCGCTGGAAGCTAAGCCAGACACTGGCTGCTACTGCTGGACAGCCGTGCATGCCTGTGGAGAGCAGGGCAGACAGCCTCAGCTTTTGTGAAATTTTGGTGTTGCCTCTAGGCACGCGTCTTTCCCCTAAACCTTCATGAAGGGGATGCTCTCCCCATGGAACTGCTTTGTGGGTTTCACGGGCTTTGTTATTACTTTAAGCCGTGGAAACCAACAGCATTAAGGTCTACTCTTCACCATTTCATATTCTTTTACTTCAACTGTCGTCTGTGTTAAAAAAAAAAAAAGACAGTGAGTTCTTTTATTTTCTGTGAAACAACAGAATATAATTCTTGAAACACAGTATTTCTTTGGCAGGTATTAGTGACATTTTATAATCAGATGGAAAACACATGCTTAATACTTGCTTTTTGTGCTTTTCAAGGAAAAAAAACACCAGTTTAATACCTGATTAATACACTTTTGTGAATTGTCCCATTTTATTTTTAATAGAAGTTTGTTTTCTCTTGTGAATATGTAATTTGACCATATTAACATTTTCTTTTCATATAAAATATACGAGGAAAAAAGCTCACTTTAGTGCATTGCAGTCATCTCGCATTTCAAAACTCACCCTGCATATCTTCATGTGCTTGGAATCATATAAAAGGTTGATAAAGAGATGACAATTAATGTGTTCAACCTGTTAGGAGAGGGTCGTTGCACTGCTGATTTAAGCTTGTTGAATGAGATTTCCCAGAATGTTAAAGAGGCAGACCAGCAAGTTTCAGGTGATTAAAGAAAATCCCTCATCTTGGAGGAACTTGAAGGAACACGATGCTATCTAAGCAGAACCTAATCAGAAGGAAGGAAAGCTTGGGAGTGAAAAGACGAGATGTTTCATGTCATTATTCGCAAAGCGTCTGAACAAAAGGTTAGCAAGATAATTAAGTGCCTTGCTGCTTGGTAGAACTTTTCAAAGTAAGTTGATTAGAGACCTTCCTTTAAAAAAAAATTAAACATCTGAGTCTTGATAACCTAATTGAAAAGGCTAACTCAGCTACATCGGTGGAGATGAGCTTAGAGGAGAATTGACAGTCTTGTGCATTGTGGCAGATGTCCACACGATGTACATAATTGCTCAGTGATGTCCTGAATAGCTTTAGCATTTAAGAGCATTGCAGTATGCTCTCACGTTTTGAAAAGTGGAAATCCATGCAGAGTTAACATGCACTGGCATGAAATGGATTATTCCATTATCTTGGTGACTGCATTTTTCAATTGATCTCGATAAATAGGATTTTCTTCTCCCTTGCCTGAAAAAACACCCAAAGCAAGTATTATCATTCTCATTATAAAATGTTATTTGCAACTGTCAAGTCAAAATTGGATGCCATCGCTTATATCTGCATTTTCTATTTCTAGACACTTCTGGAGATAAGAAAAGCCTGGTGTGCATCTGACTTGCTTAGTAAACATGCTGACCAAAAGCCCTGATTCTTCTTAAGGGAATGGTCAGGTTAAAGTGCTAGTGGCAGCCTTATCACTGACCATGAAAACTAGGGAGGTCATGACCCCACTTTTCTACCAAAGAAAGGAAGCTTGGAAGCTAATACACAGTGCCTGTCAAGCACTCAGTAGCCACTCTCGGGTCAGGATTCTTTACTGTTTCGACATTCTAATGACTCCAGGCTTACTTAGTAATGCATGTTCAGGGCAACCGGCTCCATCCATTGTCAGTGAATTGGTTTATTCGGTCTTGGCAGAGCTTCATCTTCAGAGAACACTTCTAAAATGTTGCAATGGCCCTCTGGCCATCTGACATTGTGAATGCAAAATGAAGAGCCACCAGGGTACCTGAGAGCATTCTGCAAAGGTTGAGGCTGGGACTCTCATCCTGGAACTAGCTTTGGAAATCCTAAGCAGCACTCACCAAAAAATTTCCAGTTGCAGCATACAATCCATGTGCTCAAATTAGAGGCATAGCACTTTGGTCCTGAGCCCTAATATCTAAAACATTCTTGATCTAAACTTGTGCTTTAAGAGAGCGTTCCTCAATGTGGACTACACATTAGATTCACTTGCAAGACATTTTTTTTTTTTGAAGTTCTGGTTCCCTGACTACTTTTCAGGCTGATCAAATCGGAATATTTGAGTGTGCAGCTTAAACACCTGTGTTTTTGATAAAACCCTATGACTTTAATTTGGGGAGGGCTGAGGTTGCTGGGCCCAATCTTGTGCAGGTCTTGCAGTGAGTTCATGAGTACAGCATCTATGTCATTTCCAGAAGACGTGTTTTTCCATCACATCTTCCCATCTTCTGGCTTTTACATCCTCTACCCCTTGCCCTTCTGAAATGTTCTCTGACCCTTAAGGAATACCTCCACACTGCGCCATCACTTAGTGCTAACACTTTGGGCAGCTACCAGTTTCTCCTTGAACGGCCACAGCACGCAGCAGTATGAAGCCTCTTTGGTGAAGGCTGGGTGCTTGTCTCAATCTCTGATCAATAGGCAATGAGAACAAGTGCTAAAAATGCTCTTATTTTTGTTTCAAATACACAATTCTAAAATATATGCTACCCTGTTTCTGAGAGTGGTTCCAGTAACATTATACCCCAATTTCTCAAACATGGCTGACTCTAGCATACTCTATTGGGTTGGCTTCAAGCCTTCCAGTTTTACACATTTTTTTAAGCGTTTCCTATACTAGTTTATATTCTGTTTTTTGTTGGTTTGTTTTGTTTTTGTTTCTGTTTTTGGGCTTGAAAGTCTCCCTTTTTATTCCCCCCATGCTGAGTCAGTTTGAAAGAGGAAATTCATAGTGGGCCTTTTGTATTATCTGCTGCATTTTTTGTTGGGATTTTAAAATTCATACTCGTTACTACTTGTGTTTGCTGTTTTTACATCAGTTTGACACAAGTTTGAATCATTTTGGAAGAAGGAATCTGAATTGAGAAAAAGCCCCCTACCAGACTGGCCTGTGGGCAAGCCTGTGGTTGATTTCTTGGTTGATGGTTGGTGCAGAATTGCCAAGGCTAGTGTGGGTGGTACCAGTGGGTGGTACCACTCTCAAGCTTGTGGTCCTGGGGACACAGTATAAGAAAGCAGGATAAGTCAGCCATGGGTAGCAAGCCAATAAGCATCACCACTGGGTAGCCTCTTTGTCAGCTCCTGCCTCCAGGTTCCTGCCCTAACTTCTGACAGCAAATGGCATATGACTTGAGAAGTTAGTTGTAAGCTGAAATAAACTCTTTCCTCCCAAAGTTGTTTGTGGTCATGGTACTTTACCACAGCAATAGAAACCCTAATTAGAACACTACTTAACACAGTCATTTGATGAAGTGACAGAGACACTTAAGTCCAAAATAATAAATGCCTTGCTTATCCCCAAGTCAATCTGTTTGTGGGTCCACCCTTGCATCCTCTGCCCTTATCCTTCTTGATGCGTTGGTCATTTCTAATTCTCTTCTTGGCGCCAGCGCCACACCTTCCCTCTACTCTGTGCAGGAAACCGTTTACAGTCTTAATCCACATGATAACTCAGGAGTGTCAGCATAACATTAAATAAAGCAGGGGAGATTTTGCACAGATGAAAATGATGGTAATATAGAGTGATATGATTTGTGTAGAAGAAATGTAAGCAGTTTACAGTTAGGGTCCGGGCACATGGTGTCTTTGGTTGAATATTTTATCTTCAAGAACACATCTAAAAAAACTAAACTTATCTGGCTACCAGGAAGTCCATTATGAGTATGAACAGACGAGTAAAACCCCAGTCTACCTGTGAGAAGTTTGACCAGGAAAAAAATTTCAGTTAAGCATCCCAAGGGGCATGGTGCTGTTTTGTTAAGCTAGCATTGGACCGGGTCTCCATTTCTTTAATTGAGCACCCCATGTTTGGGAAATAGTCTTGAACATAGTAATGCTCTTCTGCTATAGAAATTGTGAAATAAGCAGTCAGCCAAACTCACAGCTCCCAGAACTACATTCGTGCTGGGCAGATGTGTCAAGTGAAATTATGTCAAACTCACCCGATCCCTCTGCATCTCTAGGCTGGATGCAAGCCACTGAATGCATGGCGGTCACAACTCCTTTCTTTCATGGCATGCACAAATTCTTGGGTTCAGCTCCCATCACCACTCAAACTGGGTATAAACTACACCTCTGTCATTCCTGCACCTGAGGGGGAAGGAGGGAGACCAGGGTTTCAAAGTAATACTTGGATACAGTGCAGTCAAAAGCTCTTGCCTACAAACAAACAAATAAACAAAAAAGAAACCCAATTAAGCATTTTTAGAGCTAATATACCTAACAGTGAAGTGTACTGAGTAAGAGAAAAGTCTGAACAAGAAGTTCTGTATTAGTGTCTTAATTAACTCTAGTGAATAAGTTACTGAGTGATGCATGCCGTCAATTCTTCCAGACCTCAGGTCTGGTCCACTTTTAATATTCTGTTACTCTGTAATTAATTGTTTGGTAACAAAAAAGGTCTTCCAAGAAGCTGGAGGAGTTAGCCTCCTCAATAGTGGATTGGTCTCATAGCTAAGGATCATATTTGAGTTTTATTTATTTATTGATTGATTAATTTTCGGCCTTGCTAAAGCAACTTAACCTTGCTAGGGATACAGCTGGGATCCTGACGTTAACACACTATTTGAGTCCAAACTATTTGGTTTCTGTTCATTTTATTTTATGGTTTACACTTATTTACTTATTTTTATATATATGTGGTACATGCATGTGCATGCATGGGTATATATGTGGGACATGTGGGAACATTAGAGGACTTTTAGCAGGAGTCCTTTCTTTCCTACATGTGTGTTCTGAGGACTGAATTTGGGGCCATCTTGCTTGGCAACAAGGGTCCTTACCCACTGCACCATCTCATTAGCTAGGTTTGTTATTGTTTTTGTTTCTTTGGTTGTTTGTAGGCAACATATTTTGTAATCTGGGCAATTATTGAGCTCACTGTGCATCTAAGCATGACTTCGAACTCCTGGTCTTCCTGCTTCCACCTCTCAGCTGTTGGGATTATAGCTGTATGGTTTTCAGCCAGTTGGCCTGGTGATGGGATTGAAGCCTAGAGTTTGGACATGCTAGTCAAGAACTCCCAATGCAGGTGCATTTCCAAGCCTAGAATTTATATGGGAACAATCATCTAAGCAAAAGGGAATCTTAGCAGATTTGTTGTAGAACAGGGAACATAAACCAAAACACACACGCACACACACACACACACACACACACACACACACACACACACACACACACACACACACACTATCTTTGCCTAGCCTGTGTGCTTTTGTGGGGAGGTATTAAGATTTATGAAAATTATGAAAGGCTAAAACAACAACCCAGATCACACTTTGCACCATGCCGCTGGCATAATGTAAATATCCAAAGCGCTGAAATGCAGCCTTTTTAGAGTCATGTATGAAGTGTAAGGGAAGATTCTAAATGAGGGTCTCATGGCGCCTACATGCAAGTGATTTAATGATAGGATTTATTTTGGATCTATGCATAATTATCTAGCAAACGTTTGAGTATCATTATATATGATGTCTTTTAAATTTAGCTTTTCCATCACAAAATATTTATTGCATGCATTTGCTTAGCTGACTCCCTCTAATCACACAAAACAGCACAGGTGGTCCTTGACCTAATGATGCTTCTAGGAAAGACTTAAACAAGGTGTTTTAAACCAGTGAGGACCCCAGTGATTGGCAGCTAGCATCCTGGAAGACGATACTTATGGGGCAGAGCCCTCTTCCATTGGAGGGTTTTATCAGATTAAAATATTTATGTTAGTGCTAAAATGTTTTTAAAGAAATTGGTGAGTCTTATGCATATATAAGATAAACTTCCCACATAGTTTCTTTAACTAAAACAACTGTCATTAAGCCCTTGTGAGGCCATCTACTAAACACTACCTACTTGGCAACACATGAAAAACAATAGGTTTTTGTATAAATGAAAAATTATGCTTTGCAAGGATGACTAGAGCAATGGATGGGTAGACTTGTGATGGTCTTATGCATGTTTATGTATGTATGTGTGTATTTACTTATTTGGCTTGCTTCATTTCATTTCTTCATATGTTTAAAGAGAGAAAAAAATAGTGTTATAAGTCGGTTGCTAAAAAGGGAATATGAATTTGAGAAGCTAAAGAGAACCTGCCAGAAGATATATTTTCAGCTTGCTCCAAGTGCTCTCAGGACTTGTGCTGAAGGGCCTGGAGACGTGATTAAGGGTGTGTGTACTTGAACTGTTAATGTCAACACTATCAGAAGCACTATTACATTATTAAGCTATTAACTCTAGTAATGGGTGTTTACGTATTATTTGAGTAAATGTGTCCTTTATTTTTGTCCTTAGAATCTTAAAGATGAGCTGACTCAGTGAGCAAAATCTTTCATCAGCTTCTAATTCTAGGGTGCCACCTGAAAGGACACAAAAGCAAAGCTGCTCCAGGCAGATGACACTAAGGAATGGGAGCTTTGTGATAACCAGAGACAAACAGAAGGACTCCTTTCCATATCAAAAGACCAAGGGGAAGGCTCACAGGAAACTCCTGCCAGTGCTGGTGTCCTCTGTGGTTAACTGATTGGATTGCAGATGATGGTCTGACCAAAGGCCAACATTCCAGTTTCCAAAAATTTTGCTGAATTTACTTAACTTTTCTATGTACAACAGCAAGGATTCATGAAGGAATGGTCCATGTTTCACCCAGTGTTTGTCATATGGCATTTTTCATAGGCAAAATTTTGTATATATTGGAGTTTATTTTAGAAACTTATTGTAACCTGTGTCTTATAACAACTCTGGTTCTCTAATCTTTTTAAATGTTATAACATTATGATATTTATAGAGGTTTAATCCCCATCACCACTCTTCAGAAATTTCACAGATTTCCACACATGGTATTTCTCCATCTGATAGAATAATGGAAATGATTTCAACTTCTAAAATATGTTTGGTTATTTGAGTTGGTCTTAAACTTAATTTTGAGAACTCAAGTGCTCCTGTAACATGGAGTTTTATTCTCTAGGGGCACAGACCTGTTCATTAGTGTGTTAGTTCTCTACAGATTTTGAAGAATTTTAAATATTGATTGAACATCCTTCTGTTTCTAATGTTGACTGGTTTCTTTTGGTGCTATGATTAGAAAGCCTGCTTCATTTAGCTTTTAGCTTGGTATATGGGGAAATTATTAAATGTTGCATGTCAGTGTTCTCACATCTGCCTTGCTTGGATTCACTATTGCTTTTAATTTTTTCAAATAGTATATTTTAAGCTCTTGTTAATTTTTATATGGTCTGTAATCAAAGCTATTTCTTACTTTTGTCATAATTAAATGAATTATTTTATGACATTGGTTGGCAAGAATATCACTAATAATGAATGGCATTCTTATCTATTTTTCACATAAAGAAAATACTTCTAATATTTCATCATTAAAACATGCAATATTAAACTGAGTAATCTTATATTATATAGATTATCTTCCAAACTAGAAATGGGAGCTTTCAATAAAGTTTTATATAACTTGTCTTTATAGTTTGTTTGTTTATATATACAAATAATGTTAAATACATTAATTAAGAACTTTAATAGTTAGATCATCTATTTATTGAAATAAACTGTATTTAGCCATGATACTTTGGTACATTGCTTCATTCTCCTATACTGTTTTTAAAATTAAAAGAAGAGAAGAGAGCACTGGTACTTTGAACTGACGGTAACACATGGTTGTGAGCCAATATGTGCATCCTGAGAATTGAAAAACAGCAAATGCTCTCAACAACTTGAGCCATCTATCTATCTATCTATCTATCTATCTATCTATCTATCTATCTATCTATCTATCTATCTATCTATCTTATCATTCATATATCTATAGATAAACATGTACACATGCATACATACATACATACATACACATCTTTAGACAAGGTCATAGTATGTTGCTCAGGATGGTCTAAAATTTGTGATCTTATTATACCTCTTCTTTTCTGGAATTCTAGGCATGTAGCAGCATGCTTAGATCAGAATATATTTTGTAATCTAGGCTTTGCTGAACTATAGCTACGTGATTTTTTGTATATATAAAGTGATTAGATTGAGATAGTATTAATGAGTAAAACTTTAATTGTTTTTATATAACTGAATGCTAATTTCTCAGATTTGTACTAAATTTTTCTACTAGTCTTGTTATATGCCTGGTGTTTCCTTGTTTCTGTTATTACATTTTCTTTTTCTTCTTTTCTTCTTCTTCTTTTTTTGCTTTTTAAGACAGGGTTTCTCTGTAGTTTTGGAGCCTGTCCTGGAGCTATCTCTTGTAGACCAGGCTGGCCTCAAAGTCAGAGATCTGCCTGTTTCTTCCTCCTGAGTGCTGGGATTAAAGGCGTGTGCCACCACTGCCAAGCCTATTATTACTTTTTCAATGTACCTTAGTAATAATTTTGCTGTCATTTATAGTTTTTTCCTATCTATTGGCTGTTATTCTATTTTGTCCTTTAAACTTTTTTTTATTAAACTTTATTTGTAAATGACCTGCAGAAAAAAAGAACATAATGCAACCAGATTAGTTTAATCTTTCTCTATCATTTAGGTATCCTTTCAATCTTAACTAAGAAAGAGTTATTGTTTTTTGATAACAGAATTTAAACCATTCACATTCATTGTAATGATTGAAATATTTATTATTTGTGGCATTATAATTTTGATTTTCTCTGTTTCTTTCTTCTCATTATGTTATATGGAGCAAGAGAGATAGCTTGCTCCATATAATATGATCATATTATTAATTTGATAATTTAAAGAAAATATATTTTATATTCATTAGGAAATTTTCTAACAATGACCAGCGGGGAAATGACACATCTATATGCAGTTCACTAGATGCCGTATACTGCTATATGGCATGAAATCTATAGCACACTATAAAACTATGCTTTCCTGACATATAAAGATGACCTTGCTGACTCTTGCATCTGTGAAGCAGGTGCTTTGAGGTGCTTTTGGATGTGCTGGGGAAGACTTATACTGAGCCTTGCATACATTTGTATGACAGTTTCCTGTGTTAAGATTTAAAATCATGGGCATTAGACAATGTTTTTCTCTCTGCATCTATATAGAATTTTAGCTTTCATATTTATTAACCTACAGCTTTTACCTTTTACTGCATTTGGGTTATCATAAATGTGTCATCTAAACTGGGATGCCTTTGAGCAGTAGGAAAATAGCTATGAAGGGGATCATTTGGAACAAAATGGGACAAGGAGTCATCCAGACCTAGTAATTAGAAGGAAATTGCACATGTTATATAAACAAACACATTTTCCACAGACCCTAATCCCATAAAAATTTACTAGAAAAGATGTTATGACATTCAGGCTGAGGCTGAAGGTTTATGGGTCAGTAAAATTTGAAGAAACATAGAAATGATGATAACGTAACATGGCTAAAATAAGACACATTTATTCTTTTCACTTTAGCTACACATAAGACTAGCTGCAAGGATAACAGGTGTGCATACCAACACTTTCTGAAAGGATATGCTATCTTTTGGTCACATTACACTATGGTCTGATTTTTTTCTCTCTTCCTGACTTCTTCAGTGTCTTTTGATCATAGTATTTGTTTCATACAATTCAAAGAATTATCTACAATTTTAAATGAAAGATTTTTTATTAAATATGTGGCAAGCAAAAGCAAGAGGAATAGTAGCAAATTGCAGATAGGTCATAAAACATCGTGAAATTGGTCCAACAGAGATAACTAAAATAGCCTAGTTGAGAGAACAAAGGTAACATGAAATTGGGATGTAGTTGGACCTCTTTGTTGAGACTGCCAGCTCCCCCAAAATGACAAAGAGACTTATTATTAATTATAAAAGCTTTCATAGCTTAGGCTTATTACTAAATGCTCTCACAACTTAAATTAACCCATGTCTATTAATCTAAGCACCATGTGGTTCATGGTCTTACCTGTCCTTGAGCAAGTCTTGTCTGTTTGGTGGCTACATGGCATCTACTGACTCTGCCTTCTTTCTCTAAGAATTCAGTTTAGTTTTTCCCACTTAGTTCTGTTCTGCTCTGCTATAGGCCCAAGGAGCTTCTTTATTAATCAGTGATAATCACAGCATACAGAGGAGAATCCCACATCATTTAGAACCCTTTAATAAGCTTTCTCAGGTCTTATATGGATACATGTAGCCAGATGTTGGGTGTCATTAGTAGGTAGATTTTTCTGTTCTGCCAACCAGCTCCCAAATACCCACATGGAGACTTCTTATTAATTGGAAAAAGTTGGCTGATATTTTAGGCTTATTTCTAACTAGCTCTTATAACTTAAATTAACCCATTTCTATTAATTTACTTTCTACCTGGTGGTTTTATTACCTTTAGTCTGTACTTCCCATGTTGCCTCCTCTGAGTCTTGGTTTCTCCTCCCAACTCCACCCTTCTTCTTCCCAGAATTCTCTCTGCCCTGAAAATCTTGTTTAGTTATTGATCATTTGGCTTTTTTTTTTTAAAAAAAAAAAAAAACCAATCACAGTAAAATAACTTCACACAGAATAAAGGAATATTCCACAACATTTGGGGGCTTGAATATCCAGTAAAATCTGACTGGGGAAACTGAGGCAGTTATCTGGAGTTCTAGATCTTTTTAAGTACATGATATTTTCAATACCCTTAGCTGCTTATTGTTTTTGCTTCTCTCTGTTACATAGAAGGGGGGCCAGCCTGAACCAGGACAGGGAACTTGGGTGATACTGACATAAACATCCTTGGACCGAAGTGAGGGACCAATCCTACTTCTAGAGCCAGATTATCAGTGGGCTTAGATAGCATGTGACAATTTGCTAATATAATGTATATTACGGTACTGTTTCTCTTGGATGTTTATTGTAATAGTTATGTTACCTTTAATAGTTCTGCTTTCTCAGTTTTGTGTTGACTGAACCTTATTTTGTTTTAATAACTTGATATCATTGAACCACTTTTATTATATCTGACAAATTTAATGCATTTAATCCATTTTCTCATTTACTGCCTTTTTCCTCTAAAGAGCACAAAATAATTTCAGAGATACATGTTTAAAAGCCATTTTAGCTGAAACTGTTCTTCATTTTCGCCACTTCTACTTCCAGAACAATATTTAAAATACCAAATGCCCATGAATAACTGGGCATCACTATCCTATGTCTGAGAAGAGAGAAGAATAAGTTAGTGTGGTGTGATGTCTAGGAGAGAATATACAGCCTTGTAAAGTCTAGGGTGACCTTTTCAATGTGTGTGAAGTCTAGGTGTAATGACTTCATAGGAAAGGTTCTTGGGACAGGAGCAATTCTATCACCCCATGTTAAATACTATTATTGTATACCACTGCAGCAATTCTCAGACAAATCTTTACCAAATCCTAACCATATATCAGACAGTATACTGGGAGTTCTGAAGAAATACAAATATAAAAAGATGATGTCATATAATTGCATAATGAGCAAGTATACATTTAATCATAAAGAAGGGAGTACATTGTATTTGGTCAAGAATTCAGATGGAAACTACAGGTGCCAAGACACATAGGACAAAGGAAGACATACTGGATGGAGGTAGCTGCACATGGAAGGACCTGGCAAACAGCAGTGTGGAAGCGTATTGCTGGACATGCATTTTGTTTGCTGAGAACCACAGTGAGATTTGGGCAGTAAGAGTACCAGATCTCTTACCAGATAGACCTGTAATTCATCCCCCACAAAGCATGTACACATATAATAGATAAGACACAACCATGAAGAAATTCTGAGTAAGAAAGTAAAACACTCTATGTTTTAGAAAACTGAATGTGCCTATTTGTAGTCACTCTGGATTCCTAGAAATGCTCCTAACATCAAGGATGGTAACTGCTTGTGCATTTGTTACACTTTATGAACTTTGTAAAGTTTTTGGTTAGACCTGGTAAAAGGAAGGAAAAAATGCATATTACTAAATTGCTCTGGAATTTTAGTTTTCCACATGTGGAAGAAGTTTTTCATTTTTGGACTACATAAATATTATTTGGCGGTGTAGGTACAGAGGAGTCAACTTAATGTTAACAGGTTGCTTTAGAGCTATATATTATAGCATGTAAATCATATTAAAAGTGGATGAATTTTGATGATTCAAAAACTTAATTTTCCACTAGCTTTTATATAGCAAATGTACCAAGGAACTGTTTCAGGAATGAATTTCTCAGGTTACTTTAATTTCTCTCATGAAATATATTTATATTATAGTCTACACATATTTTATTGGTTTTATTTTTTACCAAAAGAAGTGTTGGCTAAAATTCTTTTAAAATGCATCCTAAGGGTATGCGTTGTGTATAATAATGAAATGCAGATGTACAAGCATCATTCTGATCTGTACTTGATTGCTGTTTATATGCAGTGTGAATTAGGAACAGAGCAAGGTGAGGTGAGGGAGAGGAGAAGGAATAAAAATACAATTAACAGGCTCAGTCGTTTTGGACTAAGGCTGCTTTAATTAACAGCTTCATGGTGGCAACACAATTGTGCTTTGGGGAAGCTAAGAATAACTGTGAGCCTGGCATCCTCTTTCTGAGGAACTCATTTTCTTTTGATAGACAAAAGTCAAAGTGGATAAAATATTTTTGTCAGAAGATGACCAACTTCAACATTTTTTTGCATGTTGTTAATAAACATTCATTAGTTGAATTAGAAGGCATCAAGCATAATTTCTTCTGTCAAGACTAGCATGTGTCTTTGTATTTTCTAGAATTGTATGCCTGTAGAGTATTGGCCAAAAGAGTGATCAGGTTGAAATCACTTTATGTAATAAGTTACTTGTTTTTACATAAGAATATATACCAGAAGAGAATGTGTTTGACAGGTGATTTCAAGACAATATTCATTTAATGCTAGCTCTCTATCCCGTGACTATGTCCAAGTTTGCTTACCTTGTCTATATTTACTTATGCTTTTAATTGTTGATAGTACACCTAAGCACATTAGTAACATCCCTACTGTATATTTTATATATGCCCAATTTTCATCTATGCATGAGTTTTCAGTAGAGCTTCCATGTCATATATTACACACTTTCAGGTTTCTGCTGTACATTGTCAAATTGTTCTTTGTTCTTTCATTGTGTGTTTACCTATGTGCATTACTAGTAAAACATTACTCACTTATTTCTAAATATTTTATGTTTTACATGCGTGTGTGTGCCTTAGTATATGTATATGTACCATGTGTATGCCATACCCTTGGAAGCCATAAGATTTCTTGGAACCAGAATTACAGAGTGTTTTGAGTTACCTGCTGTAGGTGCTGGGAACAGAACACAGATCCTCTGAAAGAAGAGCAAGTGTGTTGACTATTGAATCATCTCTCCAGCCCAACACTGCTTACTTTAAGAGACATGCTCTTAATGTTTATACTTCATGTTGAATCAGATTATATAACTGAATTCTCTAGAAAACATAAGTATTTTATTTTTTAAAAATTAAATTGTTCCAGTAATATCCCTATCCTTTAGGGAAGTGTTTCTATCCTTACTATGCAAAGTAGACTTTTTTTTCCATCAAAATGCATATCTGTGGGTGAATTAATGAGAGGGTAACTTTTGCCCTTTGCGTATATGTGTGGATTTTTAACAATATTAACGAAAAAAACCTGGCTTTCGAGGTAGAAAAAAAAAACTTGAGCTTGTATGAAATGGCAGGAGCTGATTTGTTCTAGCCATGTGTCAAGTGACAACTGATAAATTAAACACGATATTGTTCCCCTCTCGCCTTCTGAAGGTGGAAAAGGCTGGACTGAAAGGGAATTTCCTTTCTATAATGACACAACTCATTCATCTGTCTCACTCGCTCTTCTGTGGTTTGCATACATTTCTGATCACAAGGGAGGGATTAAAATTTGAATCATGATCCCCACTCGCTTGTTTGACTGTAAAATATGTCATTGTTCTCTTCTTACTGCTGTTACCAATCTCCCGTTCCTCCATTTGGTTCGCTGAAGCATCGCTCTTGAACAACTTTCACTTGTTGTTTCTAATGTAGTCCTAAGTGGCCTTAGTGTTCACGCAGCTGTCCATTGTTCCATTTGATTCTGTCCTAGAGTCCCAGGCATCTCATTTCTTGTCCTATTTTCTAATGTCTAGTATTTTCTCTGCAAACTGAACTCTGTCCAGGCAATCTCTCCAGCCCCTGTTTCACTAAAGACAGCATCACCTAGGCATCTCCCTTCCCATCTTCCGTTCCTCTCTTTTCTGTTGATCTCATTACAATTATTTGACCTTATTAAGATGACTGATCCATTGACTTCACCACATCGCCATGCTCCTTCAGCTCCCTTCTGCAGGCTCTTTCTTCCCCCTGACTGGGGTTCTGTGGCATGCCACTATAGCTGTTGCTTCTTACAGGATAACTGTGACTAGAGAAAAAAGCTCACAGGGAAGTCTTAAAATTATGACCCAAAGATCTCCTAAGGGAAATCCTATCATAAAACTGCACAACTTGACTCTTCACACATTGAAGTGACACCTTTCTTCCTGTCTGCGGATATCCTGAAATAATACTAATTAAGTAAAGAGGCAAAATCTTACACAATGGAAAAAAACACATGGTTTTATTAAAGCTATAACCTAGAATTTATTTCCTTGGATGGATTTTTAGTTACCTTATGAAATTTGTGATCATGGTATATGAAAGAAAAATTTTTGTCATATGTCAGCACTTTAATCCAGCTGTTCTATTTAACCAATTAAGCCTCAAAATTACTATGACTATGTGTTTACATTGAGTGCTACACTTACACTTTTGAGGCCTCAGAATTTGAAACAAACAACCAAAAAAACCCAAACAAACTGGAATTGGTAGGCAATTTGGATTCCTTGATCTTACAAGTGCTAGCGTGTGACTTTACAGACGTTGTCTGTCCTGTCTTCTCTAAGATTTGGTATATCCCTCTTTATGATGGAGTTAGTGATGCTGACCCTCGTGGATCATTTTGAGAATCAAGTGGAATGCATTCATGAGTTAATTAGTAGTCTGAGGAGCTCCACATTTACTCCACCTGCCGCCAGTTGAACACTTCACATTCAGAATTATAATGACTGAAAGTTTGGTGTTTCATGTCATCTTTCAAGCATGAAGGAATATAGGTCTTAAATCTGAAACATAATTTGATAGTCTTATTTATTCCTTCTCCCAAGATCTAAGTGATGAATTATTGACGAAAGAACAACATTGCTGGTTACAAGCAGTGTATATGTTCTCATGATTGTATAAATAAATAGCTGCGTAAACATTGGGCAGATCTAACTAACTTCTATGTGGGAATGAAGGCTGCATGTTATTCTTGGCTTCCCATTTCATCACAAAAGCTTCTCCTAATCTTGTTAATTTCTAAATATAATAGGGTTTTTGAAGAAATATGGAGGGAAGGATGCCCAGATAGGGAGTTGATTTGGAAATGTTTGTTTAATCTTCAAAAACATGTGCAAAATATCAAGAAATTTTGTCATCCTTAAATCTGGAATAGTTTTGGAAAATCTGCTTTGAAAATAAAGCTCCTAAGAGTGAGGAACTGGCTTACCCAGCTATCCTGTTTCAAGGAAAACAGAGGACACCTCTTGGATGAAATGCAATCCTTCTCGTATTCACCAGCCTCAGGGAGAGCCCACTTAGGGGAAGCTGTAATTAGCCAGTTGCTTTTTTATTCCAATTGTTTCTCCTTGGTTTTTCATTTTTTTGTTTTTCTTTCCTTTCTCTTCACTCTTTCTCACATTATTTTGTTTTCTTTTTTAAGAGCACTTCTTACATCCTTCATTTAAATTTTTTCAGTTTTTGAAATCACAGTAGGAAACGTGGAAATTGCTTATTGCATTCAGCTAGATTGTATCCACCAGCACTAACATAAATTCAGATGTCCGTATCAGAAAATTTATGCATTTAATATTTTATTATGTTTAAAAATTTATTTTTTAAGTTTAAAATTTTATGTTTTAAACAATTAAAATTTATCTGTTACCTTTATTTTTTTTTTATTTTTTGGGGGGGGTTTTTTTCGAGACAGGGTTTCTCTGTGGCTTTGGAGCCTGTCCTGGAACTAGCTCTTGTAGACCAGGCTGGTCTCGAACTCACAGAGATCCGCCTGCCTCTGCCTCCCGAGTGCTGGGATTAAAGGCGTGCGCCACCATCGCCCAGCTATCTGTTACCTTTAAAATTGTATCACATTTATATTTTTCAACTAAGTCATTTTATTGTCCTACAGTTCTGTTTTGAACTGTAAAAGATTAAAAATGTGCTTTTATTAGGTAGGGTTTCCAATCTTTCTTTCCTTATTTTCAGGCTCCAAGTCCAGACCTGGGTGGGAGTTTATTTTAGTTAGCATCTACACGTAAGGCACATCACAAGGAAGCATGTGGACATCCCAGAGCATTTTTGTCAGCAGTGTGCTCATACAGATTCACCCAAGCCTCATGAACACATCACATCCCCCTTTGCCTCAAGTGCATATTTCTAATTCGAGATGTAAAACAAAAAGTCTGATGTTTTTATTCTTTTTTTTAATTTATTTATTTATTAAGGATTTCTGCCTCCTCCCCTCCACCGCCTCACATTTCCCTCCCCCTCCCCCATCAAGTCCCTCTCCCTCATCAGCTTGAAGAGTAATCAGGGTTCCCTGACTTGTGGGAAGTCCAAGAACCGCCCACCTCCATCCAGGTTTAGTAAGTTGAACATCCAAACTGCCTAGGCTCCCCCAAAGCCAGTATGTGCAGTAGGGTCAAAAACCCAATAGAATCTCAAGGTCCAAATCAGGAGCAGAAGGAGAGGGAGCAGGAGCAAGGAACTCAGGACCACGAGGGGTACACCCATACACTGAGACAATGGGGATGTTCTATCGGGAATTCACCAAGGCCAGCTGGCCTGGGCCTGAAGAAGCATGGGATAAAACCGGACTTGTTTTTATTCCTTTTTATATTTTTACATTCACAGTATTTTTTCCAGAAGTATATTTTACCATTTTTCTAAGTATTTTATTATTTGGTTTTCAAACTGGCTTTTGATATTAAATTTAACTTGTTTAGGTGATTACTAGAGTGAGGATTTTAAGTAAGTCCTATTTTCTATAGCTTCAAAGTTAGTAGTGATGATATAAAATATGGTTCCATTGTGACAGTATAGTTTTATAGCCACTAATTATTTTTATGTCTATTTTTAATTCTTAATTCTCTACTTTGGTTCAGCTAAACTTCCTCTGCTGAAACTCAGTATATTATTTCATTTTGCATGTTCCTTGAGAATTTTCACTAGGAACACTTACTGTGGAGATGCTAAAATTATGTTTCAAAATCTCCTTGTAGCCTAAGTGCATGCATGGAAATGTATAGAGGAAGCAGTTTGAGGCTTAGGAAAGCATTGGTTGGAGAATTTCAGGCTTCCTATAAAGTCCTACAGCCTCATATTAAGTATGTTCTCCATGAGACTGTAGCATATGCTTCACAATTGGCCCTAGCTTTAAAGATGGAGAATTATGTAAATCAATTAGATTGATTTACACACATGAAGAATCAAAAGTCCTTCAGCAGACCAGATGGCTTTATTGTTGACTTCTACCATACATTTGCTGAAGAACTCATATAAATTCCTTTTTTTATTTTTATTTATTTATTAAAGATTTCCATCTCTTCCCCGTTACCACCTCCCATTTCCCTCTCCCTCCTCCAATCAAGTCCTTCTCCCTCCTCAGCCCAAAGAGCAATCAGTTCCCTGCCCTGTGGGAAGTCCAAGGAACCCCCACCTCCATCCAGGTCTAGTAAGTTGATCATCCAAACTGCCTAGGCTCTTACAAAGCCAGTATGTGCAGTAGGATCAGAAACCCATTGCCATTGTTCTTGAGTTCTCAGTAGTCCTCATTGTCCGCTATGTTCAGAGAAGCTAAATAAGGAGAACCCAAAGAAAAACATATAGGCATCCTCCTGAATATTAACCTGCATCAGGCAATGAAAGGAGACAGAGACAGAGACCCACATTGGAGCACCGGACATAATTCTCAAGGTCCAAATCAGGAGCAGAAGGAGAGAGAGCACGAGCTAGGAACTCAGGACCGCAAGGGGTGCACCCACACACTGAGACAATGGGGATGTTCTATTGGGAACTCACCAAGGCCAGCTGGCCTGGGTCTGAAAAAGCCTGGGATAAAACCGGACTCTCTGAATATAAATTCCTTTTTAAGCAGTACAAACAAGTGCAGAACGGTGACCCTTCCAAGTGCCTACCATGAGGTCAAATTTAGACAAAAGTACTTGTGACCAAAGGAGACTTACTCCACTTCAGACAAGGATGGTTTAGCACGTGCAAATAAATAAGTGTGCTGCATTACCTTGCGATCGTAATAAATACAGCAAAAGCAGTTGATACAATTTGATATCTCTTCATGATAAAACAGTAAATTAGTTACGGGATTTATACACCTGAGTATGTTGAGGTATATATAATAACCCCATAACATTATACTCATTGTGTGGTACCCTGTTAAAATAATAATAATAACAGTAATAAATAGAATGTACTACCGAAAAATGAAATTGGTGTTGGGTACTATTAAATAATTGAGGATTGGTGTGTTGGTAAACCAAAGAGAACTTCTCAAGGGAGACAAGTGTGTTTGTGTGTTTGTATGTCTTGTTTTTTTACTTTTTAAAAAAATTATGGTTTATTTGTTTAGTTTGCCTGTTTCTTATCTGGAGAAAAAGAAATTGGGTGTGTGGGAAGATATGGAGGATCTGGAAGGAGTTGGGGGAAGGAAAACCGTAACCAAAATATATTGTATTATATTTTTTTCAATAGAGATAAATCAATAAATAAAAAGAAGCGCCACATATGCTGAGAATCCTGGACTGTGGGTTGAATCTGAACAGAAATGGAGTAAAGTTTACAGACAGCCGTTAGCAGGAGCAAAGCCGCACATGTGGGAGCTGATGGACATTTTCTTCACCAGTCCCGTCTGGCCGTTCCTGAGGTGTAGAAGAGGGGGACAGGGCTGGAAATAGGGTTGGTGGCACAGATATGCAGGAAGCACGGAGTGTTAAGCTGAGCTGCCTAACTCCATCTGTGGGAGGGCTCACTGTGCAGCCACGTGTAGGTGACTCTTAGGAGAGAGATGGGAAGCAGAGCCACATGCTCTGTGTCGGGCAGCAGTAACTGAATTCTGACAAGGGGCAGGTTTAATAAAGCTGAGTGGAGCACACGGTGACAGCAATAATAGGAAGGTGGGGACAGATGCGAGAGGTACCATGGATGAGGAATTGACAAGATTTCTCATGGGGGAGGAGCACAGAGGATGGTCTCCAGATGATCTGAGCCTTTGAGCCTAGGCAATGAGAAGAGGGTTGGCACCGGCGACTAGATAGCCATCATTTCAGGATCAACAGGGCTGCAGGCTGAATTAAAGCGTTGAAAAGACATTAAAGTTGACATTTTACCAGTCAGTAGACATTAGGAGGTTAGCAAATAGGAGAATTCCACTAGTGAGTATATCTCACTTTCAGACAAGGATGACATGATAGAAAATTGATACTTTCAATAAAAAAGGATCAAAAAATTTCAAATGTGACAAAGACATCATCATCATTCATAGAATATCCTTTAAAAATCTTGGGCTGACTCCTGGGTCTCAATTAAATCACTGACAATTTCAATACATCAATTTTCTCAGTTACAAGAATAGGAAAATCATACAAGTTTTGTGTTCATTCCCCAGATTTGTGTTAAAGGCTTTGCTTCAATCAAAACACAAAGTAAGAATCTGCACATATATATGTGTTTATTGTTGTTACATTGAGAGAATTCTAGAAGGAACGTACAGATGAGATGGGAAGGCGATGTTAATTCACTTAACTTTCACTACCTTCTTCACACTGGCTCAGGAACAGTTACTCAAACTATTAAATGATTCACTCCTTCAGCTAACACCATGAAATTAAGCTATTTCTCTTTCACAGATAAGGTTCAGAGACATGAGACACTGTCATTGCCTGGCCCCCTGGGAGCTTGACTTGATTAGGTATGGGAAGGGAACAACAAAAAGACAAACAGACAAATAGACAGAAGGCTGGGTCTGGGTTGATTGGGCTCTTTGATGAAGGAACTGCAGCAGGCAAAAGCTTAGTGTGTTTATCGTGTGCCGTGAATATTAGAGTCAGCGTTGTTGAAGACTGCTGAACAAGGAGTGAGGGTTTATGGGACACAGATGATGGGGACACAGGTTGGGTTATCCCAGGAGGAACAGTCGCTTGCAGGGGATCAGTCTTCAAGCTGTAAAAAGGGTAGCTATGGTAGACATTTTCTACAAACATTATTAACCATTCATACTTTGACCAAGAGGGAAGCATTTATCATTTCCCTGAGCCTAGCCTGAAGGAAGACTTGACATTTTCCCATAGATCTGAGTTTTTGGGTTCATTGACATGGCCATGCCCATGTCACCTGGACACATTCTCTTAAGATTAGACACATTATACCAATGGTTATTCATGAGGTTGACCATCAGTCCAGGTTGCCCTACTGATCAAAACTATAAGTATTTCAGCCAGGCTTGGTTTGGACGTTTTGTTTGTGTGAATGTGGTCTCCATGTTGCTTTCATGTCCACTTCTAAGGTTCACATGGTATTTGCTTCTCCTCTTGGCTGTGACTTCACTCAGGCGACTGTACAGGGAATAACATGGCCTGCAGGGAAGCACTCGTTTTAGATTTAGTCCAAGTGTTTGCTTTAGACATAACATTTTGTTCTGCAGACTGTGGGAGCTTGGGAAAGTTGTTTGTTCCTGCAAACTCCTTTTCTCATCTGTAAACACTGAACTGTAGCAGAAAGAATGGCAAACATAGGCTATGTCTACAGTTACTGAAAGACAGCAACTCAGACTCATTTACCTAGGCACCGAAAGTGTGGTATAGGAACCCCACTGTACTGTTAGGGGCCAAAAAATGTTAGATCAAGGAAGAGGTGATTTCAGCAACAGGACAAAGGGAGCTTTTATGTTGAATACATTACTTAACATGTGGCATTAATACACACATTTTTAGGCCAATAGAGTTGTAAAATATAATTTTCAATGCCTTTGGTCTTTGTTGTTTTTCTTTTCAAACTGGAAGAAGTAACCTGAAGCTGGAGAAGTGCCTCAGGCCTGTGAGAGTCATCGCATGCCTGAGACTCACTCTTTCCTCCGACCCCCACACCTTTCTTAGTGTGCGAGCCTCGAGACTTTCCTCATAAATTCTGTTGACTGATTCATTAGCCTGCTAATTTCTAGCTTATGTCAGCTATAATAAAATTAGAATGGACCTTTATGTTCACTCACCCAAGGGGATGTTCCCAGCACCCCACTCCTAAATGATCACTTCCTCTTCTGGATTACCTCTCTAACAGGTGATTAAGCACCTCCCACCATATTTAAACTATTTATGTGCACATCTATGTCTCCTACTAGGCTATCAAAGCTTCCTAAGAACATGGCCTTAGATACTGCCGTATCCCTGACAATTAGTAAAACACATGGTAATGTAGAGTCATTCATAAAAATTGCTGAATGAAATTGTTAAGCCCTGACATTGTACTGCTAGCCATAAGTTAATTGGTATTTATAAATGTGCCTTATAATTAAGTTTTCACAAAAAACTCTAAGGATCTGAAATCAGAATTTGTTATCTACCCCTATGACATTTACCTTTTCTTTATATACTTTCCATATACTCTTCTCTACCAACTTAATTATTTCTTAAAATATTGAAAACTTAAATTAGTTTGTCAAGGCTTCTTGTCTCCTCTCTAAACAGAATTAAAACAAGGTATGTAAAAACAGTCATGGTTTTTGATTTCTTCATGTATGCATTCCTGTATAATAAATGGCCCACTGTCTCACCAACCCACTGGGAATGCCATGTGAGGATGGGAAATTAGTCTTGAATCCTCCCATACCAAACAGAGGCAAGCATTGCTTAGTTACATATAAGAAACAACTTAGGGCATCTTGGGGCTCAGGCATCCAGCTGGATGGATGGAGCAGACCAATAGTAAATTATTAGAACCTTGGCTGCTGATTGGCTTGTGCCATGTAATTGTGTTTTAGTTTGTGAGGGGAACTTTCATTTATTTTGCATTTCCTATTTTCTGATCTATAACTTCCTCAGCCTTGAGGAGTTTTATATCTTACTAGCTTAAGATGCATAGAAAGCTGAGTCCCTAGACCAAATAAGAGATACTACTTTAAGTAGTCAGAGTTATCAAGGGTTTGGGTTGATGATGGCACCAGTTACATCAAAGAACTTGGTGGGAATGGGGGGGGGGCTTTCTTTCATAAGGAGGGCTGTGAAGAGTAACCTATAAGAGTGGTGGCTCTGAACAGGCTATGTCTATGTGTCCTCAAGAGAGAATGTGACATGTTTTAGCTGTGGATAATCAATGTATGTTCACAGAGAATGACAGTTTAGAGTCTTGGCATAGTCTAATATTTAGAATCTCATGCTTATTAACTAGGTTCTTTTGGAATGGTTTGGATTCTTAATTATAAAGGAAAAGTGGTTGATAATTAAAAAGGATAATTATTTACCAGATGGGAAGTTTGGTGAGGTGACTTCCCTTCAGTAATAAGAGTGAGGTATCTCCGGTAGGCTGGGCATTTTTCCATGCTGTCATCCTGACAAAGGCCTTGCCTTGCTTTTTTCTTTTGGATTCTTACAACTCCTCCAGGACAGTATTACTCTCACCAGTATTTACAGATAAAGCACATAAAGATTGAGTTTTGCAGATCTATGTGACTTGAACAAGATCTCACAATAACCAGAAGTCTGAGGGGCAAATCTAAAATTTCATACTTAAAATTTCTTACTATTTCTGTCTTCCTTGCTTCCTTGAAACTCTTTAGCTCAAGCAGAGGCAACCACAGGTAGGCCTCCTTGGCAGTTGAAAGTTATTCAGGCATAATCTTTGTTGACACTTCCTAGGCTCTTGGGCCCTCAGATATCTCAATCCCCTTCCATGACTGCTTGGCCCTTTGTCTTTGTTGTAGAGTCCCCCGACTTGTATGTTATATGTAGCCTTTCCCACAGGTGCAGAAATATTTACATCTCTAATATGTGAAATTATCAACTCACACTATTTGATAGCAGTACAGCAGTAAATGCAGTTTTGCCTCCTGAAAATTCTCACTCCTTAGATATCCGAGGCCCTGACACTTCCTAAAACAAATGAGGGTGTTATGACTTTCAGCTGTCTGAAGAGTGGGATGCTGAGTTGGGCTACTGGTGCTTCCTTGTCTTACTGTGTATCTTCCAGTGTTGCGGTGGTAGATTTATATTGTAAGGTTCTCAAACTATAAATAATATCTGTCCTCTATTGCATAGTGGTCATCACATGGGTGCTCTGTCAGCTTATAGAGAGGCACTAAGTTGGTACCATGAACACAGCTAGACTCATCCAGTAGGATAAGGGATCTTGGCAAATGTCATCTTTAGTCATGTCTTAAGCATCCTTACCTTTCCATTCATGGAAGAAGTTGATCTCATATTTTAGATTCACATGACTCAAATATCTTCAAGATGCCAGAAAAGGTGGTACCTTTGCTTCCATGTGTAGAAAGGCAGGTATCATTTGAATAGTCTGTCTCATTGGGCATACACCTGACTTATGTCTGAAAGGGCCTTTGTTATGCTTCTGTTTGCAGAATGCATGTACATCTTGCAATTATTCTTCTTACAAGATGAATATTATAACTATAACATATATCAGTCTGTCTCATGGAAGATGGAAGCTCATAGCCTTGTATTTGTTGTATACAGTGGACAAAGGACTGTATTAGTTTCCTGGGTTTTCTGTTTTAACATACCATAAAACAAGTAACTTGACCAATGACAATTTATTATGTCACAGTTCTGAAAAGTCTACTGACATCAACTTATCAGAGCTGACTTCTTCTGAAGGCCAAGAAGGAAATTTTGTTCCCAGCTGGTGTCCTAACTTTTACAAAGTTTGAGGATTTCTTTTGGCTCCTGGTGGTTTGCTTTCTGTGTCTTTACATTGTCTTCTGTTTCTGCATGCGTGTCTGTGTATCTGAATGTCTTTTTTTTAAAAATTCACTTATTTTATCTTACGTATATGAATGCTTTGCCTGCATGTGTGTATGTGCACCGTATGTGTGCTTTATGCCCACAGAGCTAGAAGAGGATGTCAGATCCCCCGGAAGGGAAGTAACAGAGAGTTGTAGGCCACCGTGTAAGTGCTGAGAACTGAACCTGGGTCCTCTGCAAGAGCAGCAAGTTCTTTTCATTGCTCAGCCATCTTTCCAGCTCTGAATGTCTTCTGATGAAGCTGTTTGTCGTACTGGATTAGGACCTTCTGCAAGGCTCTTAACTCGACCATCTGCAAAGATTCTACTTCCAAATGAGGTCCCATTCATATAAAGGTTAGGGATTTAATATTTTATGAAGAACAAAATTCAATCCATAACAGGGTGAAAGTTCTCACTGTAACTTAGACTTCCTGATACTGAGTACTGCAAGAGTTACTTTTGAGACTTTTTGAAATACATTTTTCCATTTAAATATTGCTAGGTTTTTGAAGAAAAGTAAAAAGAAAAAAGTGTATCTATAAGAGAATATGGAGTGTTTCTATATATTATATATATTTCTAATATATAATATATGTATATATATATATTCTTTTGTTAATTTACCCATGGATAATAGAATGAAAAATATATTCATTGGTGCATGGCTGCTCTTATGTCTGTAATGTTTAAGCTCAGAAAGATAACTCATGTACAAATAATTTTGGAGTTGTAAAACAGATTAGGTTCAAATTAAGCGTGGACTCAAATAATATTGTGCTATTTATTAAACTTAAACAAACGAACCTAACTGTTATTCTTTTAAATATCCATTTAATAAAACTTCTTCATGTCATTTGACTTTGGATGAAGAAAAATGTGTGTGAAATGTCTCGGTTCTACCATTGCTCTGTGGCGTTAGATAAGAGTTCCTTGCGCTAAGCCTCCGTTTTCTCATGTGTAACGCTGAAATAGGGATACTATATTTATCTCAGGACTTTGAGAATTTTCTTTTTAAAGAAAAACACACCCAGAACACATAGAAGAGTCCTAGGCAGTTGGTGAGCAGACCATAAACATCAACTGTATTGTCGCTGCCAATTAAATTAATTAGTTCCATTAAAATTGTAACTACTATTTTACACTAATTAAATTAAAACCCTCAGCCTAAAGAGCAGGGGTTGCTATGATTTTGTACTGACAGCAATTAGGAATATAGGTAGCAATAAATTATAATTATCATATGTCAGAGATTATGGGTCTAATGGGTTCATTATTCTGATTCATTCTGAATAAATAATAATTTTAATAGAATTATAACCTATAGAAAAAGTCTTAAGATTAAAAATATATAGGTGTGCTATGGCGAGAGGCATATCAGAGACTCGATGTTGGCGTGTGAGAGTCGACAATGGAACGTATTGTTGCCCAGTAGCGTTGGTGGGGTAGTGTGCAGCAGTCTGGAGCTTACACGCATGCAGACTCAGTCCCCCTCCCCATTCCCTCCCTCCTAAGCCTACCAGCAGTGGGACGGCCCTGCATTTGGGCATTAAGGCAATTGCTCTGACTCTGAGCCACTACAGAGGCCGAGATGAGAAAGGGTTCTGTTTCTGGATTGGACCTCCTTGAAGGACTGCTGTGGTCTGTGACGCCACTGGAGGCCATGTTGGTATTTGTGGTCCACGCTGCTATCCAGGACCATGATGAAGCCCAAGTTCCATGTGGATCTTCGAGGTTTGTGCTGCTGACTGAAGCCATGTTGAAGTCTGTGGGTTACCATGCTGGCAGGCCATATTGATGGAAGTGGCCTGTGCTGCCGTCTTAGGCCTTGGTGTTGTCTGGATCCATGGTCCTATTGCACCTGGGGTCTGGGTAGGTTGGTGTTTGTGGTCCATGTTATTACCGAAGGCTGTGCCAATGTCCGTGGTCTGTGCTGCAAACTAAAGCCATGTGTGTGTATGAGATTTCGCCACTGATGAGACAACTTGCCGCTTAGCACTTGCAGTTCTTGCAGAGGACTGGAGTTTGGTTCGGAGCACACTGGGCTATTTGCTGTTGTCTGTAATTCAGTCTACGGGGTATCTGTTGTCTTCTTTGGGCCTTCTTAGCTATCTACACCATGTGCACAAACCCACACACATACTGTGCAATCTCAAACCTGGGACAAACGGCTGAGTGGGTATCTAACCCATCTAAGCAGATGCTGATTACTATATTCTCCCGGCATCCCTCAGTTGCATCCCTGTTACAGGGCCCTCTGGGTTGATATACCCTGTCCTCTACCCTAAACTTCTCCAGCCCAGGGGCTACGCTGCCCTTCCCCCTGCTGCCTTTCCCTATAAAATCTGACTACTTTGGTTGCCAGGCTTCCTTGGGCCTCCTGGCTCTTCATAATCACTCTGGAATCCCCTAGATGTGTCTGCATCTGGATGTGCTTTTTTTTTTAAAATTTTTTTCTTATATAGCCAACTTTCTCTCCCACCATACTTAGGACCAAATAAGTTCCTTTTATTTTTTTCATTCACATCCACATGCACATAATGTAAATAAATAATGAAAGAAATCTTAAGAAAAATAAAGGTGTTAGGGAGAGAGGTATTCCTCAGATCCTATAGCTTTCCTTTGTGATCATGGCACACAGGAATCATGCTGGAATGATCCTTTACTGGAGCCACCTCAGGACTGGCACCTATTGTCAGAAAAGGGAACTTATAATTTCTGGCATGCTCTTGAGTTGAGGGAAATTTCAAAGGAGAAAACTGGAGAAAGAAGAGAAAGAACAGAAACCAAGGGCAAAAGAAAGACATAGAGATTTCTCCTTCCATAGTGGACATAGTTGAATTAATTTTAATTTGTGATGTTAAAGTAAGCTATGAAATATTTACCCATATAAAATGTTCTTATCCTCTAACTACTGTGGGGATTCCACTTTTATTTCCCCGTTGGCTCCTGTAAATTTCACACTAATGCTTGTTCACTGTTTGCGGACCCATAGGAACTTGTATACAAGTGGCTGAGGGGGTAGCTTAGTCACTTAAGTGTGTGCCTTGTAGGCACAAACCCAAGTTGTTGTTCTTTTTTTTTTTTTTTTTAAACATCTAGGCCTGGTGGTGCATGCTTGTAATCCTAGTAATGGGGAGCCTGAGATAGGTGGATCCCTGGGGCTCAGCTTAGCCTAGCACGTGAGCTCCTGGCTGGCAAGAAACCATATCTCCAAAGGAAAGGGCAAATGGTGTCTCTTTACACATATATGCTGCCCTGTGCCCTTGCATATATGTACACGCAGAGAGGGGGGATGGTGGTGATCCTTGTTCCAAGATTACCCTACAATATCAAGCATTAAAGCTCATACACAAGGGCAGACGCTATGACAGACAGTTCCTCATCCCAGCACTATTAACATTTTGGGGTCAAATACCAGCACCTGTCTGCTGTGGAGAGACAGCCCCGTTTCTTGTCTCCGCCAGAAGTGCTTCCTCACCCCTCCAGTTCTAGAAAACATTTCTCTTGATGAAGTCAGACTTTTAGTTGGAGGCAAAAAATCACCCCTCCTTCTATCTGGAGGCAGTAACTCAGATGGCTTTCTCATAGGCAGAGGAGCTGTCACCTTTGTGACAGTTTTGTTGCTGTGGAAAATGATGATCCAGGCCAGCATTCTTTCCTCTGGATTGTACTTTGCATCTCACTCCCTCATTCCTTTGACTGATCTTTATTTGACTGATATTTATTGTCACTAAGGATTTACCAGACCTATAGGTTTCTGTAGTGGCAATGACTAAGACAGCGAGGTCCTTGTTCTCATAAAGCATCTTTGGGACGCATAGGAGAAGAGAGAATGAACATGTCAGCACCCAGGAAACATATGTAATGCAACACTGGAAGCAACTGAAGGAAGATGGAGCATCAGTGGCTCTGATTCAGACAGAATGCTAAGGGGAGATTAACTGAAGTCAAAACCGAGGAAGGGATCCATCTAAGGGAGACACATTCCTGGAAAAGGAGATGGAGAATGTGACAGCCCTCAGACACAGATCTGTCCTGACGAGGCCTTAGAGATAGAAAAAGAGGTTTTAGGACATGGCACACTGGAATACCTTTTAAGGTTTCAAGGTTGTGTGAGATCTGGGTGCCATAGAAAGTAGTTTGATTTGTGTGTGTGTGTGTGTGTGTGTGTGTGTGTGTGTGTGTGTGTGTGTGTGTGATTTTGTCAGCCATCCTAAGGACAGAAGAAAAAGCAGGGACTTACATTAAGAAACTTTTGAAGCAGCCCAAGACATTGGTGGCCCACATTAAAGTTGCATGTTTAGAAGAAGAGAAATTGCAGGCCTTGAAATACAGAGGTCAAGGCAATAGCCATTGCTGTAATTTAGTCGGTGAAAGAGATGAGCCCAAGGTGACTCTAGTTTGGAGCCTGAACAATTAGGAAGTTTATGTTGCTATTTACTGAGTGGGAACTCCTTCTGTGGAGCCCTAGCTGTTTTGATCTATGGGCAGTTGAGTGAAAACAGGGACACTGGTGTCCCTTTGCCCTATACTTAAGAGGTCAGAATAAATTTTTTAGATGATCTTTTATGGGTCTCTGATGCTGAATTTCAGGGACTCTGATTTACATTGCAGCCTACTTTCTGTACTAGTCAAACATGAGGCTGTCATTATTTCCCAAAGAAAGCACACATGCATTTGAACATTACACAAATGACCAACCTCAGAATGTTGTGTGTTCATACTTGTGAGTGCAGAGAGACTGATGAATTTATGTGAAAACAGATATCCTGGTCACACTTAATCTGCCTGTGATAGTTAGCACATGCAGATAACATGATCATGTGTAGTTTATCAACCAGACAAAGCTTCTTTTTCTACAATGGAGAGATTCTCCCCCAAATCAGTGTTTTGTCACATGAAATAAACCAGCAGAAGTCCTCAGCAAAATCAAGTTGGCTTCATTTCAGGGATTCAGGGATGGTTCAACATGTGTCAACAAATATAATCTACCACAAATGATCTCAACAACAGAAAACACATGATCATCTTAAAAAATAAAGAAAAGATCTCTGACAAATCCAATATCCCTTCATGATAAAAAAAAAAAACCCAGAGAGAGAGACTATCAATGTGGGAGGTGGCATATCTCATCTGAATATTTCCCATGTGTTAAAAACCTGTAGACAACATCATACCTGAAAGGAGAAAAAAAACTGAAGCATTTCCACCACAATCTGGAAACAGACAAGGATGCCCACTTTCTTCTCTACTGTTCAAATGTTGCTTAAAGTATTAATTGCAGTTATAGAAACAAGAGAAGGAAGCAAAAAAAAAAGATATAAACAGAGAAAGGAACAAGTCAAAGAATCCCTGTTTACAGATTACATGATTCTGTACATAGGGGACTCTAAAGACGCTATCAAGAAACTCAGAACTGATTAACACTTTCAACCCTTTCAGCAAAGTGTTACAAAATCAAGATATACAAATCAGTAGCCTTCTGACAAATGCCACTGTCAAATATATCAAGAAGGAAATCAAGAAAACAATTCAACTCCTAGTAGTCAAATATAAAAAGAAAAGAAAGAGAAATAAGGAAAGGAAAGAAAAATTTATACAATGAAAAAATTAAAACACAGAAAAAAGAAATAAAAAAAAAACAGATGATGGAAATATCCCCCATGTTTATGGGTTTGAAAAAGCCCAAAGGCAATCCTGAGTAATGAGAATATTGCTGGAGGTACCTTAGTAGCAAATTTCAAGTCATACTTCAGAAAGAAAGAAAACGTGGTACTAGTATAAAAACAGGCACATAGGATAATGGGATAGAACAGAAAACCCAGACATAAGTCTGTGTAATTTTGGCTACCTGACTTTTGACAAAAACAAAACATATACTGGAGGAAAGACAGCTTCTACCTCACATAGTAATAAGAAAACTGGATATATATAGAGAGAGAGAGAACAAGAGAGAAAAAATAAAACCTGTTCTTCACATCTATTCTACACAAAGGAAACATCCCAAAGACATCAAAGTTCAACTTGAAACCACTAGAGGATGAATCAGGGTGTACACTTTATGATACAGGCACAGATGAGGACTTGTAAGGACTCTGTGAAGATGGCTCCAGTCACTCAGGAAATAAAACGATTGACAAGTGAGAACTCCTGAAATTAAAAAGCCGCTGTTCAACGAGATCGATAAAGGGACTAGACAGCCCACAGAACAGGAGGAGATCTTGGGCAGCGGTACATTCAACAGAAGATTAGTGTCTACCATATGCCAAGAGTTTTATAAGCTGAACATTAAGAACATAAACGGAATTTTAAAAATTGGAGTCTGGGGAACTAAATAGATTACTCAGAAGAAGAAACATAAATAGCTATTAAATGTTTTTGTTAAAAGGTCAACATCCTTAGCTATCAGGGAAATGCTGATAAAATAAAAACTACTTTATGATTTCATCTTATACCAGTCAGAATGGCTCCCGTGAACCAAACAAAAAACTACAAATGTTGTCAAAGATGTGGGAAAGGGACCCTTACATAAACTGTAAACTGGGGAAGTCCCCATGGGAAACAGTGTGACGGCATCTCAGGCATCTCAACGAGCTAAAAACAGAACTACTGATGCCCCAGGTCTACTGCTCCTCGCCACGTACCCAAAGTGTCCCACCCCTTCTCATAGAGATACCTGCATTCCTTTACCCATTGCTGCTCTAGTCCCAGGAGTGAGGAGGCAGAAGCAGCCCAGCTAGCTACCCATCTAATGGGAACAGGCAATGAAGATGTCTTTCATGTGCACGACAGAATTTTATTCAGCAGGAAAGAACAAAGAATTATGAAATCTGAAGGGAAATGGACAGCCCCAGAAAAGGCTGTACTGAGCGAGGGAATGAGGCCCAGAAAGAGAGCCACTACCTGCCCCCCCTTTATGTGCAAATCCTAGCTATGGAAAAGGGGGAGAAAGAATGTGAGATAGTGATGTTCAACAAAAGGAAATCTCTTGGACATGACAAGGCAGTTGTCTTTATGAACTCCCTGCAGTGGTGATTGGCAACTCACAGAGAAAACATCCACAAATTTAACCCATCATGATTACATCCTGGTTTAAGGGACAGAGTCCATTGGCCCCTCATCTAGAGTAACTATGGCCAGTTAACACTTGTTGGGACAAGGGTGTCATTTTCTTCAATAGTATAGCTATAGACAATTGCCATTGCTTTACCTACATTCAGCAAGTAACTAATGAAAGCCAGTGGGTCACACACTCAAAGAAAACAAGAAAGTAGGAGCAGGCCTTGTTGAAAAGAAGGGTACTAGGAAGAGGTGGTGGAGGAAGAGGAATTAGGGGATTAAAATTACTAAAATTTATGATAGGAAAGTGTGAAGCTGTCAATACAAATTTGGAAAAACATCTTTTACAGTAATTGTTACTTAAAGACAACTCACAAGAAACCTATTTTCAAAATAGATGGCCTCTCTTGTTAACGCTTGTTTTGCATTGTTGTTTATTTTCCAAATTAGACTCTCTCAATTTGAAGTTGGAAACATAACTTTTGAATCTAATGACAGAAAAAGTCTGAGTAATGGTGCTTGAAATGTGAAGACGTGCTATAAAGCTCTACAGTTTGTGTGGGTTTTAGGGTAACTGGAACAAGCAAGGGGGGTAAAGGGTATAAAGCTAACAGTCCCTGAGGTGGTATAAATTCTTGAGGACGTTTGCTGGCTAATTCCATCTGATAAAGCACTGATTTGGGGGAGAATCTCTCACTGTAGATAGAAGAAGCTTCTTTCTGTGTGATAGTCTACACACAGCCATGTTATCTGAATGTGCCAACTATCACAGGCAGAGTATGTGTGACCCGGATGTCTGTTTCCACATAAATTCTTCAGTCTCTGGACTCACAACTACATACACACAGTTTTCTGAGACTGGCTTGTAGTAGTAGGAGTGGCGGGGCTGCGTCCCCAGCACCCCGGCCGCCTGGCTAGCTTATGCCCAAAATAACAACACACAAATTGTATTCTTTTGAACACTGCTTGGCCCATTATATCTAGCCTCTTCTAGGCTAACTCTCGCACCTGGACTAGCCCATTTCCAATCATGTGTGTAGCACCCCAGGGTGCGCTTACCAGGAAGATTCTAGCCTACGTCCATCCTGGGTCGGAGCTGAATCGCATCAGCCTCCGAGAGCAGACCTCTCACGTCCGCCTGGGAGAGGGGAGCATGGTGTCTCTCTGAGCTCACTTCCTCTTCCTCCCAGCATTCTGTTCTGTTTACTCCACCCACCTATGTTTTAACCTATGAGGGCCAAGCAGTTTATTTATTACTTAACCAAATGAAATCAACAGATTGATATATGACACTCCCACATCACTGGCTGGCTATTTGTGTAATGTTCAAATGCATACGTACTTTCTTTGGCAAACATGACAGCTTCATCATATTTGATTAGTACAGAAAGTAGGCTGTAACTTAAATCAGAGTCCTTGAAATTCTGAAATGCCTGGTTTTTGTTTTGTTTTGTTTGTTTTATTTTGCTGTTGGCTTGGAGGGATTTTTCTCATATCTTTACCCTAAGATAGCAACACATGTTGGAGGCAGCAAAAGTGTGTGTGTGTGGGGAATCCTGATTTCTAATACACCCTCCTAGTCTGTTTATTTTTTTTAAATACAGAAATAGTACTTATCAATATTCAGTGTTGTTACTGAAGAGTGAGTATTGATTCTTATAATATGCTTGTTTTGGGTGTTTTATTTCTCAGTACTCTTTTGTCTAACAACTATCTTAGTGTTTGTTTGTTTTCTCTGTGTGTCTTCTTGAGTCTTTTTTTCCTCTGCTCAAAGTATTCTTTCCAGTATCAGTAGGGATGCCTTGGTGGTTGTTGTTATTCCTTAGCCTGCTTTTGTCATGAAGAGGTTTTTTTTCCCCTGTCTTTCAATTATAGATTATTTGGTTGAATTCGTCAGTGGCAGTTGTGATCTTTGATACTTTAAAAACTTCTGCCAAAGATATTTGAGCTTTGAAGGTTTCCATTGAGAAGTCAATAGTTAGAAAATGGTCTCTCTCTCTCCTCTTTCTCTCCCCTCTCCCCCCCCTCTCTTTTCCATACATTTTCCTGGTTCTGTATAGTTAATCAGTTTTAAATATGATGTGACAAGGGGAGATTTTTTTTTTTCTGATCTTGTCTACTTGTTGCTCTTGTGAGTCTCTTATGTCAAGAATATCACTTTTTCTAAATTTGGAAAGTTTTCTTCAATGATTTTGCTGAAAACATTCTCTGTTCTTATACTACAAAATTCTCCTTTTTTATTTCTGCCCATAGAGAGAAAATTTTCCATGATGTCCTGAAGATCTGGCTTGTTCCTTCCATGCGTTTTTAAAGTTTATAATTAGCCTTGACAGTTCCTCTGCCTTGTTTTCAAGCATTAAAATTCTGTCCTCTGCATGATCCATCCTATCTGTGAGTCCTTTGACTGTACTTTTTATTTAATCTATTCTATTTTTCATTGCATCCTTTCAGTTTGCTCGTTCTTAAGTATTTCTAATTTTGTTGGATTCTATTTCCATCACCTGCACTGACTTCCTTACTTCATCTAATTGTTTGCTCATGTTCTCTTGGGATATATTTATATCTTCCTCGAATTATTTGAACATGTTGATAACTGTTCATTCAAATTGGGTGTCTGAAATTTCATATAGGCCATTTTTGTTGGATGTCATCTCTATGAGGTTGGCAATTTTTAGAGGCAAGTTGTCCTGACTTTTTCGGTTTCCTGAAGCTCAAGTGCATGCTCCCTAATCTCAGATGGGAGAGCTGAGGTGGGGCCAGAGCACAGGCATGCACTGTAACCTCCAATGTCAAACGAAGGTGGGCACGAAAAAATTTAAAATATAGCTGAATAATGTTGTTTTGAAGAGACATCCGTTTCATCTACCGTCAGTTGTCTGTACTGTGATGATTCTAAATGTCAAAGTTAATGCAGAGAGTAGGGTGGTGATTTTTGTTTCATTTTCCAGGTGAATCCAACATAGCCCTCCATTTCATTTTCTTTAATAAATAGAATAGTCTTCACTGTTAAGTTGCTATTTGTTATATTGTGAATGCTGCTGGTAATTTTCCATTTCTACCTGGGGCTGCTTCTTCACTAGCTGGTGAGTTTATTTCTCAGGACAGCAATTGTGTTTGAATAAACTCTCAGTAGTTATTCTTTGGATGCTGGAAAGAAAATCTTTTATTTGTGAGTTATTACAGTGTTTGTTCATTGTGGGTATTGTATTTGGGTCAAAATACACATTTTTATTTTCTCTATTAGTTATTTTAAATTATTCAGAACCTAGAGAATGACATATTTTAAATCACTAGACCCTTCCATTGTTTGAGGGGTTTCTTTTTCATTTTTTTCAAGCTAGTATGTATGAAAATATACTTTTATGATAATTATAATAATAAAAATAGAGCTGAGTGCAGTACTTTGAAAATACTAAAAGTAGGCAAATTTAAGTGTTATTTGTGATTGTGTGGGTTTACTATATAAAACTGTTAGCTTGGTTTGTAATGTAAGCATAAATAATAACAATATACAGTGAATTCCGAATAAGTTTTTCATAGTAACACTCATTTTTGGATATTTCATAAAAACCTGGCTGGAGTAGCATTGCTTATAGATTCACACACTTGGAATCTGAGTCTTCAGATTTTGTCATGAAATGAAGCATAATCTATAGTTGTAAATGTGGTCTATAGTGCTGGCCTTCAGAAATCACATCCCATCCAAACTATCTACTCTCTATGAAAGTATGGACAAACCACAGAGCCATTTTGTGTCTCTTTTCTAGCCTGTAAAATGTCAGTTAAATAATAGTCCTTAACTTTGCCAACTAAATGTAATAAAATAAGAAAAACAACCATACTATGTCTCATGCATAGCAAAACAAGACGAACAAACGAAAAGCAAATGTCAGCAGTCATTTCTTTTACCAGTTTGACTAAAATTCCATTTTTTCATATTTAAAGAATCTTTTTCCAGTAGGGTCTAACTGTGTAGCCAGGCTCGCTTCATCTTTCTTATCCATGTTCCTCTGCTTCTGGGGTTCTAGTGTCTATTAGAAGTACACTGTCTATTAAGTTGCATTTATCCTGGGTTCATCATCACATGCAAAGGTCAATCATGTTCTGAGTAGCTTTGGGAGAAAGAGAGGCTATAATTTGTCTATTATACCTCATAAAACAGAAACATAAAATATCTGAGTAAAAAACAAGTATTTGGCTGCTGAAAGGGAAAAAAAAAAAACCAGAAAAGCTGCTTGTTTGTGCTCTCACCAGGACCAGGTCAGGGGTGGACACAGAGGTACTCTATGGAGCTGCACTTCCTGCTCATGGTATAATAATAACCACCAATGTGGTCTTAGTAAATCTGTGTCGGGTTCTCAGAAGCATAGCCTTTCGCCACAAGAGAATCAGAAACGGTGAAACAATAGCTTTATGGGAAAATAGTAAGCTTTTTAGGAAGGCACACTTTGCTTCCTTTATCTGTGTAATATTTTCCCTGTTCTTAGCAACCTTTTAAAATGGATGATTTCAAATTACACAATGGATTATCCAGGTACAGATCTAACGTTTAAAATGTAAACAATGACAATGTTCTTAAAAGACAGGAGGTAGGAGGTTATTATGTGTGAAAGGAAGTTGAAATGTGTTCTTTTTATTCTTGCCTGCCTTAACCTTTGCAGTTTTAATCACATTGGCATTTCAACATACTGGGCTTGTTTGTTAAGAGCTGTGTGTTGTTTATAGAGATTTTTAGGTGCAAATTACCTAGCCAGATGTTTAAACACCAAGAGGAAACAAGTTAAAGGCAGCGAACATGGTCTCCATTTATCTAGTACGCAATTCTTATTAACAGTACATAAAAAACAGGTGTTTGATCCCATATATGTATGTATGTGTGTGCATATATGAACATATATATTATTCATGCATAACAATTTAGATAACAAAAATGAAAGCTAGAAAGGAAAAAATTTGAAACTCGTTAACTTTCCAAAATTTGGTGACTATTATAGGTAAGTCAATTTTGGTTATTGATTTCCATTGTCTTTTATGATTTGTTCAGACATATAACAGACACTGTAGTTTAAATCCCTGGTGAATGATACCAAATGATTATGTGCCTATGAAATTATCTAATATCAAGGATAGGGTAGACTCATATAAAAATAAGCTTGCATGCTTCTGAGTTGTTTCACAGGCCTAACTCCTCAACGGTCATCTATATCACTGGGAGAACATGGACTGAAGGTGTATTTTAATGTGTTTGAGGTACTCTGTGGTGTTGGCTCCCAAAAGAATCATGTTGGGAACGTCAAGGATCTTTTAATATTGTTAGCTGTGGTACATTTCAAAGTGTTCTTTAAAAACATTAAAGAGAAATATTTAATTATAGAAATAAATGGAGAGAAAAATCAGATAATACTGTATCATTTGTGTCTTACTATATATCTATTTTTATCTCTCCTGATATATTTTTTATTTGGTTCGTTATGTATTATATGCATCTGTTGGGTGGTTTTTAAATATACTGAACTATATTAAAAAGAATCCCAGTTCCTAAATCTTCCTGAAAAGCTTAAAAGACTAAATATTTTCACTGGCGCCCTATAGGTTTGTTCTAAAATATTAATGTTGCTATTAAATCTTAATAAAACATTAAAAGCAATTACATGCTAGAAACTGGGCCCCAGGAATATGTTTTTGTCTTAATTCAGACAACATGAAAGTGCTAAAGTGGTTGCCCTTTCCTCTGGATATGGGATGCATATGAGAAATGTAGATAGAGCCCAGAGAATCTGTTATGGACCATACGCTTTCCTGGAGCAGTGCTCTGGGTTTGTTGGTGTGCACACATGCTTGTCCGTTCTTCTCCTCCAGTAGTGATGTTCACTGCGGGCAAAGGAGCTTCTCGTCTGATCACTTTTGTTTGGGGGAGTGGGTAACAGGAATTATTAGGAAAAAGGAAGATGCTAGCAAGATGAGATGTGGAGAGAACGAGAATGGACTGGAAAGGGCCAAGTGTCTGCCTGACTTGTATTTAGGAGTTTGTTAACTATGGAGATACAAAGCTTCCAGAGAAAGGAGGCGGAGAAGAAAGAAAGAGAGAGAGAGAGAGAGAGAGAGAGAGAGAGAGAGAGAGAGAGAGAGAGAGAGAGAGAGAGAAAGGAAGGAAGATCCCCTTCCCTCTATCTTTGCTGGAGCTCACTTGCTTTCCAGTTATTTTCCCCTTTCTTCCTGCTTGCTCTGTTCTTAAAGTTAAGTCTGGGGTTCCTAATGTTATTTCAACACCATTAGTGAACTCAGTAGAACCGGAATCTTAAGGAACTATAAAGAATATTCTATTTGTACTGCATAATATTTAAATAAGAATCCACATTCAGCCATAAGTTGTAAAGTCCTAAACAAATAGCAAGTTTATTTACATGTGTTTTCACCCCATCCACCTATGTAAATGCATGTCATTCTGAGGCTACCTGAAAATAGCAAGTAGCATTTCCTTCCAAAGGTCAAAGAACATTGTTGTTGCTGCTATTATTTTGATCACAGAGATTGCCCAACTTCAAGTGGCAAATATTTACATAAAATAGGCTTATAAATTAGTCTCCGGCTCACTCTGTAAGTGAGGCTGAGAGGTGGTGTGGCGGAGTGCACAATTTCAGAGCCTTAGCTGGGCTCCATGGCTAAGGGGCTGTGTGATCTTGGGACAGACATTCCAGTCTTCTTTTCCTTAATGTCTTTGTTTATACATTGATCATAAAACCATGGTAATTTCCTCATAATACTGTTAAGAGAATTGTTCACTTACTCTAAGCACAGAACAGTATTTAGAACACACAAGCTCTTCACAATTTAGTGATTTTGTACTTTGGTGACACGTTGGAGTCACCTGGGGAGTTGGTGGCCACCTACTGCACACCTCACAGTGAAATCAGAATCACTGGAGGTGGAGACGCCCTGCCGTGGGGTTTCTCAGTTGCTTGTGGTGAGCAGCTGGAGTCAAGCCATTACTATAAATGTTGGGGGTAATTATCCTGCTGACAAAATTATAAACTTCCTGAAGGGAGCACTCACTGTTCTAAGACTTCACTTTCCCCTCGCTCAGTTACTTGTAGTTAACCAAGGTCTGCATGTATTTATAGTAAATCCCACAGGTTAACAATTCCTAAGTTTGGAATTGTTGTTCTGAATAACAAGACAAAATCTCATTCCATTTGTCCTGCTACAATATGAATCATTCCATTGCCCAGAATATTCATATTTTATATGCTACCCACACCACTATGGAGGAAGGTCAGGGAGAAAAGGAGGGAGGGAGAAAGAGGGGGAGAGAGAGAGAGAAAAAAATCTTCACCTAATGTATTTTGCTGTGATTATTATGTTCTATTATTTTATATTGCTCTTAATGTTTTACTGTACCCAATTATATAATTGAAGGCCACCATAGGTGAATATGTGTGTGTGTGTGTGTGTGTGTGTGTGTGTACACAGGAGAAAGGGTTTGGTATTCTGTGGCTCCACACTGCATATATCCTGTGAATAGGTGACAATTACCATGCGATTTCTTTATAGTCTCCTCCCCAGTGCAACAAGCTCAGTACCTTATTTGTAGCTAATTCTCATTAAATACTATCAATTAAAGAAAACATGTTGATGATTTTTCAACTGTGTAAAGACCTTGCAGTACCTCAGAGGTGCTAATTTTCAACACTAATTATTCATTCCCTCATTTATTCTTTTATGCATGCTATACTTGAAGTTAAACACTGAGGACATATATGATGGGAAAATACAGTCCTTGTTCTGCAGACTTTACAGTTCAGTGCATGATAAAGAGCATAAATGAACACATGCGTGAATTTAAGGGATGGGAAACTGCCCATGCTCCAGGGCTGTGTTGGAATCTGTGTTCCCTAGGAAGCAGCCTAAGGAGAGCATGTAGTCCATTTGTTAGGAAATGCTCTTGGGAGCAACACCTTTGTGTGGGTGGGAAAATGAAGGGTGTTAAAGAAGTGTGACTGAACGGGGAGAGAGTTCAGTATCCACAAGGATGCTTTCAGCAAACCCCACGAGAAGCTCTGAAGCTGAAATGGCTCTTTAGAGATCTCCTAGATGGGACTGAGGGAGACTAGTATTTATTCCTTCATATATTAGTAAGTACTTGGAGGTAGCAGCTACTGGAAGGTAGGATTTCAGCGAGCCATGTTTCTTTACCTGAAGCAATGCCCGAATAAAACTCAGCTAGTGTGTGTGTGTGTGTGTGTGTGTGTGTGTGTGTGTGTGTGTGAGTGTGTTGGGGGGATCCTGTATTTCTAAGGGAGAATTTGGGTAGAGTATCACAATCTCATCACATGCAATAAAAATAAATTATTATTAATAATAATAATAGAGAGAGAAAGAACAAGAAATGTTGTCTTGGACCAAAGAAGAAAGAATTTACACTTACTTAAGGAGAAGAAGGAGAAGGTGAGTATGAACCGGGCTCCCTCTCTCAAAGGCATTTTGTTGCAATTTGAAGGTTATTTCTAGGTAAGACATCATAAGGCTGCTGTGAAAGGGGTACAGTAAAGGTAAAGATGGGAAAATATGACGTCTTGACTAGTTTTTATGCATCTAAGTCTAGTGGGTATGTCTCCAAAGCTTAGGCTTAACATGACTAACAGGTAAGAAAATGTACAGCTCTGATCTAGAAAGACGAGTACAGGGCTGATATGGAGAAATAGAGCAGAGCAGGTCTTAGTATTTGACAGATTAAGGAGCAAGCCAGTGACACCAACCACCAACATAAGGAGGGAACACCCGAGAAAAGCAGAGGGGTAAAGAACTTCAAAGTGCAGAGGCAGATGGGAAAAACCATTGATACGAATTCACAGCAAACTGGAGATTTCTGTGTGTATAATGTGGCCTTGTGATTAGTGGATAAGATAGAGCTGTAGCTTTGGGAAGAACAAGAGGGTCCACAAAGGCCATGCCCTTGATATATTATTATAAGGGGGAGGAACAACAGGGTTAAAGTTGTGCACAGAGCCTTGGGAGAAACACAAAAGTAGATTGTTCATATTAATTTGAATCGTCACAGCCTTATATCATGGGGGATTTCAGGTCATTTTTGGCCTTCAAGGGAAGCACATAAGAAATCAGAGAAGTCACATCAGAGCATTGGCCTGGATGATGTGAGACACAATTGAAGTTTATCCAGAAAGCCAAGCATCAGTATTCTCATATTATTATAATCATCCCTTTCAAGTCGCTAGGAACTTGTCTTTCCTTCTCATCCCTGATAAAAAATACTCCTCTATACCGCAGTGTTGTTTCTCCAATTACAGGCCATCTAGTCTTGAAGCATCCATAGCTGCATGATTGGACTTTAATTCTCTTTGAGTGAATTTTGGTGAATAGTATTCTTATGAGCAGGAGGGTGTTTTGAGAACTTGAAAATGATGTTAAGTGTAAGGTCACCCTGGTGATTCAATTTTGAGAGTGAGCCTTTTTATGATTTGAACAAAATGGAAAATTAAGTCATACTTGTAGCTTCTTAACCTTGGAAGGAAGTCCTAGAATAATATAAACACTGCCTTCCATGGGACTCAGCTGTTGGATGCTGGATGTCATAATCTCTTTTGATTCTCTCTCATGAAAGTGAAATGGGAGAACTGATCACCCTGTAATTTGTCATTATGAAGGAAGTTTCCTACTTCATCTTATTATCTAAGGCCTTTTATTTAAAAACAGTTTAAACGACACCAATTTCAAAATGAGCTGGGAGGTAACATCATTACTTCCCAGCCAATGAGTCTGCAGAATTTCAGATCTGTGTACCATCTCTTCCTGTTCTAAAACCTTGGAAGAAGTAATTGAAACACAGACACTTGCAAGTCTCAATTTTATTGCTTTGCAATGAAATTTCAATTTGGAGTTTATCTGGTTGTGGTCTCCCAATTTGTTTCAAAGGAGGATAAATCACGCCCGTTGGGAAGTTCCACTCATATATCATCCATTACCTGAACTACCTCGCTCGACACTGCCAATCACAACAGTAACCTCGCTGTAATTAGATCCCAGCCTTGGCTAGATTGGCCTCTTTCCTCTCTCTTTATCCTTCTAAATCCAATGCAGTCCTTTGAAGTGGCTAATATTTCATTCTAACTCATCAGTATGTCTCTCCAAGCGGTCAGTCATTCCTTCTTCCTTGGTTAGGGCTCTAAAGAAAACATTTGGAGCAGTGACTTGCTCTAAAGATTTACCACCCATAAAACTTGTATATTAGTGTTGACTTTACATTTGAAAATTTACTTTTCTCTCTCTTGTTTTGAGAAAGGATCATGCTAGATAACCCATGCTAGCTTTCAACTTGCTATCTGCTCTCCTACCTTAGCCTCACAGATGGCAGTTTATACCACCGTGTCTAACAGTTTATAGCCTTTTGTTCCTTTATAAACAAACCCTGCTCTTTGGATTTTACCTATGATTCTGTGCCTGCTTTTGGGTTAGTTATGCAAGCCACTCTTCCTTTATTAGCAAAGCTACTAAGCCTACCCTCTCATTTTCTAGAGTATTTTTTGAAATATAAAACTCAGGAAAAAACAAACAAGCTTCATGTAGGTTATGTAAAAGATCCTCTGCATTAGAAATTAAACCGATAAAATGAAATTCTCCCCTCTGAAGACTTAACCTTACTCAAGTGCTTTTTTTCAGTTCTTTGTGTGTGTGTGTGGGTGGGTGCGTCTGGTAATATAGACTCATATCTCATTTGTTTGCTTACTAATAAAGTCCATATACTGTGAAATTAGCTGAATTTAAATTGTGTCTATCACTGAAAGTCGGAGCCCTTCAGTCAAAGCCTGACAATGGGACTGTAGGTACAGTTCAGTGACAGAGTACTTGTTTGTCTTATGTGTGAAGGCCTCAGGTTTGATACTCAGCTTTACAAGTGCAAAGATTTTTTTAAATAGTAGAACTAGACTTCAGGGTAAAACCTTGGATGGAAGGGATAGCTACAAACAGGAAATTTCCTCGGTCTTTCTTATCTTGGGCAAAGAAGGGAACAGTAATTAAATCCTTGAAAGCTACTTGAAATGAGCTAGCAGTCTATGTTTTAACCCTCCATATCCTGCAAATAATTTTGTTAATCAATGTATTCCAAGTATCAAAAACCAGACCTGACAAGTAGAGTGCCCTGTGGATTAATTCACTAACTATGCGAATGATGAGTAAGCAGGGGCAAGGGAAAGGAAAACAGAAGAGCAATTACCTTCCTCTCGAGGAAGTCTTCTTTCTCCACCCATCATGACCTCACCAGTTGTTGCTAGTGCTGGGAAAAGACTGCCTGTGTTCAAATTCCTGACGTGTCTCTTCATCATGCTTTGATTTTCCTGTCGTGGAATAATAGACACTTCTTATATGGTTGCTGCAAAGGTTCAGTGAGTCACATTCTATAGAGATGTGACACCTAACACACAGTTGACACTCAGTCTGAAGGAACTACTCTCCTGGGAAGGGAGGTAATGGTGTACTGAAACTCACAAGACCCCTCCCATGGAAGATAATTGGAACTTAATGACTGTTCCTTAAATAATGAAGAATCATGGAGGTTTAAGTTCAGCCTTTAAAGGCTTACACATTTTTCCATATTTCTCAAGCCCCTAACCTTAACCAAAGTCATGTTGATATCTTCCAACCAGTGTGATGTACTCATGTACATCATGGAGAGCTGAACATCTGAAAAATAAGTATTATGAATTTTGGGCATTTATTATCTATTTGTCATGGTAAAATCATTCAAACTCTTAAAATGTTGCCTTTCCTCATAGAGTAAAAATATGTTTTGCATTGAATATCAAGACATATACATACAAAGTACCAGATGCATGAGAGGTAAATAATAAATTTTGAAGCAGTAATTATGGTAGTAAACCTTGGATGGAAGGGATTAGGATGACATTCATTAACGTTACTAGGTAAATGTTCTACTGTTTCATTTGCTAGCATCTTCAGAAAGTTACAATGTGGTTTCTAGGTAACCAGTGTCATGAAAGTATCTGGTCTCAGAAGCAATATCTATCTGCCAGATCTCACAACCATTCAGTCCCAAAGAAATACACAGAGTCTTATAACAATTAAAAATTGTTTGGTATGTGGGATGTCCCGCCATATGCTATGAATATGTCTTATTACCATTGGATAATAAAAAAGCTGCTTGGGTCTATGGCAGGGCAGAATAGAGCTAGGCAGGGAAAACTAAACTGAATTCGGGATGAAAGAAGGCAGAGTCAGGGAGGTGGCATGTAGCTGTGGAAAGAGAAAAACACTGGGACCTTACTGGTAGGCCACAGTCTTGTGGTGATACGTAGATTAATATCAGTGGGTTAATTTAAGATGTAAGAGCTAGCTAGAAATTTGCCTAAACCATCAGCCAAACAGTGCTATAATTAATATAGTTTTGTGTATTTATTCGGGTGTGGGCAGCTAGGAAATGAATGCAAAGCCTCCAATGACTATAGCTTGGCCTATTAGCTCAGGTTTATTTTTAACTAGCTCTTATAACTTAAATTAATCCATAATTCTTATCTATGTTTAGCCACGTGGCTTGGTACCTTTTCTCAGTGCAGCATTTTCATTTTGCTTCCTCAGCATCTGGTTGGTGACTGCAAACCGAGCCTTTCCTCTTCCCAGAATTCTCCTAGTCTGGTCGCCTTGCCTTTATGTCCCATCTGGCCAATCAGCATTTTATTAAACAAAGAGAAGTGACAAATTTTTAAAGGGTACAAGAGCATTATCCCACAGCAATATCTTTGTTCTTGAAATTTCTGGTAGCTTATATATGAATACCTTGTTAAAATGATAGCATGATTTCAGAGATTTCTCTGATTCCAAAGTCTAACATGTATTAGGTTGTTTCTTGGAGTCCTTCTTTATCAAAAATATGTAGAACAATATCAAAAAATGTGTAGAGCAAGGAAGGAAGGCAGGCAGGAAAGAAAGACCTCTATCTTAGTTTGTATATACTTTGACAACAGCCAACAGGGTCCCCAACATTTGAATATTGTTGGGGGTCACAGGAGGGGAAGGAAATTTAAAAGTGGGTTCAGTCTCTTAACATACCTCTTTGGCCATAGCACTTGTGTCTGATATTAGTTACTTTGAAGCAAACAGTAAGCTAGTATGCCAAATATTTGGTGAGCAGAAATGTGAATGTGTCTCCTCTTCTGACATGGTAAAATTGCACCTCTCTTCCCAGTTCAATAAGTAATGATTATATAATTTTCATCGACTGTCAAAACATTCATAAAGATAATATATCACTTCCTTGCGGGAGCTTCAAAATACAGTGAGAAATTTGGACTGTTTGTTCCTTTCGTTGAAGTGATCCAGATGCTCATTGCTTTAACTGTCTGGGAATCTGAGTAAAGAAGGAAATCAGAGGTCCACCAACCTAAGATGGGCTTGTAGGATTAATAACAATGGCTTTTCATTATTTTCTAGAGTGTGGAAAGCTGTCTATAACATATAGTGGCATACTAAGAAGGAACGCATCAGAATTAATTTGTAAAAGTTACAAAGTAGTTTTCTATTGTTTGCCTGCATTTAGAGTTCATCAAGCTTAAAGAGCAAAGGAACTTATTATGGTATCCTAGGGGGAAAAAAAGCAGTTATCTTTACCCTCTGATTGGTTCATTTGACCAGTGGTTGTTGCATGACAGCTATACGGGCAATGTTTGGAAATGAGAAGTAAGGAGCCTGTGCTAGTTACAGCTGTAGACTGGAGCTGGGCTGTCAACTTGTTTTCTACTAAAATCAGGTCTAGTGATCCATCTGCTTTAATGACAGGATATTGGAGACAATGTGATCTTCCTTATACACTGTAGTGGTTTGAGAGAAAATGGCCCCAAGGGGGTGGAACTATTGGGATATGTGGCCATAGTTGGAGGAAGCGAGTCCGTGGTGGGCTTTGAGATCTCTTTTGCTTAAGTTTCTCTCCGAGTAAGTTGCTCCACTTCTTGCTGTCTCTGGTCAAGATGTAGCTAGCACTCTCATCTTCAGCACCACATCTGCCTACACACTGGCATCTACACACTGGCATCTACACACTGGCATCTACACACTGGCATGCTCCCTCCCCATCATGATGATAATGGACCGGATGTTTGAACTGGTAAAAGAGTCACCCCAATGAAATGTTTTCCTTCTAAACATGGTGTCTTTTCATAGCAATAGCAAACCCTTACTAAGACAGAAGTTAGTGCCAGAAGTGGGGTATTGCTGTGATAGGCCTGCCCACGTGTTTGTTTGGAGGAATTTGGACTTCACCACTTCGCGTTATGAAGGCAGTGGAGTGATTTAAGTGTTGCTCAATGGGCCATACTAGTAGGAACATGGAAGAAAATGGTGCTGCCTGTGATTTGATGAACTGTGGGGTCTTGCTCTAGATGTTACAGAGAAGAAGAATTTTAGTGTGCTGCCTAGAGATCATTCTTGTGATATTTTGGTGAAGAAAGTGGCTGCCTTTTGCCCTTGTCTGAAGAGTCTGCCTGAGGCTAAAGTCAAGAATTTTAAGTTAATTACATTGGCAGAGGAAATTTTAAAACAGCCTAGTCATACACTCTAATTTTGTGGCTACCAGTGTTAACTCTAATGAAGATGTATAATGAAAAGGAGCAAGCTGAGAAAGGAAAAATATTCAAGGAAAAAAGGGGCACCAGAAAGTGGAATGGATCTAAATCCTGTGTTCAAGGAGATAAATGGATTAAGAAATGGAATAAAAGGAGTGGTGGCCTCAGGGCGAGATTCTACCCAGCTATGTCTTCAATTTGTGAGAAGGAATTAAAGAAAAGTTTAGAGTCAGGTGTGGTGGTGCATGCCTTTAATCCCAGGACTGGGAAGGCAGAGGCTGGAAGATCTCTGAGTTCCAGGCCAGTCTGGTCTACAGAGCAAGTTTCAGGATAGCTAAGCTTAGGCAGTGAAGGACAAAAAGCAGATGAAGATGTAACTGAATGAAGGGTTTGTGTTCTAGCCCTAGTAAGCAGCAGAAGCTTGGCCACTTTGGCCACATGGTTCTGACTTTGGAGTTCAGGATAGAAGAAGGGGGTTACAGAATTTGTCTCTGCACCTAAAGAAAGCCACTGAAACCAGGCCTGTGTCAGGGGGTGTCCCTGATGAGGCCTAGTGGAGAGATCATTGTGTGAAGCTGTGGAGTTGAAGCCTGGATTGCCTAGGAGAATCTAAGATGTTGGAGATGCCAGAGTTGTGGAACACCTGTCGAGAAGAGCTGCTAACAGGGATTGAACACAGCTAAGAGAATAAAGTGTGTTGCAGGCAACAGAGCTGAACAGAGTTGGAGATCTGAAGAACATTTTAACATGAGACAAGACATAGAGCTTGCTGAGTTTGGAGTTTGCCCAGGTGGTTCTTGGTCTTGCTTTTGTCCAGTATTTCCCTACTAATCCTTCCCTACGTTTTGGGATGTTAATGTATATCCTGTGTCATTAGATGTTGGAGGTATATGATTTGCATTTTTCTTGTGATTTTTATAGGAGGATTGCAGTTATGAGATGGCCATTAAGACTTTAAACTTTGAAACAAGTTTGAGACTGTGATAGACTATAGGGATTTTGGAGTTGAAATGAATGTATTTTTTTTTTTTTTTGCACTGTGATATAGCTATAAGCCTTTGAGGGTCAGAGTGGAATGTGGTGGTTTGAAAGAAAATAGCTGGCAAAGGGAGTGGCACTCTTAGGAGGTGTGGCCTTATTGGAGGAAGTGTCACAGTAAGGGCAGGCTTTGAGGTCTCTTTTGCTTAAGTTCTCTCAGAGTGACAGTCACTCCACTTCTTGCTGACTTCTGGTCAAGAAGGAGCACTCTCTGAGGTAAGCCAGACCCAAAAAGAGGAACATGGGATGTACTCACTTTTATTTGGTTTCTAGCCATAAATAAAGGACATTGAGCCTATAATTTGTGATCCTAGAGAAGCTAAAATAGAAGGTGAACCCAAAGAAAAACATATAGGCATCTTCCTGAATATTAACCTCCATCAGGTGATGAAAGGAGACAGAGACAGAGACCCACATTGGAGCACTGGACAGAAATCTCAAGGTCCAAATCAGGAGCAGATAGAGAGAAAGCATGAGCAAGGAACTCAGGACCGCGAGGGGTACACCCACACACTGAGACAATGGGGATGTTCTATTAGGAACTCACCAAGGCCAGCTAGCCTGGGTCTGAAAAAGCATGGGATAAAACCGGACTCACTGAACATAGCGAACAATGAGGACTACTGAGAACTCAAGAACAGTGGCACTGGGTTTTGATCCTACTGCACATACTGGCTTTGTGGGAGCCTAGGCAGTTTGGATGCTCACCTTACTAGACCTGGATGGAGGTGGGTGGTCCTTGGACTTCCCACAGGTCAGGGAACCCTGATGGCTCTTCTGGCTGATGAGGGAGGGGGACTTGATCGGGGGAGGGGGAGGGAAATGGGAGGCGGTGGTAGGGAGGAGGCAGAAATCTTTAATAAATAAATAAATAAATGAAAAAGGAGCACTCTCAGCTTCAGCAGCACATCTGCCTACATAGCTCCACGCTCCCCCCCCCACATGATGATAATGGATCAAACCTCTGGAATTGTAAGCAAGCCACCCAAATTAAATGTTTTCCTTATAAGAGTTGCTGCGGTCATGGTGTCTTTTCACATCAATAGAAAACCCAAGCAAGGCAAGCACTGTCCTATCTTTTCTTTTCTGTGGTTGAGATGGATTCACTGAATACTTAGGTAGCTTCAAAGGTAGGTTCTTAATTCCTTATATCTCTTCTGTAGAAGCCAATGTAGAAGACAACATCAGCAAGTGAAGGAAAGCATGGGTTTCCATCGTCCAAGCAGAGGACGGCAGACCTCAAGGATTTCCACACAGAATCTCCTGGTACTAGCAAGGAGACTGAGAGTAATGAACTCACTTGTGGATCCTGCCACTGACTGGCCATGTGACCTGAGGCAAGGCACTTAATCACTTGGCATCCCAGTTTCCTCATCTCAAAAATGAGGATAATAACACTGGCCTAAGTCACAGGGGTGCTGTGTGGATAAACTAATTAATGATTGTAAAGTACTTTGAAAGTGCAAAGTGTTGTATAATTGTTAGGTACTATTATTAAGAAGTGTTATTAGTGTGTTGTGTTTAATTTTTGTTAGGGTGTCTTTCTGCTTTGAAGTCAGCCTCCACGTGGACTGTGGCTTTGAGATAAATTTACAGATGTGCTATTCGAGTCCCTGTTTGCCTGGAAAAAAAAAAACTCCTTGGTAGCTAGCATAATCATCACTGTGAGAATATCTCTCCATGATTAAAAAAGGGATGGAACATGAATGGCTCGAGCTTTAAATTACCAATGGGCTCTTTAAGCCCTCACGTGGCCCTGTGTTGTAGGAATGTCTAACAGTGCAGACTTTGCAGCCTTAGGCATTTTCTGCTTCACCACAGCAGAGGCCGTGCTCTTGCTCAGATAACCTGAAATCAGCTGAAACGGCTCTTTGCCATTTTCCCACAGTGTTTGTTTCAAGGATGAAACTAAGTGGATGTGTCCTCCAGAGAAGCGAAATTCTTATCTTTGACTGTGATTTTCATTTTGGAAATATTAAAACCCCAGCCCAAATTAATTTTCATCTATTTTATGGCTTCTCTGTTGGGAAATGTGCTTCTTGTATACATAAAAACAAGGCATCCCTTGAAGGCCAAGTGTTCGCCGTGTTTATAGATGACTGCGTAGTGCAGCTAGACAGCACTGTCTTTGAGGGAAAATCAGCAGTCCAGCCTTGGGAGGGTTTCTCATTAGCTGTGTGTGTGTTGACAAAATAACTTAAAACTTGACTGAAGTGTGTGTGCAAAATAATTCCTGTTTACCTAGTCAACCTCTGGAAGTGTGAAAGAAAACAAACCCTTTGAAAATTATTTCACAATGACAATAAGCTATTTAAGTTGCACTATACTTTTGGGCATTATAAATTATTTAAACATTGAGAATGAGTTAACAAGATGTTAAAGTATATTTTCATGAGAAGTACAAATGAACTCAAATACTTCCATTAAATTGTCCCATAGTCCAACTGCTATCTTATACCCTCTGTATTGTGTCCATTACTGTTTGAGTTCCTAGGAGAGGACTCATCTACTGAGGATATCGGGGGAGGCACCATTAGGTTCTCCTTTGTATGTAACTTCTTATGATGTTCTAAGTTGCCACAGCCTGGACAGTTGGCCTTCGAAAACCTGACTGTGGTAGTGAAAGAATAAGGAAGACAGATACATCTAGAAAATCTGGATTCAGGTGGTCTGTGTGCACTATGGTGGAATGGCACCGACTACTACAACCATCAGGCACCTCGATGTATTTACTATTTATTATGTCACAATAATAATAGTCACAATAGGAAGGCTCTGTCTTTGAGCCCTTTCAGACAGCAAACATCCGAGAGGAGGAAGCTGCAGTTGTTAAAATTTGCACAAACAGGCCAATTGTTTGTAAACATTCTTATTTACACTCACCTTCAACATTTGCTGTTAAACTAAAGGAAGGCTTTACTATTTCACTGAGCCTCACCAAGGGAGAGGAAGGCTTTGCCAGAGTCCTTGAGATGGCCACACCCATGCCAGCAGTGCACCTTCACTCAGGACTTCATTCACGCTTTACACTTTCCTTCAACGATTCCTTTGGTCCCACACTAAATATATACAGGAGAATCAAATTTCCTGATCCTGATTTACTCTCACCAAGGTGTTTACATCATGGAGTGACAGCCACCTTAGCAACCATTTACCACCAGCAGGAGCCAAAGGAAAGAGCAGTGGCGGAGTCTATGGGGTTTACCTTCATATCAGTGGTGTTAGAATCCTCCCTGTAGTGAATCGTACAACACCAAGAGAAGGAAGTCAATAGGCACTTTCTAAGAAATGAAGACCAAAAGATATTAGAGATTTGGGCACCGTTGTCCATTTTCTTTGTTAGTATCCCATCTTCTTTAGATTTAGAAATCTGTAGGCAGACATGCGCAGCAATAATCTTTTAGAAATCACCAGGAATTATGCATACAGTCAGATTTTGTTCTTTATACAGAACAAAACAAAAATCCAAAGAATTGTTCTAAAGTCTAAGTCACAGAAGTGTTCCTAAGATTTGATGATATTATACCACACCAGGGCCTGGACACTTCCAGAAGTTTCTGAGAGCAGACGTTTTCAGAAAATAATCTAGGATCAGAGGATTTGTATGCTGAGGCTTATCTTTGAGGTGCCATTATTTTCTTCCTATGATATGATTCTTTTTGTGATGTTCTAAATATTTACAAGAAAAAAAATCCGTAACCCATTTATCTACTCTCCAAAAAGTATTTACTTAATTAAGCAGTACCCACTATTACAAAGCCCCCAAGAAAAGGGCAGTGGAAGAGTCTGTGAAGTTCACTTTGGTGTTTGTCTGAGTGGCATAATTCCTATGGTGAGTTCTTTGTGGCACCTAGGCCCTCCTTTCATAACTAACGATCTATTCTCCTCCCTCCTGGGAGTACTGTCTGCTGATGACTTAGCCTATTACTGAATTTGGCGGCTGTTCAGGAAGGCACACCTTCAACAGGGTCCTACTTGCCTTTGAGGCAATCTCACATCTAATAACTGGCCAATATTGGCAGTGAATGCTACAGCGCTGACTTTCGTGGTAGAACAACTCTTGCAGGCTAATCCATCACCACATCTCCCCAGTAGACCGGAGTGAATCTGGTATTACAATTGAATTATAGAGTAATTTATTTTTTCTAACAAACTATCAGAGCAATATGAAAGTCAATTCCCTTCCACCAAGGCCAATCTAGTGTTAAGTCTACTGTGGAAAGAATCCCAAAGGTTCTTTAGAAACTGAGAGAACGTCAGTGGATCTGGGTCAAGTGTCCAGAACACAAAGGGACATAAGAGAGAGCTCCTTAACTTTGGAGAAATCACTTGTGATTTAAAATTCAACATTCTGGCCAAGGCTTTGGGAAACAATGTTAACATATTGTGAGAATGGTTCTTGGAAGCTAGGGAAAAGTTTCTGCCAACACTATAAAAATAGATATGCCAGAATTGCCATGCAAGACGTAGATGAAGGAATCAAAAGCTTCAGAGATGTTATCTTGGTATACAAGAGGTTGGAAGACCAGCCAGATGGCCATGTTCTACAGGAGGATCCAGAGCCAATGACATAATTAAAACATTTGTGAACAGATCACCACTATGAAAAGCCAGGTGGTGGTGGTTATCCTCTACTGGCCACAGACTGTCAACAAGATAACCATTGTTGAACTAAATTCTGTAGCCAAAGCATCATGGTGGGGATTACACTGACCTCTAGACACACAATGAAACAACCTTTCAGTGGGTGACTGAGAACTACTATAACCTCAATCCAGCTTCAGGGGCATAGTTTGCAACCACTGATCTGGAACATCCATTTCTTTCCATCTTTCTCAGAGAGAAGGAACAGAGCAATTCACATTCCTTGGAGTAAACAACAGTTCATATTTAGTCTTGCCCCAAGGCTACCCTTGGCCCATTATGGCAAATGGGCTGTCTGACTGTTCGGCTGAATTTCACATGGCTCTATTACTTGGTGACAGAAAGTTGATCTGACTGAGCATCAATGAGTGGCAATGATAAGGCTTGCGTGGTGCCAAAGATAATAATAATAAGCCTTTTGGAAACCTTAATTAATCAATCAGTGAAGATTTTAAGAATCTGAAACATGTTCTATGTCTTCTTCAAAGTAAGAGGAAAATGATTACAACACTCACTTCCCACCACTTAGGATGAAGCAGGAGACTTGGCAGCCTTCCTTTGCTTGAGGTGGAACGTGAAACTCTTAACATACTTCCAACAAAATATATGATGTGTATGGGTCTTTTGCCTACCTGTATGCCAGTTCCTGCAGAAGCCAGAAGAAATCACTAGATCACCTTTAACTGGAGTCACAAATGGTTGTGAGCAGCCATTTGGGTACTAGTAAGCAAACCTTAGTCCTCTGGAGGAGCAATCTGTGCTCTTAACTGCTGTGCCTTCTCTCCAGACTCTAGTTATAACCGTTTAAAACTCAAAGCCACTCTTAGTGGGGCTGAGACTGGGAAGAACCTGAATATCAATTTCAAGCCACATTGAAGGCATCCCTGTTACCAAAGTTACATAATCTGGCAGATCTGTGGTAACTCCCAATAAGGAAGTTGTAAAACAGACTCACAGGATGAAGGAGGCAAAGCTATGGTATCAGAAGGTAATGATTACACATCTTTTGGAAATATCAGTCTGTTTTGTTCTGTTGAGTGCTGTAATTATGCAATGTCTAACGATGAAATATCAAGTAAGTAGCCAGTGTTGGCCACAGAGATGGTGCATGCAATAAGTCACAAAGTTGGGGTCTCCCACAGCAATAAACAAAAGTGTTTTATCTGGAGTTAAATACAACTAAGACCACTGGGACCACAACTACCTGCTTCAGGGACCATTATTTGTTACGTAGACATCAGCCTTGGAAATTTGTCCAGGAAAATAGATGATACAGAAATTCTAGACGAGCTGCTTCCAGGCACTGAGTACTGACTGTTGAAGTAAGTGGATTTGAGCGGTCAAAGGGATGATCTGCAATGCAAGCTGTGTGTGTCATTCAGCTCCTCCCTGTAGGAATGAGACATCTGTCCCCTCAGCTGTTATGAGTGTTGGCTTCTGATGACTCAAAACTAATTCCCTCAAGGGGAATTTACCTCTACTGAAAGTGGCTGTCGGTATTAGCTTTCCATCACTGTTACAAAATACCCCAGATAATTTAGCTCTGAAAAAGAAGATTTATTTGGACGGATAGTTTCTTAGCTGCCAGTCCAGGATGGGGTGAACCTGTTGGCAACTCTCTGTAGGGGTGTAAGCTGACAACAAAGAAGAGTTTATCACAAAGAAAACTGTTCACTTCATGGCCAGAGTGAAAGGAGAGAGAGAGAGAGAGAGAGAGAGAGAGAGAGAGAGAGAGAGAGAGAGAGAGAGAACAAGAAGAGAGAACATAGTCTTCTTCCAAGCTAGACATCCAACGAAATACGAATTTTGCATGGGCCCCACCTCCCAAAGTTGCCACCACTTCCTAATAGGACACCCT
>NW_004949101.1:7416857-7441444 GCF_000317375.1 Microtus ochrogaster | reverse complement strand
AGGAGAGAGAGAGAGAGAGAGAGAGAGAGAGAGAGAGAGAGAGAGAGAGAGAGAGAGAGAACCAGGGTCACACACATAGTCTTCTTCCAAGCTAGACATCCAACGAAATACGAATTTTGCATGGGCCCCACCTCCCAAAGTTGCCACCACTTCCTAATAGGACACCCTGGGGATTAAGCCTTTAAGGATCTTTCAGGATATTTCTCATCCAAACCACAATATTATCTCACTAAAATCATGGCCTGTATGCAAGAGTATAACAATCTAGCTCCATTGATTTGATGGAGACCAATTCTGAATGTTCATTAGAGGTTCATAGGTTACAAAGGAAGCAACTAAGGTCTCCAGTGATATTGCATTGTAGCACAGGCTCTCTGTTGATCACGGCTTCTCTCACTTCCTCACAGGCATCATTCTTGAGAATGTGCCTCAATAAATTTGTATATAAGCCTGTCTGAGATTGTTTTGGAGGAATAGAACACAGGCCCTACTGGTCAACATTAAAATACAATTTAATTAAAAACAGTCATGTAAAGTTACTAAATTTTCACTATTAGCACATCTCAAGACATTCTCAAGTTTTCTTTTTACATGTTGTGGTATTTAAAGTGTATGTTTTGCGTGTACACACATATGCTCACATATATGCAAATGTTTGCAATTTACTATACACACATACATGTAAAAAGGAGAAAAGATAATATGTCTGATATTCAATTTGACCCAGTAGAGTACTTGCTATGTCAGGCATCTGGATTCAGTGACACCTAATGCCAGATGTCTGGCTTTAAGACCTGATTGAAAGAGGGACAGTTAAATATACTGACAAAAAAATACATTAAGATCACAATATAGGAATTGAGATCATTATGCAAAACAACATAAAGAAATCTGTATGGCATGTTGTTTTTGAGCTTTGAGCTTAGCAAAAATTATTTATGTAAAGAATAGAATTTCTGAGGGTTGGAATAGCATGAGGGAGAAAAAGGAACACGCTTTGAAAGTGTTTCTTTGGACCCAGACCAGGGGCATGGTAGGGAAGTAGAATGAGGTACATTGAGCTGTTGACATCGACTGAATAACTTCGGGCATGGGAGCAGCATGGTGAGATTTTCATTTTGGAATTATTGCTGTCATCTAGCAGAGCCTAGAGACTATATTTGAGGTGAATGCCAGCAGGAGCCGCATGCAGCCGTCTAGCTGTGGAATGATGGCTTGACTGATGGAGTGGCAGGAGTCATGAAGAAAATAAAATAATGGCCTCTTGAGATTGGAAAGCTATTGAGTTGGATGTGGAAATTTAGAGGTTAAAGGTTCCCCTAGGTATCTATATCTGTCTGGGCTGGAAATAGAAGTGTTGTTTACTGGAGTGTGTGGAGGAGGGAGAGCACTGATCATGCCAGACTATGTGTGTATGTTTACAGGAGAGTCTGCTGAAAACTTTTGAGACACTCAAAGGCAATCTAATATGTGGTAGAAGCTAGAGATGGTCCTATTTCTGGAGCAGAGGGAGCAGGGGAAGAGAATAAAGGCAAAGACACTCCTCACTGCAAAGTCAGTGACAGGAGTTGTCGATTTGTGTTTCGTATCCTGTCTGTTGGGACCTGGAATTATGAATAGTATATATTGTTGTCTGTTGGGGATAAATCAGGCCAATTCCTTAGTCCTTACCCATGGTTCTAGTTGGAAGTTTCTTTGGCATTTCGAATCTCTCTTCTTCTAGCCAGCTGTCCACAGCAGAGTTGCACTTCTCTTATCATCTTGACAGGATGGGCCTTCTCCATATCATATAGTCATTGCTGATCCAGGAAAACAGGACTACTATGTGCAGCTTACCTGACTCAAGCATCCTAGAGACCATACCCCTGGAACTCGAACCATGGAAACAGGCTAACTCAGGAATCAGTGCTGTCTATTAGCAAAACAACACATTAGCTAAACCACTTAGGATGTTTCTTCTGCATGTCAGGCTCTTTGAAGAAGAAGTAGCTGGATGTGCTGCTTCATGCCTCTCACCTTGGCACTTGAGTAGTGGAAGCTTGCAAATCAGGAGCTCAAGGAAAGAAAGAGATACATGTAATTACCTTTTGCCCTTTGGAAGAGTGTGCCGCCCCCATTAAATTAATCAAGTATGATCCATAACAACATTCGTGGTTTATTTTAAATATAATTCACTTGTTTATCTTCATTGGTAAATTACTAATGATGTATCCATGACATAAAATATGATTATTTGTCTATAGGAATTCTTCTATAGGAAGAATTTATTTATTCTATATTCTTCTATAGGAAGAATTTATAGATTATTTATCTATAGGAATTCTTCTCTGGACAATAAGTCTTCCTTTAAAGTTTAAAAGTTGAAGACCCGCATCTGAACAACCCAAGGCTATTTTTTACTATCTCAATTACTTATTAGGAAACCTGAAAATCCTAAGGAACTGAAATGAGCAAATGGTTTCAGGTGCATGCGATGGCTGGGAAGCTGTGGGAAAGGTGATTTTCATCTTCCTCCCTGCCTCCTTCTCCGGGTTTTCTGGGAGAAGAGAGATGCAACACACTACCATGCTATGCTGGGAAGTTGCAGAGTTTGGGATTGCATCTTCTTGTCAAAGCCTTCCTTTCCCTTTTAGCCTCAGATAATCCCGATCTGTGTTGTCAGTTTTAATGTTTTAAATGGCCCACTATAAAGCACTGTGATTTGTCCGTGCTTTCAAAGTGCCACACCTGCCCAGTAACCAGAGCATTCGCTACCTAAGTTCGACTATTCCTTCATGCGAAGGAATGCGTGTAGACACACAGCTTTATGATTCGTGGCTATGCCTTGAGTGGATTTTGTTATTCACGCCCTTCCCCTGAGAGGCGAGAGCACAGTAAGAGGAGAGTGGCAAAATGTGCCTGAGGTCTTAAGGCTGTAGAACAGTAGGACTGGGCCAGGGTTTCTACAGTTCCGCTCTTGAGGCTTTGAGCTTTGGTGTGCTGCAGGATTCAAGAAGGGGATTTGGGCACGAATTTGAAAGAAGTACAGAAGAGAGATTCTTCACAGGTGGCCAAGGATAAAAGAGCCCAAGAGCATCTGTATTGATTTCTGTAACTCAGACTGGAAGAGCAGGGAAAGAGAGAATTTCCTTCGGCTTAAACTTGTTGTGAGATAGAGGAAGATAAATATAACTATCTAAACTTGTTTGAGACTTCAAGAAGTAGCCCCTGGAGACTTGAAAAAAAATCAAGCAAAGCGAATTAAAATTAGGAATTGTTTTCTGAAAATTTATGTAACTCCTAGCAATGATTTAAGCCTTCCAAATAACATAAATTATATATGCAAATTACTTTTAATTATAATGCCTCTCCCTCTAGATAACTGAACTCTTATACAATAGGAGTTTAATTGATTCACATCAGCCTGCACGCAGAGTGTTTGAGTAGAAATAGGCTCATTGTCGAGAAAATACATTTATTTAGCCATTTATAAGCATTTCAAGACCATGGGCTGTTAGGTTTTTTTTTTTACTATTAATTTTTTCTGTTTAATCTTGTATGTATGTGTGTTATATAGATTTTTGGCACATACACATAAGTGTGCCAACGTGTGTACTCACATACACTCATGAAGAGGCCAGAAGAGGCTGTGCAGTTCATTTGTCTGTCCTTCTCAGCTTTACTACCTTGGCTCAGGGCCTGCAAGCTTCTCAATTCAGCTAGAGCAGCTGGCCAGTGAGCTTCAGGAGTCTGTTTTCTCTCCCTGTTATTTGGGTTACAGCAATGGTCCTCAACTTTCCTAATGCTGCAACACTTTGATAGAGTTCCTCATGTTATGGTGACCCCCAACCGTAAAATCATCTTGTTGCTACTTCATAACTGTCATTCTGCTGCTGTTATGGTTGTGAGTGCTGAGGCCCCGGGGGCATATCTTCAGGCCTCCACTTGGAACATCTTCTCAAGGAGATGACTTAGAGACAGACTTATTTGAATCTAGCAGTTTTTAAGCTCTTTGCCTTTGTGTGTAGAGTTTTGAAACATTTCCACATTAAGAGAATAATTTACCGAGAGAATCAGATTCGTGGACATTCGGATTTTCTAGTGTCCTCACGGATGTAGTTTGTCTGCCGTTCCTCCCCCATTTGGGGCTGTAGGTGCATCTCTGCTTGTGTGTCTGCGCTTGGAATGACCCCTCCCAACTCATACTGCAATTTAGTTGTAGCTGCTACAGCACTCATGGCTGGAACCTTTAAGAGATGGTTTGGTTGTGAGGACTCCACCATCAGAGCTGGAATGATGCTTTTTAAGAATCAGTGGTTTCCAAGAGAAAAAACAAGTCCTTATGGTTTCTCTGCATCTCCTATCCTGTACCAGTTCCTTTGCAATGTTGTGATGAACATGAAGGTCCATGCCAGGTACCAGCATCATGATCTTGGGTCTCTGGCCTCCAAAACCAGGAATCAAATGCATTTCAATTATTTATAGTTTGTTCAGTCAGTGATATTCTACTACAGCAGCAGAAAACAAAATAAGACAATATTTTTAAATATTTTTATCGCATTACAAAATAATTTGGGGTTTTTTAAAAGTTAAGTTTCTAAGAGGCCACTCTTTTGCACTGAGTTTCTGCTCTAGGCCCGACCAAATCAGATTAAATGAGAATGAACTGATTTGTGTTTAGATACTTTGAAAATTGAACATCAAAATTGAACACTTTCTATTTTTAATTCTTTTGAGATTTTATTTATTTTTATTTTATGTATATGAATGGGTTGCCTGAATGGATCTCTCTGCCCATGGAGGCCAGAAGAAGGTGTCAGATTCCCTGCATCTGTAGTTATAGATGGTGATTGTGAGCTGTTGTGTAGATTCTGGGAATGGATCTTGGGTCTTCTGGAAGATCAGCTGGTGCTTTTAACCTCTGAGTCATTTCCAGCCTGAAATGGGATACTTCAAATCACCCAACCAATCATTTAACCACCAACCAACCAACCAACCAACCAACCAACCAAACAAACAAACAAACATATACATCCAACTCCAGGACATTAACAGCAGCCAATCAGAAAATGGCCGGTTTGTTGCAATTGGTGTGATGAGGATGAAGCTATCTGCTTAATCCTATAAAGAAAATTAAGTTTGAAATGATCAGTTTGTTCTCTGCCTCCTTTCTCTTTCTCTCTTTCCCTCCCTCTCTCCTTCTGTCACTTCCTTCCTTCTTGTTTCCGTTCTCCCATCCCTTCCCCCTGTTTCTATTTCTCTTTGATTCCTGCCCCCTTCCCTAGTGATCAAACCCCTATATGCTAAGCGAGAGTTGTTGCACTGAGTTCTCTCCAAAGCTCTTCAGTTTTCTTCATCCCTGTTCCTGTTTGTGCTTTGTTCTAGTTTACAACCTAGGGAAACCCAATTAGAGTTTTTAATCTGCTAACTGCCAAACTGGTCTCTAATGTTTTGTAGTTTGGTCTTCTGCTGGGAGTTTTCACGGATTTGCCCTGGTTGGTCTCGGTGATGTTCGAGCCTCAGCACATACGTGACTGCAGTAAGATGCAAACAGGAGCTCAGATAGCAGCCATATTTAGAAACAATGATTTCAGTTCTCTTAAATTTAGTATTTGTTTTCTGGAACTGCCTTGTAATTTACACACCAGCTTTCCCCCGAGATTTAAGGGTCTTCATGACTGCTCTTCCTGACAGTTGAGATGAATGGACATAAGGAATACTGATAAGGTTATTAGACTGAATGAAGCTCAGAAGGGAAAGCAAACAGGCTACACAGAACCAGACAATGCTGTTCTCGTCTGTAAGAATGCTGCTCTAAGTCTGATTCCATGAAGAAGCAGCATAGCTCAGTGAGCTGTTTTCTTATAAGTGTAATGTGAAATGTTTCCTTCATGGAATTCAGGTTATAGGGTCAGATAGGACAGAGACAGATGTATAACATATGACAGATACAGCAGTCTGAAGGATGGTCTCCATTGTATATGTAATTCATTTGAGAAAAAAAGGGCATTTAAAAAATATTTTGCTGTGTTTTCTTAGGTTTCTCAACGCTAGTCCTCCTTTCTACGTCTTTTGTTCTGGATTATTAGTTTAAGATATATTGCTTTAATTTATATAATGGAATATTTGTTTATGATACAAAGGTGTGTTATATTTTTTTATGTCACATTTATTTATCTCTGTGAAGCTGTGTTACTTTGCCTATCTAAAACACCTAAATGGTCTAATAAAGAGCTGAACAGCTAATAACTAGGCAGGGGAGGGATAGGTGCGACTGCCAGGAAGAATAGATAGGAGAAATTTAGGGAAGAAGAGAGGGGACATTCCACATACAAATTGTGGTGACATTTCACTTGTGTTTTAATAAACAGAGCTTACCTGGGTATCTGGAAAGTAAAAGAGCCACACTGGCCAGCTTTACATACCAGGTAGTAAGGGCATATACCTTTACCCAAATAGCCACAGTGACACACATCTTTAATCCCAAAAGCCGTAACAGTTGCCATAGAAACAGAGCAGTGCATGGTTTTAATCCTAGTGGTGCATGACTTTAGTTCCAGCTCTAGAGAGAATTATAAGACGGGAGGAGACAGTTCTCAGAAATACTCTCATTCCGAGATTCCTGGAGGTAGGATTGCCATTTTTGGACTGAGGTCGAAGTATGAGCCAGTGACTGGCTGTTTTGCTTTACTGACCTTCAGGTTGAACCCCAATTCTAGTCCCTGAGCTTTTATTAATTGTGCTTTACAAATGACAGTGCATTCAAAGTTCTATTTAATTGAAAGGCTGCATTATCATTATATAACATCTTTGTAATTGATTGCCCCAGGTCCAGTTTTCCTTATTCCATCTTATAGTAACCTAGCAGGTAGTTATTTTTTAAACACCAACCTTGGGTATTGAATTTTCTAACAAAGAGGTATTGTTTGTCTCCTTGTTTCATAGGACTTTAAATGTGAATTTCTAAGCTTGCTTTAGTCTGAAGATATATATATATATATATGTGTGTGTGTGTGTGTGTGTGTGTGTGTGTGTGTGCATGTATATATAATACACACAAACATATCTATATATATCATATATGTTTTAAGCTTCATTTGTGATTCCTTCTTCACCTAACCCTTTGTCTTCAGGGAATTGCTCTTTTCATAGTTCTACTAAATTGCCATTCTCCCCCACTTCTATCTTTCTTTCCTACCTTCTGATATGTTTGTGGCCAACTTATTTTTCAAAAGTTGACTCATATTTTAAGGAAATGATTTAAACTATAGCCTGAAATAAATAGTTTTTCTTATACACTCCTAAATAACATCTGTTACATTGCTAGTTTAAGTGTCTCCTGCCTCCTTCTCTCCCACATCTTATCAATGAACAAGATATCTTTATGAAAGATGGAGCTGTTATGGAAAGGGATCATGTCTTTCCCATCTTTATATTGTTTTTTTTGTTTGTTTATCACAGAGTTGACATTTAATAAATACTTTTTCATCTTCACATTGATGGATATGTTTTTCTTTCCAGGTTTTGCTAGTATTGCATATTGTTCAGGGACATTGTGGCTACTTTTATTGCCCGATATTTGACCAAAATTTTGACACTTAACCCTTCTAAATAGAGTCCTATACAGTGCCCCATGCAGAATCATTCAGGGAATTTGGGACAACCAAGGCTTTATGAACATGTCTTATGTAGCTTGCTGATAAGACCTCAGACACACACACACACACACACACACACACACACACACACACACCAGCAAAATGTTCCATTTTCAAACATTCCCAAATCAGTAGCAATCTGATCATGTTCATGGAAGATAAACTTCACAATTATAAAATTCTCAAATGCTAAGAAAGGCTGTCCTGTCCGAGTAACACCCAGAAATGCAAGGTCTCCCTTTGCAATGGGAACCAAGGGCAAAATGCTAACATAAAATTGAACGTTGTACCAGTGTATTTACCAATAGTTACTTTCTATTTGACAGGTTCATCACTTAGAAAGACTTAGTATTCCATATCAATCTTTGGATCAATTCTTTATTTTTAAAAATATCTCATTCATATATATAACTTCCTTTTGATATTAAAGTCTTGATTTGTGATGAAGAATATGTTATTGAAGAACAGTCATGAGATAAGTTGTGAATGTTAAACTTTGGGTGTAAGAAAATGAAATCAAAGCCAAGAGTACAAAGTTGGTGCTTGAATAAAAACTGTAAGGATGTAAAAATAAATGCTAATAAATGTTGGGTTTTCCACAGAATGTAAAGATTTAAGAGTATGTTTCTAAGACAAAATAATCCAATTTTCAATGGAAAATGGAACTTAATTTATGTTGTGCTTTATTGAATTTATTAATTTTTAAATAATGCTCAGTTTTTTCAAGGTTTATTTATTTTCATGTTTACTTGGTGCGCTGCTATTGTTTACCTCAATATACAGAGCTGTCGCCTGTAAAAACTCCATGGAAATGAATGGCTCCAATGTGATAATTAGTGAACAAGCATTCAAGCTCATTTTATTTTTCATGGCAGAATTTGTGTTAGAATTTCCTGTTAATCAGGAAATACCAGGAATGACTCTGATGTGGGGGGGAGTAGAGTTTCTTTTTTCGCTCTCAACTCGTCTGTAAAACTGAAAGGAAATGAATCTCTAAATACCTGTTTGTCCTCTTTACTATTTTCAGAGAGTAGATCATTACTGTGCCCTGAAGCTCCACATCGTGTTCCCTACTTCACTCTTTGCTTCTTTACCCTACCCTCTAAGGGCAACCTAATGAGCCTCAAGTATATGCCCTATAGTACAACTCCAAATAAAGTGCGCATGTGCTTGGGGTCATATTGTCTTTAGCAGATGCTTGGAAAGTGATGGGGAGAGGGAAGGCAGTAAAGATGCAAAGGGTAGGAAAGACCATTTGTTCCTTTGGAACTCTGCTGATCAGAATCCACAGAGAAGAGTCATTTCTGTGATTCCTCCCAGTCTGACTCTTATTCTCCTTCTAATCCTTTTCCCTTCTGTTTTTCCTCTGTCGTGTCATCTCCTTTTCCACCCTTTTCTTTTCCTCTCCTCCCCCTTCCCTTTTCCTCACCTCATTACTTAGGAGTTCTGTAACCTTTACACCCACAGCACTGGGTTGGGGGGCATTTTTTAGAGGATAAAAGAGATGCATCAGTAATGTTAATAGGATCATGTAAAGCTAAGGAGGGCCCTGTAGAAGAGGGGAAATCAAATATAGATTGTATGTCCAGGTCTTACTCTTCATGTCATTTGTACCTGTGCTCAAGATGTTCTACAAGAAAAATAAATCCTGTGAACCACAATAACAAACAGAACAGTATGATAACTCTTAAGGTACGGTATTGGCACACATACCTTGGTGGTAACCACCAACTCTCCATTTGGAATTAAGGCCCATTGGACAAGAGGAAATTCATTCCTGGTTCCATAAACCTAGCTAACAAGCCAGGGCTGTGAAATTATAGGTCCTTGAGGAGAACCTATAACCACCTCTTTATTAAGCCGTCATAAGAATCCCTAACTACATTCTAAATATTTGTCCTTATGTTTACAGATCAGTGTATCCTTACTCCTCATCAAGGAAAGTTAGGAAAAGTAATATTGTCCAGGCAAGGGTACTCCAGCTGTAAGGAGGCTGCTGTTGGTTCCCGGCTACTTAGCCCTGAAATAATCACACAGAAACTGTATCAATTAAATTAATTAAATCACTGCTTGGCCCATTAGCTCTAGTTTCTTATTGGCTAACTCTTACATCTTAATTTAACTCATCTCCATTAATCTGTGTATTTCCACGTGGCTGTGGCTTACCAGAGTAAAGTTCCGGCATCTGTCTCTGGCAGGGCTACATAGCTTCTCTCTAACTCCACCTCCTTAGCCCATCTCCATTAATCTGTGCATCACCTCATGGCTGTGTCTTAGCAGTGTCTTTCTCTGGCAGGACTACATGACTTCTCTGTGACTCTGCCTCATTTCTCCCAGCATTAAGTTTAGTTTTCTCTGCCTACCTAAGTTCTGCCCTATCAACAGGCCAAGGCAGTTTCTTTATACACCAATGGTATTCACAGCATACAGAGGGAATTCCACATCACACTTCAATTGATTATCCAATACCAAATGGTCACCCCTAAAAACACATGTAAAAATAACATTATACAGACTCAGTAGTTTATGTCTGAGATATATATATATATATATATATATATATATATATATATATATATATGATTGTAGCAGCAACTAATGAAAAGAAGACCATGGATTTGAAAGACAGGAGGACAGCAAGCAGGGGTATATGAGAAGATTTGGAGGGAGGTACCTGAAGGTAGAAATTATCTAATTGTATTATAATTTCAAAGATAAAAGAAACAACTAAAAGAAGGGCCAGACTCAGTAACAGAGCACTTGAGTAGCATTAAAAATGTGTTTTACTTTATATCTCCAATAATATTTTAATGTATATTGAGTATAAGAGACTGCCCTGTGCCAGAAGTACAAAAATTAGGCAATTCCTCTTCTATTTGGACGATGTTCAAAGGTGGGGAAAATGCATGTGCTGTTGAAACCCCGCAGAGGAAGAAGACACCGATGTGGATGGCATCCTCAAAGCAGTAGGATGAAACACAAACGAGAGTAGAGGTTAAGCTATTACAAGGACCTTGCAAAGCTAAGATGCATGATAACGAGCTGAGGAGGTTTTCCACAGTCTACAAACAAGGCGGGATTTGTCATCCAAATGTACCTATTGGTCAAAGGAAAGGCAAGACGGACCCGGAAGAAGGACGGATGATATGGGAGCAGGGTGGGAGAAGGAAGGTCTGAGATGTGTGCACTAAATGTACTTACAGGTGCCTTTTCATGATCTGAAGGATTAGTTTATCTTGACATAGATGTCTAAGCTAACTGTCCTGGAGAACTCGGACTTCCCAGTCTCTGCATTATAAAGGAGGTTAGCCGCTTTCCTGAAGCACTCTTCAAAACCTGTTAGTATTTTGTTTGATTACCAAGATGTATGTTTCTGGTGCAAGCTGGTTTTCCTAACTGGATCACCGACTGAGTGTCATTAAGGTGACTGGTATTTGCGTGGACATGAGGGGTAGATAGTTGGAATATTACAGGGACACTGCAGGAACAATGTCTATGAGGTGTGCAGCTCCCCTTTTGCTCCATACTTCTGTTCCCTCCCCGCCCCTAAGGGCTAATTAGCCTTCCATGTGTTTTTACCCTTACAGACTCCTTCATCCTGATTGGCCAGTTCTCTGTTGCTCACATTAGACTACAAAAATAACCTTTGTCGTTTCTGATGTCCCGGTGGTTGCTGTCACATTACATCCAATTTTAGATGTTCCTCAAATCCACTGAAGTGAGGGATAGCTTTCTGACAGTGTGAAAAAATTCTTTTTCGTCTCTTTGGAGAAAGAGAAATTTGCTGTCTTCTTTGACAGCTGGACAGGGAGAGATGGCAATCTCATTTCCTTCTCAGTATTCTCTGGCAAAATCATGAATAAGCAACATTTGAGCTGGCTGACTTCCAAAGAATGTTTCCTGTCAAGCTCCTGTCAGGATTCTGAAAACCAGGCAACAACTTTTTCCAGTTGTGATTTTCTGTTATTTAATTTTTTGAAGTCTGAATTATGAATTTTTTTTTTTGCTCTCTAGAAGTTGTGTTGTGCTCTCTATAATCCAAAGTGAGAGATAAAGATAATTTAATCCCTGGTGTTGATATGACATGGGAGGTGTCTTATAGCGGAATTAGCTGATGGGAATCATTGTAGCAAGTAGTTTAATTACTTTTATATTTTAAATCCAATCTATTAGAAGTCAATGTCTAAATAACCTTTCATGGATCATTTCAGGGTTCGTGGGATTGTTAAAGTCCTATTGTAGAGGTAGAAAAGGGAGCATTGCTTTTGTCTTGTAAACCTCTGCACCACCCTCCCCACTTCTCTACCCTAAAATTGTTAGGAAGCAAACTCAAAAAACAAAACACACAAATGAAAAACACCTGGAATATAAATTCAGTATTTCTGATTTTATCAAAATCAAGAGGATGAGATTAAATTTTAAAGAGCAGTATTATCTTTTGGAAGATTTATTAGTGGGTAATAATGCCTATTCTCCAAGCCTGAGTGCCTAGGATTCAATTCCCAGCACCCACGTGGTGATGCTAGGCATGGCTACATGTGCCTGTAATCTCAGCAGGGTGCGAAGAAACAGGCAGATGTAGAGAAATTGCTGGCCAGTCTTGCTGAAACATGAAATGAGGTCTTCCTATTTCACTGAGAGAACCTATGTCAAAGCAATAAGGCAGAGAACAATAGAGGAACACACACGCACATGCACACAAATACCTTAAAAAATATTACAGTGCATTCTACTCCAGTTTAAACCTTACTGGGTATCCCAGGACAGGAAAAATTAGGGTTTCACGTTCATTCTACAGAGAGAACTCGCCACAGTGAGAGGATGGACTGAGGAGACTCCCTGACCCTGTCGCTATTGAATGGGTTTCCTACTTTACCTTCTCATTCATTTAGACCCTTAAAGAGCATAATGGGGATAAACAACCCACTGCATTCTCCTTATTTGCTTTATGTAAGAATTAAACAGGTGAATAATTGTCAATTTCTTCAGTAAGCAACACTAAAGAGGTATTATGTTATTTGTGGGCACACTTATTTCAAACTTCACATTTTGATATAAGGCCCATGAGCATCTAATCTTTTTTGACATTCAGAGTTCTATACTAATGACAACTTGCCTGGTGCAGAAGAATAAGTAAGTGTAGCATTTGTCTCATAGCAGAGTCTAAGAGGGCTCCTTCTTTTTTGTTCCCTCTCATGAATAAGCTTCAGATTGTTTTTAATAGAGTTTATCTCTTAAAGGAAACATCACATCCGTAAGACCTAAGCATCTTATTGTTGACATGACTTGGTGTGTAAATTCTTTGCCCAAAATATGTTCTGAAATGTTTCTTATTATTTTTCCAGTTATTCTGGAAGGTTTGATAGGGCTAAATTTCTATGGTTAGGGAAGTTCCTCTAATCTATACTCTTCTATGACGTACAGCCAGGCAAAACTGTGTTTCACTTCATTTGCAAGCAGATTACACATAACCGCCTCAGCAAGGGTATCAGACCATTTTTCTTGCCTCGGAAGCTGGCAACAGAATAGCTACCATTTGTTAGAGTTTAAGTCTTGCCAGGTGGTGACGAAAAACACCTTTCAACCCTGCACTGGGGAGGCAGATACAGGAGGATCTCTGTGAGTGTGAGGCCAGCCTGGTCTACAAAGCTAGTTCCAGGATTACCAGGACTGTTACACAGAAAAACCCTGTCTCAATAAAAATAAATAAATAAATAAAATAAAGTCTGAAGTCTTCTCTAATTTTCTCACAATGTCATTTAGCCATCTCAACCCTATACCATCAAAAGTAGGATTTACTGAGCTATCACACAATTTCCTTCTTGATTTAGGTTCTAAAGTTGCAGGTTCACTTAAGAATTAGGAATGATGAGTCAGAACCACAGAGTATTGCACAAAGATAGCTCAAGTTGGTCAAATAGGAGACATTAGTTCTGTAGTCTCAGGTTAGGTGATGCTTTTTTGTCAGGATGCTAAGCAACGGAAACATCAGTGAGATAGTAAACTGCTCTCACTGTTCTTCTCCCTTCCTTTCCTTTCATGTCACCTCCAGATGACAGAATGTATTTCTCAATATTTTGTGTGCTGGTTCTTAACTTCTTTGTTTCTTAATGGCTGCCTATGGACTCCTAAATGTCTTAAAAATCAATTTTAGGAAATGTAAATTTGTGAATTAGTAATATGTTTTCCAATTAACATACTAAATTGATCTGACAGCAGGTCGAAAAATTACTGTAATTTCCAAGTAGCGCTGAGAGTTAATCATATTCAGAGATCTCCATTATACTTAGGATCATATAGGAGACTGTGATGATTTCCATCATTGATGAAATTATAGGTTTTCTGGCAGCCACTTCAATTTCTCCCCCAAATTCACAAATGAAGGGAATGGATAGATTCAGGAGATATAAGGATTTATGTAATAAAGATTTCTCCCTGCAAAAATGTGTGACTCTCAAGAATTTCAGAAACGTATGAATCTTTTTCCGGGCCTTGAGCATGTTCGAGTTTGCTGTGAGGGATAAACCTGTCCTCAGGTTGGAGGGACAATGAGTTCTAAGAGGGAAGGAAGAGGGGAGGGTAAGGACAGATAGAAACAAAACCAAGGATGGAGGGATTAAGAAGGTAACAGAGCAGGCAAATGACTAAGCCAGAAAAGTCACTTGCCATCAAGTCTGATGATCTGAGTTCATCTCCTGGCTCCACTTGATGGGATGGAGAGAACATACACTCACGTTGTCCCCCACTACATACATGTACTATGGCATGCGTGTTCCCTCCCCAAATAAATTACTGTAATAAAAAGTTTTTCTTAAAGGGAAAAATGGTCAATATGGTGATTAAAGAGTTACGGTTTCGCTTTTATTGTTAGAGCATGGGGATTCGAATTGAGAGACTCGTTCATGGGGGTAAATGCTTATTTTCATGTTACTTCTTAGTTGTAACTTGTTTCATTTAAAACAGCATCCAATGTCTTAAAATTATTTTAAAGTTCCTTCATTCTAAGATTAAATACAAATGCAAAACCTTTTAAAAATAAAGCCTGTTATCTATATGCTTCATTTTTAATTTAGTGAGCATTAAATGCATTAACCATTCCTACAATGTATAAATAAGATATGAATTTAATACCAGTCTGCTGAATTTGTCATTGTAGACAAACAAAGAAATAACGTATTTCAATCTTTCTTTTCATTTTCTGATACTTCCTTTTGCAGCCCACAATTTTTTGTATTCTGTAAATTATAATAAAATTATTTTCTACATTTAGCTTATAAATAGAAAACGTTAGGAACAATTATCTGCATAGCACTGATGTAAAATGATGACTTGCCTTTTTCCTGCATTAATTTGGTTGACAAGTGTTCAAATGGCAATTGATTTTAATGAAGATTCTATATGGACCTTTGATGCCCATCTCCCCCAAGCTGACACCGTGTAACCGCTGAAGTACTGTGTTTATGATTTCCACGGCATTAGCATAATGTAGCATTTTGGTTTGTAGGAGAAACTTTGACAGTAAATTGTTTGCTTGTATCTTGCATCAGAGTGGAAACCCCATTACTACCGGTTGCATTTGAAGGATTCCTCCAAGCATACTTGGTATCCAGGATGTTTTGAAATGGTCCATGGAGGAGACAGAAATAATGGAGAGACAGCACTTTTCTGTGATCATTTGACTGCCACAACACAGGGAATTCAAGGCAGATAAAACTTCTCCATTTACAGAAATCAAATGTGCAGAAGAGAATTGTTGTGATGCCAGATGAGTGGATGATACATATTCTCTAGCACATAAAATAAAAACTATTTTATGTGAAGTAAATATACCATCCTAGCCTTAAAATCTCTAGCAATGTTTAGTTTCCCCTTGATGAATTACAATGCAATTTTCTAGTCTACTAATTTCACTAAGGAAGCTAATGAGTGGAGCCGAACCCTAATCAGCTGCCAATCAGAATTCCTTGAAGCACAGAATGTCAAATATTGAAGCAATTTTTAAAACTCATAAAAGCACTTATGCTCCATGATATGTCATAAAATCTGTGATGGAAATCTAACGTTGATGAAACTACCTTATTTCTCAAGTATTTACTCCTAATAACGGCTTTCACGTTTACCCAATTCTTTCATTAGCATGCAAATCTGCCACCATTGGACGGCTATGTTATCCACAATGGCACTGTTGTACTGTCTGGCTATAAAGGTATCCCTATCTATAGATAAATGCCAGTCATAGAACTGATCAAAATTATAATGATGGACATTTTGTTTTCCACAGAGAGAGGAAAGCCAACTTTGTTCTTTCCTCCGCTAATGTCAGAGTGGATTTTGTTTCTATGCCATAGAAAGAGTTTGGTACTTACCAGGCAGTGGTGGTACACGCCTTTAATTTCAGCACTCGGGAGGCAGAGGCAGGGAAGATCTCTGTGAATTTGAGACCAGCCTGATCTACAAGAGCTAGTTCCAGGGCAGGAGGACAGGTTCGAAAAACAACAAAGAAATCCAGTCTCAAAAAATTCAATCAAAAAAAGAAAGAAAGAAAGGAAGAAAGGAATAAAGAAAGAAAGGAAGAGTAAGAAACAGGTACTACATTTCACTTCCGCTCTTTATATCATCAAACTTTCCCCATGAAAAGTTATTATGTCAATTATTACATTGTCCTTTGAGAATGAGCATGTAGTTACTTTCCTTGAAATCAGTTCGTAGTCTAGTGTACCCTCCACCCTACAACCTCTCCACCCTATTTGTAAGGTGCAGTCCTTCCGTGTATATATGTGTGTCTTTGTCTACCTTCAGGCACACAGACACATGTAGGTGTCTGTGGGAGATGAGGAGTGCTTCTACACATTTGAGAAAGTGCTATTGACCCTCTTGCTAGACCATCCATTAATGATTTTTATCATGCCGAGATACCTTTTGTGTGATATTAATAGAGTAATCAGCATTTCCCTTCTCAATCAAGTTGAGGGACTCTGAGCTAACCTGCTCTCTCCCGGAGAGGGCTTTGGATATACTGCCAACAGCTGCTAATTTAGGAGGCTTTGTCTGTCTTCCCCTGAGTTCTTTGAAAAGATAGATCTATTTGTGCGAGAAGAACATGTTCCCAGTTGCTGTGGTTCCTGGAGTACAGAACTTGGGTTTCAGATGCAGTTAGCCAGTTTGTTTCATTATTTTGATTTCTGTCACAGCAGATGAGGTTTTCTCTTACAGAAAAGAGTACAAAGAAATCTCGCATAATTCTGCCTAGAAATATCTTCAGGTACACATGTGAAAAATTTTTCATTCACTTTACATAGGCCATTTTATTTTTCCTGAGAAAACAATAACTGAGCTCTCATATAAAATATGTGAACATATCTTAATGCACTGTGAACATAAAGGAGCGGTCACAGAAAACACCATCTCAGTCTCAATGTTTGTCTCGTCCCTGAGTTTTGGGTCAAGAAATTAGAAAAAAAGGTCAACTAATTTTCAAATGGATGCCTTGAACCTCACCTCCCATTTCCATTTCGGACACACTCAACAGATGAGATATCTTTCTTTTTTTTCTGTTCCTTTTTCTTACTTATTTATTTATTTATTAAATATTGTTTTACTAGGAGCGGCGGGCTACGTTCCTGGTACCCGGCCGCTGGCACGGCTAGCTTTACTCAAAATGATTACACAGAAACTGTATTCTTTTAAACACTGCTTGGCCCATTAGTTTTTACCTCTTATTGGCTAGCTCTTACATATTGATCTAACCCATTTCTAATAATCTGTGTAGCCCACAAGGTGGCTTACCAGTGAAGATCTTAACCTGCGTCTGTCTGGAGTGGGAGAATCATGGCGACCGACCTGACTCAGCTTCTTTCTCCCAGCATTCTGTTCTGTCTACTCTGCCTACCTAATTTTCTGTTCTATCAGAGACCAAGCAGTTTCTTTATTACTTAACCAATGAAACAAGAGATAGATGACCCTCCTCCATCATTCTGAATATTAACCTTCATCAGGCGATGAAAGGAGACAGAGACAGAGACCCACATTGGAGCACCGGACTGAAATCTCAAGGTCCAAAGCAGGAGATATCATTCATAAATGGTAACAAACACCTCCATACATAGGGCAGACACATTATTCTGCCCAACTACTATCCCTGTTTGAATAAAATGCCCTGGTGTTGCTCTGTTCTCAGAGAGAAATACCACTTTTCTTCCTTAAGTCAGAAAACCCAAGACTATGTTTATCCAACAAACTTCTATGCCTTCTCTTCAGATGTAAAAGAACAAACATGTTGCCACAGGACCTCAGATGTACTGCAAACACACATTGGTTGGGGGGGGGTGAGGTTGATAAAAACGTTCACTAATTCTTGTATGATGCTTGCAATGGATACAGTATGGGGGGAGGGTGTAGAGATATTCATTGGTAAAAATAAAACATTGATAGCACAATGTTCTTTCTATGTAGCATGACTGCTTCCTCACAGTAATATAGCAATATTTGTACTAAAAACCAGATAAACTGGGTCAGTTACAGAAGTTACAGAATAGTACATTACAGAATGCATAACGGGGAAGTGCTCCTGTGCCATCAGAAATCTATCTTCTGTTGGATATACTCTAAATCTCCTTATTAAATTGACACAAATGCTATAAGTCACTTTCAATGTAAGAAATGAAATTAAACAAAGAGGTATGAAAATGTTTAAGCAGCAGAAGCAAGCTGCCTTGGTGTGTAGGAAAAAAAACCTTGCTTTTTCTGTATTGACTCATCTCAACATAATGTCTCTGACATTCAGAGCACTGCTTTTCTTGTTTTCTTCAGTGGGGTTTTTAGTAATAATGAAGCAATGGCATGCATATTACTCTTAAGCTCATTTACTTGAATATATTATGAATATTCATTGTCAACTCCAAAGATCTAATTTTTGCAGCTTTTGAAGGAGGCTATCACTACAGGGAACTGAACATAAGGTTTCATTTGTACTAGGCAAGTAGACACTCATGGTGTCTGAACCATGGCCCACATCCCTGGTAGAGAGAGTAAGCAAGATCCAGGCCCAGAAGAGCAGTTTGCTTCATTTATGAAGGAGATCTATTTTCTTAGATCACCAAACCAAGTTTGGGTCAGGACTGTAACTCTTTTATGGACAGAAAATACTAAACAAAGAGCATGAGGCTTTGGGGTGGGGCATGGGCATAGTGCTGGTCAAGTGTTAGGAGCTAGCATCTAGCTATATATAAAACACATATAAACCTTAGGCTTAACTCATATGATCAGAGAATAGAAGTGGGGAAATCAGGAGGTGCCAGAGGACAGGGCTACACTTTGACAAGAACATGTTTTTCAAATCTTTGGCGAGCAAAGATGAAACCGACAGAGGGCTTACAGGACTTGTGTCAGGAGAAGGATTTTGGATTGTTTAACTCCAAAACTCAGTCCTGAGCCGTATGGCTGTGTTGGAATAATGCTAACAGATGTGTGTGGCAATACAGTTCTATACAAGAAGTGTATATGAGCCATCCATATCACTGCATGTCCAGCTCTGTATTAACATGTGCTCATCCAGGTCCTCCATCCTTACCTGGTCCATTGCTGCTATACTTGTAACCATTTCAGCTTGGGTTCCAACTGATCTCATGCACATCCAGTCTACCAACACTTTACCAAAGCATGTCCCACACTGGATTTCTGTGCTGATGTTCATGCTTCCTGTGAACTCCAGCTGAGGCAGTATCTCAGCGTTTCATCAGGTTCTATCTCTTATTTATTCAAAAAATCATGGCGCATTTATGAACACATTCCTATTTTGATCAATCCCACAAGAGTAAAAGCCCTAGAAACTGTCTGGTTACTTCCCAGATATAAAGGAAGGGCACAGATACCCAACCAGAGGTCAGCCTATTAGTGCTACTGAAACAGAAGGTTGTCGTCTTTGTATATTCCTGTTAATGTTTTCCTTTAGTTCTGTGCGAAAGCTCAGATGATTGTCGTGGACCCCCTATTGGAAATTTCTCACCTCACCTGAAATGGTTAACCTGTAGTGACTTGCAATGTTCTAGTTATAACAGTTTTACATCTCTCAAAATTGCAGTGGCAAGCAATTTTGCCATAATATTTCATTTCACATGACAGCAATGTGACATTTCTTCAAGATCATGTAGATACTACATACATTGTTCTTCATTTCAAATATATCACTTATTTCTCTAGACTGGTACATTTTCTTATTTAACTTCTCCATATTTGAATTGGGGGAATCAGGATGAGCTTTTTAGAGTCCTGACTTAAAACAAAATCAGACCACAATTTACAATAATTACTGAACAATTTGGAAAATGAGAAAAATCAACTATGTTTTTCCCCATATATGACATACAAGCTGCTGACTCCTTAGCAAGCAGATGTGTTTTATGTGCCACTGGAGGGCTGTGGCCCATTCAGAACTCCACTTGGAAGGATTTCTAAAGCTGGTGGTCTCCCTCAAAGTATCTATAGGATTATCAGATTGCATAACCCAGCATGATGCTTTTTTCCTGCATGTTTGTCTGTGGCAAGGTATGCATGGCAGCCTGTAAACTTACAATAATTTTTATCGGTTTTTATAGTGATTTCTTTGACTACTGGGGAAGCATGAGGACTTCAGCCATGATAATGTCTCATACTTCAAGTTTCTTTTATGCCATCATGTACTTGCTCATTTCTTGTTTATGTCCATATGGTCAGGACTACATTTGTGACCCCACCCCCTGGGATCTCTAATATTATCCTGTCAGGTGTTAGTCTTCCATTCCCTTGGTTAAACTATGTGACCTCCTTGCGTTCACCTCATGAAATGGTGATGATTCCTTCATAAGACTGCTATGCGGTTTAAACGATATAATAGTGTACTCTGCTCTTGTTTATATGGTCATACCTTATTGTGAACACTTCCTACTCAATGCCACTATGTTGGCTTCTTTAACATGGTTAGTTCATGCTAAGGCTCTGGAAGTCTCAAGGACATGACTGATGTGGGATTCCCCTCTGTATGCTGTGATTGCCACTGATTAATAAAGAACTGCTTTGAGCCTATCACAGAGCAGGACAGAACAAAGGTAGGCGGGGAAAACTAAATGGAATGCTGGGAGAAAGGAGGCAGAGTGAGAGAGAAGCCATGTAGCTCTTCCAGAGACAGATGCTGGAACATTACCAGGTAAGCCACAGCTTCGTGACAATATACAGATTAATAGAAATGGGTTAAATTAATATGTAAGAGTTAGGTAATAAGAAGCTAGAGTTAATGGGCCAAGCAATGATTTAAATATTATAGTTTCTATATGATTATTTCGGGGCTAAGTGGCCATGAACTAACTAGCAACCTCCTTGATGATTTGAAAATAATCTCATATTGGCATTCCTTGGAGGTGCTCATATTTGCCAGAGTGCCCCAGCAGGATTGTCCACAAGTTGCCTGAAGAAATTGCTTTACTTGGTGGTAAACTCTCTATCTTTTCCACCCTAGATTTCATTCCTCTTTCACTGGTTTCTTTTCAGATAATATATTTGACCTCAACTTACTGTCTGTTTGTGAAAAGATTTTGCAGCCTGTAGGTTACTTGTTTTTTTGTTGTTACAGTCTCAGGATGTTTGACAGAGAAACTTGCTGTTGGAGATGTTAGATTTGGCTCTCAGTTTATGAGTGTACAGTCCATCATGGTGTGGAAGGCAAGGTGGCTGGAGTATGTTGATATAATAGCCACGGGTCTCTAAAGAACAGAACCGATAAAGTGAATTTTAAAAGAATTTATTAGATTGATTTACAGAATGCAATTCAAGTCACCCTACAATGGGAAGGCCAAGAATCCAGCAGCTGCTCACTCCATGACACTAATTGCCTCTGAAGCTCCAATTTGGGGCTGAAGACCTAGAGGATGCCTGGAGGACTGCTGGTCTTCAATCCATCTTGGAGTCCCACGAAGTTGGTTCTAATGTTGGTGAAGAAAATACTATAGCTTTGGGATTGATGAACTTGCCCAAAGAGTGAGGGTAGGCAGGCAAAAGTCAAACTTTCTTACTTCTATGTCCTTTTATCTGGCTACCATCAGAAAGTGCTGCCCACATACATTTATGGCGGGTCTTCATGATTTAAATAATTTGACTAGGAAAATTCCTCCCAGAGGTGTTCAGCAGCTTGCGCTTTGGTTGATTCCACATGCTATTAACCAAGATTAACCATCATAGTTGGGCAGTGGCAGTGACAGCAAGCTGCAGTGGCTTGTCTCCTAGTACTGCTCGGGATGTATCAAGCATTGGAAGCCGGGGGAAGGGGGGAACTTATCCTGTGATCTATCCTGAAGTGGCCTATGTTAACAACATAGGCCCTAGATCCCAAAGATTCCACAGCCTCGCAAAACAATATCAACATTTGGGGGAACAAGTCCTCATGAGAGCTTGTAGGGGACAGTTCAGATTTCAATTACAACAAGCAAAGAAAATAATTGATGGTGATTATTAATCCCAGGGACATATTTAGTGTGTGTCATTACAACGGACTATAATTTTAAAACCACCTTCATTTCTGTCATATCTGTGGGCCCTTATTTTTCATCCCTTTCCGTAGTGTTTTCAAATAATTAGTCTTTGTGTACTGGTTTCCCACTTGACTGGTAAGAACATGTTCAATGGGAGAGTTTGGGCCTGTGCTAGGTTTTCTAGCTTTTAGAATAAAATCTATGAACAGTGGGCTGACAGCTCATCTGAAAAGTAGTAAAGGTTGAATTTTATGTGTATAGGTAAGAAGAAATGATTAGCTCCTGGTAGTACCCTGAAAAGCAAGAGTTCCTGGTCTCCTCACGAAGTCTCCTTTCCCTTTTTTAGTGGACACTGAACACTGATAGTATGTCATGAAGAATTAGCCATAATACCTTTGGAGGCCAAGTGTCTCAGAAACAAAGCAACAATAACATCCCAGGAAAATGGAAAGCATTCTATTCACACCTGGAGCTCATTTATGTGGACCAAGGGTTAGATTTCACAGAAAGCAATTACTAGGATGGATTGAGTTCATTCAGACACCGTGATTTCTTTTTAATTATAAAACTGTTGAATATTTTCTCCGACCACAGTTGCCCTCAGAGCTGTTGACCCTGGGAAACTGCATTGCTCTTTCCTGTTGAAACTAAGACGAGCCATTTGTTATACTACTTCAACAGTGGACTAGAAGGAAAGATGTCCCCATCTGTTTCGTCTCACTGTACTGCAGGAGTGTAGCACCTTTTCCGTGGGCTAACATTTGGGAAGTGCCCGGGCTCCCTGTGTAACACAAAGCTTGTGTGCTGGCCAGTCTGGATGCTGCGTGTGTTTTGAGAGTGTTCACATGCATGCTCACATTTGTGCTCTTTCTTCTAGACTTGTTCTGCTAAGATTATACACGAGTCTAAGTGAAAAACGGAATAATGACAAATCATGTTTGACTCAGTATGTATGTTAAAATTTGTCTCACCTTCCCCATGTGATTTCATATATATTAATTCCATTAAAATTACAAAGTTTAAGGGCAAAGCACTTTTTGGCTTTTATTTTTAGTGAGCTTTTGGTATTTATTTATTTATTTATTTATTTATTTATTTATTTAGTGGTTCTGGAAATCAAACCCAGGGCCATGAACATATGCAAGGCTCTTGCTCTGCCACTAGTCATACTGTCAGGTCTCAAGGTCATTTCCAACTTTCTACACATCTTTTAATATTCTTTCTTCTGATGTGCTTGTTCTTACCTCCTCAGTGAAACAGCGTTTATATGTATAAACACTAAGAGATTCATAAAAAGTAGCTATGTTATCAAAAAGATATATATTTGTGGATAAGATAGAGTTGAATTGCTCTGATTAATTAATAGAACTCTATGGACCTACTTTGACTTAAAACTATTATTGAATCTTCTAGCTATGGCTAATATTTGCTCTATGAAGCAATAGAAACTGGCCTAAATCTCAAAGCCTGCCTTTTTAAAAATATTTATTTATTTACTTATACAATTTTTTAGAAGCCATTTGTCACTTCAGTTTATTACACTTGAGCTGATTCTCTTCCTTTGGAAATAAAATTGAAAGAGTGATCATTAGCGTTCCTGGTTCCTACAAATGACAAAATCAAGGTTCAGAACAGCTAGGCTGTATGGAAAGCTAAGAGGCAAGACCGGAAGTGCAGTTCCCTCCTCCAGGAACAAATCTCTTTCTCCTTGGGTCACCTTTTTGACCAAGCACCTTTGTGGCCTCTCCAAGAGCTTCAGAGTCTGGTCTCACTTTGTCCAATGCAGCAGAATCTGGCAAGTCATGGAATTCTAGACCTACTCAGAATTTCAGACTTGTCTGTCCTCTCCCTCGCCAGGAGGAAACTGAGTCTGGAGAGTTGAACTGGCAAAGGAATTCACGTGGACAACTCATGCTTGAATATCAACCCATTTTGAAGAAAATGCTGGGGACTGAACCTGCTTTCAAAGCACAAATTAAAGTGTTTCCTCATTCAAGCTTGAGAGAGAACTCTTGACACCACATCAAATAGCTATTTTTTTCTACTTGGCACCGATGGAGGAGTCTTAGTTCATTTACATCTGCCTTTTTCTCTATGACATAGGTTAGCTGCTTTATTTATATATCCCTGCTGAAATAGGCAATGTGCGCTGGCTGGACTATAGCTCATGAAAAAAAAAATCATCCATATTTTATTCTAATGTCTTCAGCAGCCCTTTACTGGCATTATGATTAAAATGTGTGTCTTGGGGTTGTTACCGGGGAAATGCCCAGCCAGTGAATTTGGCTGCCGCTCAGTGATTGTTCCAGTTGACATGAGAGGTGTCATTACCATGGGGATTATATTGTTGTCATCAATTTACTTTCCAGTGCTCTTGGCGGGGAATATTGGGGTTTTCTTCTTGAAGATTGCTTTTCATCCTTTATTTTGGATATAGTGTTCTATATATATA
>NW_004949101.1:7401705-7416757 GCF_000317375.1 Microtus ochrogaster | reverse complement strand
TATATATATATATATATATATATATATATATATATATATATATATACTTTTTTTGCTTTGTTTCCTGGGCCATGATAAGCATTTAGAGATGCATGAAAGGGCTTTCCCACTCCATGAGCCTCCCCTCACATATCTGCCATGTACACTCATCTCAGCCTCTGTGTAATTTCTCACAGTCTACCACATGTCCATGCATGTGCCATGGGCATTAACACAAGGAAAAATAAGAATGTGGAGTAAAGTGTTCTTTCTGTGTCTTATGCTTATACTTTGTTTTCTACTATACAATTATTACGTGTTCTTATACAAATGTCCTTTGATATATGAATATAATTTTGAATATGTTGCTTCAAACTCATTTAGAAATACTCTAATAAGTCTCAATGCATCAAAATGATGCATGTTAGTTAGCATCCATTTCTAAGTGTGTCATTACTTATTCATCAATCAAAGTCCTTGAATTTTGTGTTCTGCTCCTGGCAACTGTGACTTATTTGATACTTGTATGAGCCACTTTAGACGAGTAAATAAAAATCAGACAGTGGACCTCAGCCACAGCCAGGAGGAAAGCAGTGGTTTTCAGTTTGGGTTTGGCAGAGTGAATCACTGTGGGGCTGTGTATGTAGAAACACCAGCCAGACTGTAACACACTGTGAGAAAAAGATTACATATCTCTGGCAGTTTGGCCTTCTAATTACAAGGGGTTTTCTTTGTCCATGAAAGGTGCCACATGTGTGGCTGTGGTTGGGAGTAAAATAAAACAATTAAATCTTTATCACAGGGGTAAATAGTATGTCTCTTTGGCTTAGCTGTGATAAGGAACCCTTAAACCAGAAACACATAAGATGCGTTAGAACATGAAAGGACTCTTTGAGAGGCCTTTTCCTTATTGTTATTAAAATTTTCCCTCATTCATATTTAGTTCAAGTACATGGTAATTCTAGGGAATTATGAGCCCACCCAAGGAAAAAAGACCCGCTGCCAAAAGTAAAGCCATTGGCTTGTAGCAACGTGCTTCTGAGTGTCTAAGACACATTGGAAGCTGATGTCAGCCCATGACTCTGCCTCAGCAGACTGGGTTTATTTCATTTCCTTTTCAAGACAATATGGGCATCATTGCTTTAAGACGACAGAAGTCTATAAATGGTAAATGTGATGATACACGTATAGCCACCACACCACTGTTGCTCCAAGTTGAAAGTGAACAATCTGGGGTAGGGAGATGACTCAGTCATTACAGTGCTTGTTGAAAAAGCCTGAGAACCTAAATTTGGATCTCTGGTACTCATGCAAAAATCAAGGCATGGTAGCACACATCTCCACCCCAGAATAACAGGAAAACAACTGATATCTGCTATGGCCTCTGTATGTATGTGTACACATGCACACAGGTACACACACAGAGACCAATCTATTTGTATACTGTTTTTTTCTAAAGAACAATTCCATGTCTCCGATGATTTAAAAATAAAGGTGCTTGAGGTACGGAACATTGTTGCAAGGCCCTTTTAAATTAGTTATGACTAATTATCTACATGAATTATAGTTCTTTTCAACCGACAATATTTAGGGTCGGAATTTTTATTTTGTAAAACATTCTCACTTGAGAAAAACTGTATGAAACCCTACTTAGCCTGTGAGACTCTCAAACTTGTCTCTATATAGACATCTTACAGGCGTCAATCATCTCTACACATTCTGGAGTAAGATGAAGAGGAGATATATACATACATATACTATTTCTTGGCTCAGCAAAGGAATGGTGATTTCACGGGGGAGTTGTGAGCCATGTCCTACTGCCGATATTCTCCTCTATTTGAGGAACTAGGTACATTCTAAACCCATAACTGGTTTTCTCTCTTTCCCCTAGTTTTATAACATGTATGTTTAGGAGATGTTTTTATGTTGGTTGAGTGTGTGTGTGTGTGTGTGTGTGTGTGTGTGCGCGTGTGCGCGCGCGTGCGTGCTCGTGTGTGTGCTCTAGTACATGTTGGAGGTCAGAGAACAACTTTCAGGATTGGGTTCCCTCCTGTCACTCATTGGTTCTGGTACTCAGATGATCAGCCTTGGTGACAAGCACCATTAGACACACAGTCATCTTGTTAAACCTCTACTAACTTTTGAGAATATAAATGGTTCTTGAATTTCAGCACCATCAGAACTGTATGAAGGGCTTGTCAGAAAGCCCCAAGTACTGGGTCATGCCCACAGGGTTTTCAGTTCAGTGCCCCACCCCTTAGCACAAGCAATTCTTTGGGAAAAGAATGATGTAAAAATATGCCACATTTTAAGTAATTATCTGCTAGGTTATGGGAGTATTGGCAAGTGTGTACTTACATTCTTTTCTGGTCTCTATTTTCCATATTACTACAAGTTATAGCACATCTAAGCAAAAAAAAAAATAGCTATGAACATACAGAAAGACACCTACCTGCTGAACCACTAGTCCCATGATCTTTCCCCTCCTGTACAGACATGCCTTACAGAACCATGACCGCTTCGCAACATGGAACAAGTCACTTTTTTTTTCTTCTGGAACTCAGAAGTAATTTTCACTCCATCTTCATCTGACAGACTTCACTCAGATTGCAGAGCAGTCAGCTCCACTGGACCAGGACCAGGACATCATACGAAGAATATTGCCTCCTGGGGATTAGCAAATCACTAACTACACTTTAAAAACTCTCCCTATTTCTCCCCCTTTCCCACTGCTCTCAGATCACAGCCACAAATGGTTGTGTGTAGACCATTTTGGGAAGCAGTGTCCAATAGACATGTGCTGGATCACAGATACAGTCAGAAGTTAAGATACATTTCTCTTCCCTTGGGTCTGTATTCCTTTCTGGTGTGTCCTACCTAACATCCTTTAAACTAAAAGAAAAACATACATGTAATAGCATAAAAGACATCATCGCACTTTCAGTAATTTAGCCTGATTTTTTTTTTCTTAAATCATTCTTCTGGACACCTCTGCTTTGTAATTTTAGCTCAGACTTTAAAAACAAGCTAACTATAACATTTTTAGAAAAGAGCTTTAAAGAACCTTGGGTTCTTTTATTTATGATTCATATAGGCTTATAGGGGTGAGGGGTTTGCTTAGAGAATAAAGGTTGCAACCTATTCTGTCTGCTGAGACAGTGACTTTAATTACATTTAATTCCCATCCTTTTTGTATGTTACTTGATCCACTCATTCGCTTAGAAGCATACTGATAAATACAGCCCCGGCTTAACCCCGTGCCCTTCAGCCCTTCTGGAATTGCAACCAGACTTCAGTGAATTGCCATGTTTATATGTCAGACATCGTCAGTAGTGAGAAATATTGACTTTCTTTCTAGATAACAGCTATATTTTTTCTTCTAGAGAAAAGTACATATTCCATGAAAAAATAACTTTTACAAAATGTTTTCAAGATGTGGCAAAGATTCAAATTTTAAGTCACAGCTTAGAAATTCAGTGTATCCACACTTCTCACAAACATATTTCATAAATCTTTGAAAATGTTTCAGCAAGTATTTTTGTGTAGATATTTGTTTTAGCAAGTATTTATCAAAATGTATTTTTATTAAATTAATAAATCTATACATCTGAGAAATACAAGAAAGGTGGTATCTTAATGCCTTCAAAGACATTTTGTCCTTATTGTATGTTTTAGTAGTTTGCTTGTGAATGACATAGAAGTGCCTATTCTCACTGGTCAGTGTAGCAAAAAGTAGCATTCTAAATCTTGTAACTAGTTTAAAAATCATATTATAAAGAATAATCAGCAATGAGCAACAGATATTTTAAAAGAAATTCTCTCCCATAAATTATGTAACTCCATGATACTTGGTATCTAATACACTGAATGCATATATAATATTTTGCATTATGTTTATCTGGCTATAATAATAGAAATTAAGAAACATTATATTTGTGAAAATATTTGTAATAATTAGTGTTTATTATGATGGACAAGCATAATAAAGTATTAACAAATGAGAAAACCTAGCTGGATCTGATAGAGAAATAAGGGAGTTCCTCTTGATGCTACAAATTGTATATGGATTTGGAATTATTTCAAAAATAAATTACATGTAAAAATATATAATATGCACATATGCATTAATTGCTATAATATTCTCACAGTTTTTACATTATGGTAGTTTAATTTGTGTGTCAGTTAGTTTTATAATCAACAACTTTTTCAAACTCTAGGTCATTTAATATTCTGGGTAAATATTTTTGTCTTTGAAAAAAGAAAATATTAAAAGAACACAGTGATTTATGTCAAATAAGGACAATACTATTAACTGTCTGTTGCTACTAACATATTGAATTTTCAATTTGCTATGAATATTCCCGGTTTCTAATTCTAGAATACCGACCACAATTTCAAGTTATATTGAAAACAGTTTTGCTAAATTGTGTTTGCTTAAATCATTATCAGCCAATAGAGTTTTATTCCAACATTCTCACATCTATTTCTAAGGTCTAGATCATAGTTTCATAAAATCACAATACGAAAGGAAGAAAGAAAGAAAAAAGAAAGAAAGGAAGGAAGAAGGAAGGAAAAAAGAGAAAGCGTTGATTCCCCCCACACATATGTATCAAATACCAGAAGTCTGGCTCATAAATCAGGAAGAACACAGGAAGATATAACTGGAGTCCTTCCTTGTTCCTGTGTTACAGCCAAAATCCTGACATTCAGGCATATTTACAAGACCCATGTTCCAGTAAGCCCACATGTGCTTTGTGGGGGCTGAAAAGAATGTGAAGTGATTTCACATGGCAACTTTTCCAGAAGGCTGAGTGAAGAACATGGTACCCTTTAAAAGAGAAAATCATTTTCTTTTGTTTATCAGTAGCAATTATTCCCTTTCCTTCTGCTTACACATGAAATAGCGCTGGGAGATGTGCTGAGGAAGAGGTCCAGATCATCCACATCATGTTGGTTCAAAGAACAAGATTTGTGCCCTTTGGACCTGAGGGACGCTTCACCCTGACTTGGGACTCAGTCCACTTATCATGCCCATAAATCCTTCTTTGTACCGACACCTCTGTGCAAGTATCTGTGATAGTAGATTAAAATAATGAAGCTAATGATAATTACAGCACCCACCATTTAATGAGCATCCAGCAGGTCCTAAATGCCTACCCATTTGATCTACACTAATCTTCAAAACCACCTTTAAAGATAAGGCCTATATTTTCCATGGGGGCAGGAGTATGACTTAGAACAAAGCATCATGACACATGAGCATGAAAACGTCATAATGAAACCTACTATTTTGTATATTTTGCCAACTTGGAAATTTAGTAAGAATGAATCAGGAATGGTCAGACACACCTGCAACCTGAGCCACTTGACTGAGGCAGGAGGATCACAGTGAGTGCAAGATGAATCTGGGCTACACAGTGAGACTGTGTCTCAAAACAACAACAAGGAATTGTTTTCATTTTATAGATAAGGATATCAAGAGTCAAAGTTCTAAGCAGTGTTTTCCGGAACTACAAACAGTAACGATGTACGAGGAGAGAAATCCACCCTTTGTATTTGACGCCAGAACCTGTAGCTTTTGCTTAAAGCCTTCTCAAGGGCATAAGAATGACAAATGACTCCTGAAACCACTAAGAGAAGTCACATGTGGACAGCATCAGGATTTTAAGCAGCTGCCAAGTTCTGCTGACAGCAGTGGAAAGGAGAAACACAGCAACTCATTGGATCTAAGGGCAGAGGAAGGCTGTGTTAGCTGCCTTCGTTATCACATCTGCCTGCTGTTTTGGTAAAAGGGGGCTCATTATATCTCCATCTTGAGTCCGTAGCAGCACTTGGCACATGTACCTTCATTTTTTTAGTTCAATAAAACATAAGCAAAGGAGGCAATAGAAGCATCACTTGTTGAATAGAGTCTTACCTGTGTTCATGACCAGATCAACGGGCTGGAGGGAGAAACAGATTGTGTGAAGGCTTCAAGAGCAGTTTCCTTTCCTAATCTGCAGTGCGGATGAAGAGAGGTGACACAGAGAAGTTTCCAACGATTCAGGAAACATTTCCTTAAAACATATGTCGTGTCTCTACTCACTATGTTGTATTTTAATGTATGCATCAAAGGAATACACAAGATTCACGACGATTCTTTCTTTTCTAGTTCCTGCTGGTTCTGTATTTGCTCTTTCTAGGCCATGTCTAATTGTCCTGTCGATCTTACGTCACATAAGTTTCCTGGTTTTTCCTTTGTGTCCAAATGCTTTTACTGATTTGAAATCATATTGGAACTTTTGTCCTCTAAAATTGGTATATTGGATATTTGTTTCTTTTTCTTAGTTATCTAACATACGCCCATCTTTTGAATTTCATTTTCTTAGGCAGCCTTTTGAGAGGGAATCATCAGATTCCCTAGAATGCCCCATCTAAACAATCTTTAAATAACAAAAAACCAGAAGAACCAAGCCATGGTCCTTTTCTCCAAATTAAAGAAAGCTAGGAACACCATTCACCTTAGCTTTTCTGTTTGAGACTTTAAGACCTGGGGATCTAATATGCCTTGCTCCTGTTGATGACTCCTTGACTTGCCAAAAGATACTCACACTATGTTGGGGTTTCACAGAATTTACAGTAGGCTAAACCTCAAAGGAATAATTTCCCCTGCACTTTGTGATGTATAGAAATTCTGCACTACTAATTAGCAGAGGCATATTATTGTGTAAAAATAACCAAGAATTTGCCTAAACAGATCCAATTTTCTGACTTAATGCCTGAAAACATTCTAAGCGTGGAAACATGCAGAGCTATGGGCTTCCTCTGTCCCTTGCCACTCGATGCCTGCATAGCAGAGCTTAGTGTAAATTGTCTTTTTGCTCCCATTTTACCTTCTGAAGTTCTGAGTCCCTGAAGGATATTTTAAAACAACGTCTGCATTTCTCGACTTTGCCTCACTTGTAAACTCAACAGCACTGAAGCATTTTCAAGTTGATTTCCTCTTTTAAGGCCAGAATGTATATGGGAATGATCTAATTCTGCATTATGGACCGGTCACGACTGGTCGAGTCTTCTTGTAATATTTCACTTGGTGAGGTGGCCCGTGCCATGGGAGGTGCTAATTACCACAGTGTGGAGCAGATGAAGAAGGATGGAGTGTTTTCTTAGTGGGCTCTCTAAACAGTGGAGTCGAGAAGGCAAGACTGTGCCTGTTTCATACTGACAGGGCCGGCGGATTTAATATGTTCCCCGGAGCTTCTCATCACATTATAACTCTTTTTGGGATGGTCATTTTGGGGTCTGCTTATGTGACCTGACTTTCAACTTGTTTGGATGGCTTTCAGCCTGCTCGGGAGTTATGAGCTACTGGATTGTCGTGTTGTTTAAGAACCAAGACAACAGCAGCAGTCCTACCTGGAAGCTTCTTACAGGGATCATGACTGAGCTCTTCATGACAAAGCTGAGTCAGAGCAGAACCTGGAGGAATTGTTCCATGCTTGGATCCGCCTGTCTGGAATGCCTTATCATCATGTAAATCTGTGTTTCCTTGCTGCACAGCGGCAGTGTGTTGAGCTCTGGCTATCATTCATTCCCTGTGGTCAAAACTGTTGTCACACCAGCAGCGGTCCCTTCTCAGTTGGCTTACGTCTCGTCATTGGTCAGCACTTCCACGGAACGCACGAGGTCTCCTAAATACCCATCCCCCAGGCCTGGCGTGTGCAACTGAACCTAAAGACACCCTGATGTGTCCGGAGATGACCTGAAGAACTGCATCCAGCTCTGTGAGGCCGTTGATTAGAATTCTTGCCAAGTGTTGTATTATGCAGGGCTTCCTCATTTTGGCTGTGAATTATATTGCAAAGTTTTCAAGGATGAGGAAGTGTCTACTTTCTTATTTCTTAAGCCCACGTGATAAACACAGCTCTCCTCCAAGCCGTCGGAGGTGTTGGGTGTGTGCACTGTGTTAAATATAGGGCTCCTTTGTGAAGAAAAGCACACATGGCTCATTTTAACTTCTTTTACAAGCATTTAAGATGAGGCAAAATGGTCCTGCTGGGGAGGGAAAACAGAGATTTAGATGAGAGGCAGGTGTCTCTAACACAGTGCTTTGTCCTCTTGAGAATCTGGTCCAAGAATGTTTCTTTATTGACTTAGAGAAACCACTCGCCCAGGCTGTCCCCCTCTGGCTCTCTATTTTCTGGTTTCTTTGTTCCTGGGTCAGTATGTGAATCAAAGGCTCCGGATCTGTAGGAAACTCTGGTGGAGAACTATGTAGTGGTCATGCAGTCACTACCCTGAGGCAGAATCCCAGTGTCTTGCAGAGACCTAGGGAACAAAGTAGGCTGGACAGGGGTTGGCCTTGGAGTTGCCACAGATCAAGCGCTTTGGACCTGGCCACTAGGACTAAGGAGAAGGAGAAAGCTGCACTCCATCCATTTCTGGAAATGCATTTCCCTTTGGTGGCAGCTTTGTAGAAGGGTGACTTCGATAGTCTCTGAAGGTGGGGGATGCTTCAGCAATCTAACCAGTACACATACTGGGTTAGGGACCTAGAGACTAGATGTCCACTGAATGGTTGATGGGGAGCAATCCTCTCCTATAGATTTCACTGAGCAAACTGTTGCTTTCTCCTTTTTTAATTTAATGTTTCTGAGAACTTTGTACATGAGCACTGTATTCCTCACCCCAATTTCCTCCTGTGTTCACCCTCACAAACTCATAGTCTCATATATATATATATATATATATATATATATATATATATATATCATGTGTATATTGTGCATTATGTACATGTGTCTAGAACTGAAGCCTTTGGACTGGGCATTCTGCATCCTATGTGCAAGAGCCTCCAACTAGTTCTCTGTATTCTTGAATTCCCCCCCCCCTTTTTTTTTCTTAAGGAAAAACATTTGAGCCTAATAATTTAGAAATGTTTTAAAGGAACATTGGAGAATCCAAGAGCACATGCACACATGGCCACAGAGTCACACACAGAAATTACACGTGGTACTATTTGGTGCTCTCATACCAATTTACAAAGGTCTACATTCTTTAAATGATAAAACTTAATTTAAGTGTCTTTTGGCCATTTGAACTTTTTCTGTTGAGAATTCTCTGTTCAGCTCAATGCCCCATTTTATAATTGTGTTGATTAGCTTTTTACGGTCTAGTTTCTTGAGATCTTTATATATTTTGGAGATCAGACCTTTGTCAGTTGCAGGGTTGGTGAAGATCTTCTTTCAGTCAGTGGGTTGCCTTTGTGTCTTAGCCACAGTGTTCTTTGCTTTACAGAAGCTTCTCAGTCTCAGGAGGTCCCATTTATTCAATGAGGTCCTTAATGTCTGTACTGCTGGGGTTATACGTAGGAAGTGGTCTCCTGTGCCCATGTGTTGTAGAGTACTTCCCACTTTCTCTTCTATCAGGTTCAGTGTGTTCAATGGATGGAAATAGAAAACACTATCCTGAGTGAGTTAAGCCAGACCCAAAAAGAGGAACATGGGATGTACTCACTCATATTTGGTTTCTAGCCATAAACAAAGGACATTGAGCCTATAATTAGTGGTCCTAGAGAAGCTAAATAAGGAGAACCCAAAGAAAAACATATAGGCATCTTCCTGAATATTAACCTTCATCAGGCGATGAAAGGAGACCGAGACAGAGACCCACATTGGAGCACCGGACAGAAATCTCAAGGTCCAAATCAGGAGCAGAAGGAGAGAGAGCACGAGCAAGGAACTCAGGACCACGAGGGGTGCACCCACACACTGAAACAATGGGGATGTTCTACTGGGAACTCACCAAGGCCAGCTGGCCTGGGTCTGAAAAAGCCTGGGATAAAACTGGACTCTCTGAACATAGTGGACAATGAGGACTACTGAGAACTCAAGAACAATGGCAATGGGTTTCTGATCCTACTGCATGTACTGGCTTTGTGGGAGCCTAGGCAGTTTGGATGCTCAACTTACTAGACCTGGATGGAGGTGGGGGTTCCTTGGACTTCCCACAGGTCAGGGAACCCTGATTGCTCTTTGAGCTGATGAGGGAGGGGGACTTAAGTGGGAGAGGGAAAGGGGAGGCGGTGGCGGGGAAGAGACAGAAATTTTTAATAAATAAATAAATTTAAAAAAATAAAAATAAAAAAACCTTAATTTAAAAAATGGTGCTTGTCTTTTCTTTGCCAAGTTTTTTTTTTCTCATACAATTCTGTCTTAGGGTTTTATTGCTGTAAAGAGACATCACAAATGTGGCAACTCTTATAAAGGAAAACATTTGATTGGGGCTGGCTTATGGTTTCAGAGGTTTAGTATAGTGTCATCGTGGTGGGAAGCGGCAGCCTGTAGGCAGACATGGTGCTGGAGAATGATCCGAGATTTCTTCATCTGGATCGGCAGGCAGCAGGTGGTGAACGGACTGGAACTTCAGAACCATCAAAACCTTCCTCCTAGTGATACCTCCTCCAACAAGCCATAGCTACTCCAACGAGGTGCCACTAACCGTGCCACTCCCTATGGGCCTATGATGGCCATTTTCGTTCAAACCACCCCAAATTTCTTAAATATTTAGAATTTTAGATCTTATAAGCATACATACTGGGATGCTGCAAGAACCTCCAAGCATTGCCAACTTGGCAGGCTGTAGAACTCCTGGGAGATGGGTCCCGTGAGCCTACCTTGGGGGATATCTTGCTTTGGTTAATTATGACAGGACCATTCCCTCGGTAGGGGATCTTAGACTGTAACTAACAAAGGGAACCCCTTTGTTTCCTGATTGTGAGTGCCCTGCCATCAGCTGCTTCAAGCCTCTTCCACCTCAACTACCTGCCACGGTGGTCTGTGCCCTTGACTTGTGAGCTAGGACAAGCCTTTTTTTTATGAGGTTTTTTGGCAGAGTATTTATTACAACAATAAGGAGAGAAACTAAGACACTAGAACTTTTTACTAAAAAAGAAATGATAAAATGTCATTGGAACTGTATGATCTAAGTTGCATTCAATTTTTTTCCTATAGAAACAAAATCGAATTATGAAGGATAGAGAATAAGTAGCCTTTTGGCTCCAAATTAGTCTTTAATAAGTGTAGGCCAACTTTTCTTTTTAATCAGAACAGAATGTCAAGTGAAAGAATAATTGTAAGGCTTGGCAGGATGATCAAAGTGTTTCTTGCCCCTAAATTTATTCTTCATAAGAGATGATTCCCTCAGAGTACATCTTGAAAATAAATAACGATTAACGAGAGAGTCAATATTAGGACTGGGCAGCAAACAACACTTTTGCTTGTTTGCTTTGCAGTGGCCACTGGACATCTCTCTCTAGAATCAGTGCTCTGCCCCTCCCCCCCCCAACCAGGTCATTAGTCCCTTTCAGCCCCGGGAAAGCAGGCTCTGGCCAAAGGTTCACCAAACCTGACTTTCCCTTGTGTATGTCTCAAGTTTCTCCTTTTATGCAAACATACATCCACAGAAAGGTTCTTAACTGTTCTCTTTTAGGCATTCAGGGGAAAGTGCAAAAAGATTTCTCTCCTGAAGATTTTCCTGTCTTTCATCCTCTCACCTTTAACCCGTGGCCATTTCCTAGAGCCTGTGCGAGGATGAGCTATAACATGACATGTTTGCTTCCTCGTATGGAGAAAATGAAGAGAAGGGCGCCCACAACACGATTGAAGTTTAAAAGCCAAACTCCTCCAGGAAAGAGTACCTTTCTCCTCAGATCTCATTCCCTGATAAAACAAATGAGTTTGTCTTAGAGGCACCTGTTAATTCTGCCCTACATCATCTCCAGGCTGAACTTGCATCCCCAGCCACTGGGAAGGTTCTGGTACAAGAGGATTCATTAAGTTGGCTCACTTTTTTTTTCTTCTCCGAAAGAGAAAGGTCTGTCTTCCTCCTACTTTCAGTTTGACCTGATCTCTATTCAGAAGACTTCCACTGCAAGGAGGGCAGGCTGTGTCGTTAACCCAGGTGAAGCTACACACCCAAGGAGGTCTGTAAGGACTGCTCCCAGAAGGCAGCTAGAATTTCTTCTTCGCTTGAGGTCAAGATTTCCATTACTGTTTAGACTCTATTAACACCAGACTTGTGGTTTATGTTGAGAAATTGTCCTTAAAAGCAATGTAGTGTTAGGACTTGGCTTTCCATAATTCTCCAAGAACATTCTCTTCTTGGATCGAAATCCCAAGATGCGTTCGGATAAGAAATAATTTGCGAGACTCTTTCCGTCTCAAGTAAATTGCTGGATTAAAGACCATAATAAAGATGTGTTACCAAGTTTGCAAGGGACCTTTCCAAAATACTGTCTCCTGTTTATTAGCATCGTACAGCACCCCTGGCACCAGCTAATATAGCCCCTAAACACTCTATCATCTCTGATGGGAAATTTACTCCTCAGTCAAACTGTCTCCACACTTCCAGGGAAATATGATCCTCATTCTCTTCCCTGGGACCAGTAGTATCTACCTCCTGTAAATCCACCCTGATTGCTGATGGAAATATCCCTCCCTGGTGAGATTTGGTGAAATCTAAGTAATATAAGGCCACATGGCCATTTGACTGGAGCAGTTGTGATTCTTTTTCCCCAGCTGCTCTTTCTGTTTAATACTGCAATCAGTACTTAGTACTTACAGTGCTTAGTACTTACTCCCACCGCTCCAACCGCCATGGTGACCTGCTGGGGGGCTCTTCACTCTAGTATTCACCTCACAATATTTTGTCAGTTCTTAATTTTCTAGTACTTGATATTTCTATAGTGACCACAGAGAAATTTCTCGTCCACGACTTCAAAGGATGCACCACAAATTAATTAAAATATAGGCTTGGAAATTGGAAATTACATCAGGCTCTTAGTTACAGACACCTCACATTAAGACAGTGAATTATGCAAAACCTAACAACTTTTTTGGAGAAAAACAAATTCTCTCATCCAATGAGAAACAGTTCAGTTCTAGTGGGCCTCCTCTATAGAAAGAATCAGTGACCAGGTATTCTGAGCTCCTCCTGTAGCAAGCATTATAGTACAATCTTCAGTCTCATGGTTGCTGGGTAGTAGCCTTGGGATTAGCCCCATGTTTTCATCTGTGCAGGGAGATATAAAAATAGCAAACAAAGTTATAATACAATAAACAGGTAAACATGAGAAAACTCCCTATTATAGATCATATACATATAGAGATTCACATATAAGTACACATATTTCACATATTTCTCTATATACTATCTATCCATCTATCTAACTACACACACACACACACACACACACACACACACACACACACACATATATATATATATATATATAAGAATATATGGGAGAGAGAAAGAGAGAGAGAGATATGCTCAGAAATCCAACCAATGGTATCTACTTCCACTTACAAGAGCCATTTGTCTGTCTTTAAAAGTAATGTTGGCAAATACAGGCTTTTAAAATTATACATCTTTCCACTCCAGTTAATATAGGCTTTGTCAGTAAAAAGGGAGAATTATTGATACTGAGTTCACAATTAGCTATCTTTGTCATGATGAGGTTTTTCTCACTTGAGTTTTTGTTTTAGGAGGGGAGCATAGATATGTAAAAGTTGATGCATGAGCTAGGCCTTAAAATAGTGTTTTTACAAGAAATTATCATCTGTCAAATATAACTTGGTCACAGGCTATGCAGAATTGTAATCAACTTGATGTCTCACCCTCAACTCCAACAAATGAAGACTGTTAGATTGTTCATTGCTTTATATATTTCCAAGAAATTTTAGGATATTGTAAATATTTCAGAAATATTTCCCCCTCAGTTAAAAGTGCTAGTCCAATAAGAGCCAGAAAAGTCCTGTTTTTCTTGGTTATCTACGTACTAATTGGGTCTTAGATTCTAGGAGAAAGAAGCAAATCCTTGTTTCTTAAACATCAGTCTCAGAGTAATGGGATCAGCGCTGAAGGAGTTAGATGTGTGACCCATAACTAAAAGCTCTTCCTAAGGAACATGTAAATATTTATTCCATTATACTTATCCTTTCCCATGGACCAAACTCTCATCTTCAGATTAACTGGCAGGTTTGCGGACATTCATATTAGTTAATTTTTGAGTCAGCCTAAAGCAGTCTCAAAGAGCTAATCCAAATTCCTCACATCTGTGAAGCTTCAAGATGTAGATCTCCTTGTCACTGTATTGTATTTTCTCACAGCTATTTCTTCTCCTCCCTTAAGGGAACACTGATGTTATTCGGTACCTAGCACATAAATCTTTCATGCAGGCTCTGGGTGACCTCTCTGGGAATCAACTTTTCACCCGATTACTTCAGCTGTATTGTTTTTCTGCCCCCTCCCCGCCAAGATTTCAGGGCAGCTATTTAAACTTCTGCCTTTAGTTTTTAACTTGAAGGAATTGCTTTATTTTGATGATGCTGGGGAGGGGTGCACATTAATAAAGTATATATGTATAGCAAATATTATCAAAGTTAATGGCTTAACACAACTGTTTACTCAACTCATAATTCTGCGAATTCAACAGAGTTAAATAGTCCTTTTTCTCTTAACTGGGCTGGTTCATATGCCTGGGACATTGCCCAGAGAGCTGACTGCTGACTGAGTAGGAGGGCCCCAGATGGGACAGCTTATCTCTCTTCCACATGGTCTCTTATCCTTCAGCAGATAAGGCCTGGGATTGCTCACGTGGGAGCTGAGCTGGCATGAAAAGTCTCTTGAGGCTTGAGTCTGGAATTCTGCCTTCTTCTCTCAGTGGCCACAGCAAGTTACAAGGTCAACCTAGATTCCAAGGGTGGGGAAAGAGATTCCGCCTCTCAATGAGAGGATTTGTAGAGTAACAAACATTGAAAAGAGCATGTATGCACAAAGAAAATAGTTGCTGCAGTTTTTGTTTATTTGTAAGATCTATCAATTAAGATTCTTTGGATGCTTATCCAAGTATCTAGAAACTGTACTGTACAAATGCTAGAGCTTTCTATTTCCTTAAGCATTCATATAGGTGCCAATTATAGACCTGTTACGTACACGTAGAAACTCTTAAGAAATATGAGTTAATGGTTTGATGCTAGAGCCCTTTTACTTACCATCTAATAACTCCAGCTTTTTTTTTTTTTTTTTTTTT
>NW_004949101.1:7362617-7401605 GCF_000317375.1 Microtus ochrogaster | reverse complement strand
TTTCTCTGTGGCTTTGGAGCCTGTCCTGGAACTAGCTCTGTAGACCAGGCTGGTCTCGAACTCACAGAGATCCGCCTGCCTCTGCCTCTCGAGTGCTGGGATAACTCCAGCTTTCTTGACTGTACATTTCATTATGATTTTTTCAGTGTCCATACATGCTCATGACCATGTGAAAATATCACTATAATCAATATGGTAAATATGTTCTATAGAAATGATAAACATTGATAAATGCTTGACTATTCCTTTCTATATATGGATGTCTTTATCTTGACTTCAAAGACCAAAGATCAAACGCCTTTTAGTGCTCCAGGCACTTCATAATTCTTCAATAATCTTGAATGAAGTGAATCTTGAATTCTACTTGATGCTGAATGTATCTCTAGTCCCAGTTCACAATGTCTGATATTAAGGACAAAGGCTCTAGATGCTTGATTAGGACTCATGGAAGAATATGATAGGATGACTCCTTAAATTGGAAGAGAACATTCTGGTTTTTGGTATCAGAGCTCATAGTTTTAGTGACCAATGATTGCTCACAACATTGACCACCAGCCCATTATCTTACCACTCTCTGGAAATTTATCAAGAAAACACACTGATTCCAACTCCTACAGAACCTGACATTAACTCCATAATTTCCATTTTTTATTAATTAAGCTACAGAATTGAAGGGAAATTTACAATGAAAGTGACATGAATATAAAGAAAGGGATTGTTGCTACAGTTAGTCATTTTCCAGAACAAAATCAGTTTAAGTTTTGTTGGATGTTTACAAGACTATCACATAAGATAAATACTGTACAAATGTTAGCTCTTCAAATCTCATTGAGATCACAAGTTCCTAATAGCAAACCTACTGCGCAGGACCCTACTTTAGAAACATTTTGTGGTGAATAGATGCATACATGATAAGTAGGTATAGACAACTCTTAGTACATAGTTGCTACACGCTAAGCACTATTCAAAGTTGTCAGTTTAATCACAGAAAGAAGTGAGTACCCCTCCTTTACAGACCAAAGGCCAGGGTTTAACAAGTAAATGTCACATGCAAGTCTTCTAGCACGCCATTAAAAACACAGTAAATCTACAATAGATGTGTTTACTATGTTACAGAATGTTATTTGCTCATAGTTTCTTATAGAATGCTTTGTGCATGGTAGGTTTTAATAGATTCATATTGATTTGATTTCAGAAGAACCCTGTTGCATCCTATTGGGTTTCTAAGAAGTATATTCTGTGAAAGGAGTCTCATGTTTCCAGGATAATCTGATTTGTGTGATTGTTTTTAGATTAAGTTACTGTCTTTTCTTTACCAAAGAAGATTACATGAGTATATGCAAATCAAAGAACTTCAGCAGTCGCCTCCCCCAGAACCATTTAGAAAATTGTGTTTGTAGGCTAAGGTAGAGACCTCACAGGACCCATGGATAACTAGATTTTTATTAAATAGCACTTTTAATGTTTAAGGAAAAAAAATTTAGAACACTTGTTTCTGTTTTTTGGTTGTTGTTGTTTATTTTTTGTTTGTTTTTTCTTGAAGGTGGGGGAGAAGGGGGCTGGCTCCTACACTTACTAGACCACAGTCCATAGTATCCATAGTGTCTCACACAGTTTTGCTTACTGCTTTCTTTTTTACATTATTATTTAATGTATTATTATTATTATATTATTGCCTTTCTGCCTTCATTTAAAATTGACTTAGCCATTTGTTTATCAGATCCCGGAAACCCTACGTAACAGTGAAAGAAATGAAAAACTGTTTCCTTAAGCACAGTTGAAATCCACCTCTCTTCCCGACCCTTAGACAGTGTTATTCTTTAGACTACAGTCTGAAAAAAACTAAAATATCATGCTTAATAACATGATGTCACCTGAACTTAGCCTTGTCAGATAATGGGGAGAAAGATGTCTGTCAAGACCTTCAAGAATTTAGGCAGCATCATCAAGGGGGTGAATGACAGGTACACCAGTTTAGCAGCAAGCCTGGGCTTTAGGAATGTGTGGGCCTGCCATGTCCCTGATGAAGAGCAGTCCTGGGCAAGGCCTCAGTACTGTCTTCAGATCATCCTGACTAAGCACAGGCAGTTTCTAGACAGTAAACAAGCTTCATTGTAGCTTTAAACCATTCATTTAAATGGTTTAAAGAGGCAGGTTTTGGGTGGTCGCCGAGTTTCAGATTCTAAACTGACTAATTAATGAAGACGATATATTTATTCAGTAGAAACAATCTGAATTTGTTTTATGAAAGCTTATAAACTACAAATCATTAAATTGAATAAAAGTTACATTTTGCCACCGGAAGTGAAAATGTTAGACACACTGCCTCTGGAAACATCCCATTGCCCTAGCTGCTTTACATACTAAGGATTTGTTGACCATTTGTTTCGCAGTCCATTTGGGGTGCTCAGGGGGAGTGCAGTTTGGCTTCACACAGTCACTTAGGGACATGGGTACTTTCCCTGCAGGCCCAGCACTGACCTATAGCACTGCAGGCTTTTCCTGCAGCCTTGGGGCCCTTCTGCAGGAGCTGCAGGTCTGTATAGAATTGTGTGCGCAGACATTAGGGCCTTGTCATTGAAGTATTTACTTCATTTTTACCCTTTAAATAGGATCTGATCTCATGAGCCTCCAAAACTAGCAGGTGCCTGTGGAGTGTTGTCCAGCTGAGCGTCTCAGAGGAAATCTAAGTGCTTTCTGCTGGGGACACAGTCTACCAATAGCAGTCCTGAGACATTCAGTCCATGGTTACTGTATTTACATCTAGAACTTAACTGCCTTTTCCCCTATTCCTCTTATATAGTGACCGTCCTGTTGCTGTCTGGAAATCTTGTTTTATTTTCCGATAGCTTTTAGTTTTTTTTTTCTTTTTGTTCTTTTATTCTTTAAAAACGTTATTTATTTTCTTTTTAAGATTATAATATAATTACATCATTTCCTTCTCCTCTTTTATCCCTCCCAAATTCTCCCATATAACTCCCCCCCCCCACACACACACTCTGTATTAGTTAACCAGTATTTCTCCTACTTTCAGAATTCCTTTGCTGCCTGTAGTTCTTTGTGTGGGGTTAGGGCCTCCTAGGCTTTTCCCTTCCACCTGAGGATGTTTATTATTGTCCTTCTTCATCTTATATTTAGGCAGCCGTGTTGGTGAGCCATTCTTTTTTTTTTTTTCCTTTTCTTTCTTTTTTAGCTGTAATTGGGCTTTGATACACTGTCAGCGTCAATTCTGCTCACTCATGCTTTCCCAAGGACAGGTAGAAAAAGCCTGCTGTATGTTTAGAGAAACCTGAACCAAAGGTTCTGTGCCGGGTTTCATCAAACCAGAGAAAAGTAGCTTCATGTTCTGCACGCGTTAGGTGGGAACCACATGGTTATGGCTGCATAGCACATGTTGCTTCTTAGTTTCTGATTGCATTTGAGTGGCAGGACTATTTCCTCAGAATTATGAAAATAATGATAATATTGAAAAGTCATAATACTTGTCCTTAATTTTGAATTTAATTCAATCCCACCATATAGGTACCTACAAAGAGTTGGTGATGAATATAGTCAGTGACATACAAGAAAATAAAAAGTCTCTTACTCTCCCAGTGGATTGAAAGACTAAGGAAAGAGACTTGGTTCTTTGTTCTACAGTGTTTATGCAATGAGAAACAGAGCCTCTTAGAAAGGTGATTATAGTTTGCTAACCTGAATCTTATAAGAATATGAGACTATATTTTTTATGAGAATATAAATTTGTCTGTAAACAGGGACTTCTCTTTTGTTCCCAGCTGTCCAGACCTGCATAATCACATAAAAACTGTATTAATTATAGTACTATTTGTCCAATAGATTAGGCATATTCCTAGCTAGTTCTTTTGTCTTAAATTAATCCATCTATCAATCTGTGTATCACCACAAGGCTGTGGCTTACCAGTAGGTTTTGGCATCTTTCTCCTTTGACAGCTACATGGTGTATCCCTGTCTCCACCTTCTCTCCCAGTATTGAGTTTAGTTTTCCTGCTTAGCTCTATTCTGCCATGCCATATGCCAAAGCAGCTTCTTTATTAATCAATGGTAATAAAACATATCCACAGCTTACAGAGAAGAATCTCACATCATTTGTCTTGTAACTGTTGTAAATATTTTTAAAATAAATGTATTTTACTTAAGCATTTTTCATATTGTATATTTGGATTATGTTTTCCCCTCCCCCAAAACTTTCAGATCCTTCTCACATTGTTACCCACCCAGCTTCATGTTTTCTCCTTCCTTTTATTTTTTTTCTTAAAAAAGAACCAAAAAACAAACAATGAAAATAATAACTAACCTAAAAACAACAACAAGAAGAAGACAAATAATACTAAACAACAATAACAAAACATTCACAAAAAAATTTGAGGTCCATTTTGTATTGGTCTCCGGGACATGGAGCCTACCCTGGACTGTGATTGATATAGTCAGTGACACTTCACTGGAGAAAGCTGGTTTTCCCACTCTCCAGCTGGTATCAATTACCAACAGCTTCTTAGTTATGGTGGGACTGTATTTCAATCCTCCCTTCTCTGTGCTTGGAGTTTTGTCTTCTTTAAATCACGGTAGGTCTTGTAAGCATTATTAGAGCCTCTAGAGCTGCAGGTTCAGTTGGTGAGAGGCAAAGTCCATAAAAGAAGACTGGTCTTCCATCTAGGTTATACAGGTAGCTGCAGTACCCTCCTAGAACCTCCAAACAAATGCTTGAGGTTGTCAATACTTTTGTAAAGGAGAACACAGTTGCACTAGACCTTGGAAATGGAAAAAGGCTTCCCGAAAGAGAAAAGAAGAAAGGAGCTCATGCTAGGTATCCTGGGAGGAGGAGGGCTTAGCTGTAAGCACGCTGGTGTGGAAGGGAACGGTGAGGCCTCAGGAGAAGGAAGAAATGTGTGACGATGTCTAGTTGGGGATATAAGGTCAACCACACTGGTGAAGAGTTTAGAAACAGCATATTTTAGAACTGGGACTTCTGTAATTTAAGGTAATGGTAAAAGCAAATGCCATTTTAATAAGATAGTAATGTGATTTTATATACATTTTAGGAAAATAAGTCTAGGATCAGAACTGACAATATTCATGAATTTTAAAATCTTATGGTGAGTGTTTACATTTTGGTCTATTCTCCTTTTGTTTTTTGAAATTATCAGTTTTAAGAAGAAGTATTGAGGCAGTTGATGCTGCCATTGACTTTATACCCTACACTAACTTGTCCCAAGAAGACAAATGTAACTAAAACAATGTGAAATCATACTTTAACCTGTAAAAGAGTGGGCACATAGTTTCAGCTTCTGTCAATGACAGAGTATGAGAATTAATTTTGTTCCAGTAGCAATAATAAATGCCCGAAGAGATACAAAAATAGCAGAAACATTTATAAGAATTCATTCAGCTAAAAGCAGAATGAAACCGAAGTGGGTTCAATCATATAAAGGAAACTCCACTGGGTTAGATGCACCTCTAAGAGACCACATAGCTTAGATGTTGAGGCCCCTCCCTATTCTATTTGGAAAGGCTAAATATATTAGTTTTGTTGACATGAGAAATAAAAGAGCTGAGTTCAAACTGACTAGGTTTTGAAGAGGGGTCCCCAGGAAGAACAGAATAACAGAGAGGGGAATTCCCCTTCCAAAATAAAAGTAAGTACCTTTTAAATCCTTAGCTGAGTATTGAATTATGCATGTATGGGGAGAGTTTTCAATAAGCCCTGGATAAAAATAAAAAGCTATAAACTAGAAAGAACTGAGCAGGGAATTGAGCAGCTTCAGCAGGTATATAGAGTTTGGCATTTAATGCCAACCCCCACCTGCCTCAAGTTAGGGGAGCATCTTTCACACTGTAAGCACTGAAACTCCAGAACACCCATGCTAGAAGTATGCAGAATACACCCCAGCACTAATGGACTGCCTTCAGAAATAGAAAAATGGAGCTAGATTCTACCTTAATAAAGCCACCTACACCCTGGTTATCATTTACCTGCTTGCTAGAACAACCATTAGAACTGTATACTTAGTTTATTTCCTTGTTGCTAAGGTAAAATTACTACAACAAAAGAAATTTAAGAGAAAAAGGCTTATTTTGGGTAATAGTTCAAGGTACAGTCCTTAATTATAGGGAGACAAGACAATAGGAGCTTGAAGCAGCTGATTACATGACATCCAACAAGCAGGGCACATGATTGTAAATGGAGACTGCTCACTCAATTCCCAGCCACCCAGACCCGAACAATCACACAGAAACTATATTAAATACAACAAACTATATTAATTACAACACTGTACATATTCCTAGATAGCTCTTATATCTTAAATTAACCCATTTCTATTAATCTGTGTATCACCACGAGTCTGTGGCTTTCCAAAAAGGTTCTGGGCAGTTTTCTCCTTCAGCAGCTACATGGAATCTGCCTGCCTCCACCTTCTTTCTCCCTGCATTCAGTTTAATTTTCCTGCCTAACTCTGTTCTGCCCTGCCATAGCAAACTTCTTTATTACCCATTGGTAATACAACATATTCACAGCGTAAAAGAGGGGAATCCTACGTCGCATAGTCACTTCACTTTCTATTTTTTTTTATTTAGTTCAAGGTTATTATCCCATGGCATAGTCCTACCCATACTGGGCTTCTCTTTCCACCTGTAACCTAATAAAGATAACCAGTTATATTCATGTCTAGAGGACTGTTTCAGTCTCACCAAGTTGTCAATTTCACTTAACCATTACGACAATAATCTAAAGTTTCTTCCATATATCATTTCATTTTCAATATGCTATCAGCAATTCATAAATATGTAAAAAATGTGGCCCAGCATCAATTGAAAACTCAGTCAATAGCAGCAGACCCATTGGTCAACTGATTGATATTGGAATTGACAGAAATGTACTACAAAATCTCTGTGTAAAACCTGTTAAGAAATTTAGACATAAGATATTAAACACATAAGATATTTAGATATAAGGAGTAATAGGTTTTAAATTTTCAAAAGTGATGTAAAAATAGTAAAAAAGGGACAATAAAATCTCACAGACTTTACTAGAGTGAAGAAAGTGGTCTAGCAGAATTTGACAGATTCAACACATCTCAATAATAAAAAAGACAGTTAAAACCAATAAAGGAATGAGTAGGCACTCCATCTCTTAGCACTTGGCAAGATACTTAACCTTACTAGCCACCAGTAAGGTATAAATTTAGTATCCTTTGTAGCTATTTGAATATTAAAATCAGGAAGATGGGGAGAAAAAAAAAGATAGGCAAAAGTATGCCTTACTGCAGTTCTCATACACTGCTATGGGCAGAAAATGATGTCATCGACTGGGGAAGGCATGTGTTCTTTATAAAGTATGCAGAACCGACCCAGAAACTTTATTCATAGCATTTTTTCCAAGGAAATGAAAATATAACAGCAGCCAAAAAATTGTATACAATGTATATTTATCTACAATCACAAGAAAGCTCTGAATAATTCCAGTCCACTCAGATATAAATAAAGAAATTATGGGCTCTTTAAAAGCAGACGATTTATAAAGAATAAGATGGAATAAAATTATAATACATGTGATTTAAAAATTCTGCTGATGCAAGATCCTCTACCTGAAGTTTGAAATATATAGCAGCTAAAACTTAGTCATAATCACTGAAGTACTAACAAATGCTCCCCCTCCTAATGGTGATAAGAGAAGAATTCAGATAGAAAGGACACAAGAAGACATTGGAGTGATGGAAATATTTTATCTTTATTGGTGTCACAGTAATGTCCATAAACATTTGTTAAACTACATCAAAGTGGCATACTTATATTGGCATATTTGATTGTATGTACATAAGAAATCATAAATAGAATTCATGGAACTAAAAATGTAATAATGTAATAATATAGTATTATATTCACATGCAAGTTAGGTTGCCAGGTTTTGATATACTCTGAACTACCTATAATTCAGAGTTATTTCCATATCTATAATCCAGATTATAGATAGTTCGGAGTATAATCACCACATCAGAAAAATCTGGGGCTCTGAGATTTGTTGCAAGTTCTTTGTGGATGTAAGAAAGACGCTAACCTAGGCTAGGCACTCATGAAATGGAGATGATCCAATTAGTATCTGCCTTAGAAGGTTGTCCTTGGTATAATGTCTGGGACGCAGATGCAGACAGTGCATTTAAACCGTAGTTATTATTATTAAATGGCTCTTTGACTGCACTGGCATTACCCTAACTCAATCAGGAATGCGTGTATAACCATGAGGATTTTAAGAATTAGATGTCAGCAAACTACATTAGGCTGCAATCTAAATAATGCAGACATTTGACAACGTATGATTAAGTATACTCACAAATCCTATTATAGTGATCCATCTCAAACCAAGCAACTGTCCCTTCGTCAAGAAAAAAGAATCCAAAGCTATTCTCTGAAGAGCTTATAAAAAAAATCAAGCACAAATATTTAGGACACAGTTTTTTCTTAATAGTCTTCTTTCTCTTGTCTTTGTCCCTTAGTCTTGTCGTTAGAGGTGTACATCTTTCCAGTGCATATACATGTATATATACACATGTATAAGAGTGTAGATTAACTATATGTATAATTGTGACTACACTGTCTATGGCTAGTTTTGGACAACATGACACAAGCTAGAGTCAATTGAGAAAATGTTTCCAGAAGACTGGCTTGTAGGGAAGCCTGTTGGGCGTCTTCTTGATGAGTATTGGAGCACCCAGTCCACTGTGCGTGGAACCATCCCCAGGCAGATAATCCTGGTCTGCATAAGAAATCAAATTGAGCAAGCCAGAAAGCACTGGCTTCTGCTTCTCCTCAGTGTTGGACAGTTACCTGGAAGTGTAAGATGAACTCAATCCTTTCCTCCACAAGTTGCTTTTAGTCGTAATATTTATTACAGAATTAGAAACCAGACTAAGACAGTTTGTGTCTACAAGTGTTTCCTAAACCAGGCATTTTGACGTGAAACAATCCTGTCATGATAAAGACTGTTAACCTAACACTCCATCTACTCTTTTTAATAGCTGGAGAATGGACTATGGCAGGATGGAAGTTCATATACCCAACAAGTTGTCTGCTTATGAACACAGCATAATTTCAGGCTATTATTCTTGCAGAAAGCTTGGAATTAATGCAAACATCATCTTCACTGGAGCTGATAACTTTATGTGATAGATTTTACATAGCGGAATTGATATTTGAAGATCTTTGAGCAAATATTTCCAATCTTTCCTTATGAGTGACAGAATTTGTGTGTGCACGAACAGTGGGCAGGGCATTGGTATTTTGTCTGGAGTGGAGTGATTGGTGGTTTTCATAATCTTCTTTGTTTCTCCTTTGCTGGTAAAGAGCTGCTTTTAAATTTACCCCACTCCATGTTAAGCTATTAAAGCTAAACACCATCAGTGTAGCACATGCCATTGTATTAAGCAACCTGCTGGATGCCTCCTTTGCATCCAAGTCCTTAAATCTTTGCACAGGTATGTGAGGTTGTACCTCTAACACCAATTCATTATAAAGTAAAACTTCGTACAGTATGCGACTCGTGAAGTGCACAGTGGGGATTTCACCCCGGGTCTGTGAAGGGTGATAATTGAGAGTAGTCTGGAATACACTCATTTTGATATGAGGGTCTTTGAGGGCTAGGCTCGTTACCAAACGCCATAGATATGTAAGTGACAAGGCAGGTAAGCTCGAATAAGCTTATTCCTTTGGACACTTGATCAGCTGCTGCTGCTGTCTTAATAACAGTGGCAACAGAAGTCACCTTGGCTATTAGACAGCCTGTCCCCTCAGGACTAAAGTCTGTCCAGTATCTAGCTTTGTCTTGAAATAAAACAAAAATAAGAGTCCTCATCAATTGCATGATTGCACTGACTGTGGGGGAGGGGGAGGGTGTTCAAAGCTCTCAAAGATACTGTGTTTTCTTTCCCGTTCTAGATCACCCTGACTTTTACCTTGTCTTGGTTTGCAAACTTGGTTTTTCTTTCTGCCCACAGAGCAGTATATGTTCAAATATGACTAAACAGCTACATGTTTAAGTTCCTAATTTATGTATCCACGAGCCTTTAGTCCTCTACCTCAGCACCAGCTTCGGATCCTGGCACCAAAGGTGTTGATTTTTAATCAAATCAGCGGGTGCTTCTTGCTAGGGTAGCTGTAAACAAAGGGCCCAGAGGAGCTACAGTTGAAGCTGCCTGAGGGCAGAAAGCTGGCTCTTTAGCAGAGTAAGAACAGCTGCGCTGCCTGGCTTTCCTTTGTGACCAGCAAGTCAGGTTCAAGGTCTTCCAGGTGCTTATAAAGTCCCATCTACCCTTGCGTTGTCTAACTCCTACCTGGCTGGAATTGATCACGCACGCATTGTGCCTCTGAGAAACAGAGTTGTCTAGAGGTTTGGTTCTTATTTTGGTAGCCTTGCTTTTACCATCTCACTTTTGATGAAGGCACGTGGGCCTTTTCCCCCAGTAACCTCATTTAATACTGGTGGTGTGCTGAAAGTCGTACTTAACAACTTCCAAGAGACAGCTACTTCCTAACACGGTTTTCATGAAATCAGATGTGGGCAGGAAGTGCCTAACCCAGTGAAATTATTCTGTCAGGGACTCCTCCATCCCAAAAGAACCTTAAGCAGCCACAAACCACCTGCATTGCTCTTCTATATCTTTTGCCATGGGGTGGAGAGAGAGAGAGACAGAGAGAGAGAGGGAGGGAGGGAGGGAGGGAGGGAGGGAGGGAGAGAGAGAGAGAGAGAAAGAAAGAGAGAGAGAAGAGAGAGAATTATATCCTTATATCCATCACTAGTTTTCCCTTCACAGAGCTATGGTTTGGGTAGGAAGAAACTGAGTTCCTTTTCTTCTGTCCATTGAAACTTTTGTTTCCAAAAGGTCAAACATAGGCTAACTTTGTTCTCTCTCTCCCCTAGTGGATGGCTGCATCCATAGAGCGGCTGGTCCCTGTTTGTTAGCTGAGTGTCGGACCCTGAATGGCTGTGAGACTGGACACGCAAAAATCACATGCGGCTATGACCTCCCTGCAAAGTGTGAGTATGGCATGCTTGACTTCCGTTCAGAATCAGCTGAGACTGCCAGTCTTGCCTTTTCCTTCGAAAGAATGTCTAGAGAAGGAGACAGCTGAGGTGGGACTTAATTAAATATGCTTGTATTCCGATTTAGTGTGTAGGTGCATGTTTATTTCTACGAGTAACTAGAGAAGTTCCCAGTTGTTCAGTTCTCTGAAACTGGGAAATACAAGCAGGAGCAGAATATACGTTCCAGTATTTAAGCACCACCGGTGACAGTTTCTGGAAATGATGCCAATCTCTCACTCCTCGTTCGGCTTTCTTGATTGTGGCTGTGTTTAGAGCAAAGGAGATCAAAGTGATGTATTGTGTTTTCAGCTGCCACGTAAAGGCTGATTGGCAATTACAGCCCAGGCATCTGTCACACTCGGTTCTCAGGAGAAGCCAATGGAATGTGCTTGTCAGTCCGAGAATATATTTGCTCTTTGAATGTGGGATGGTCAAATTTCCTATTATATTTGAATAGAATAAATGCATTGCAATTGACTGACCTTGTTGCTTCAGTGTTTAGCTGACTACAGTGGGGTGGTAGAGAATAAAAAAAGAGAGAAGTGATTAAAAGTGCACCTTTCAGAATTATGTAATTTTCAGGGCCTGGGGATGAGGGAGAGTTTGTGCTACACCATTAAGGTGTGCACTGACCTGGAAACTGAGACGCCAATTTAATCTGTGTACTTGCTTCTTAAGAGATGGCCCTGATCTATGAACACATTTTGTGCGAAGGCAAAGCTACTTTTGTTTGTTTGTCTTTTAGTACTGAAGAAAACAGGCTAGAAAGTTACAGCATAATTTGTGTGATATTATTGTTGAACTGTATGGACAGGGTATGTAAAAATACGTTACCCAAGACTATCTGTGAATGGTGACATAGTGTTTTCTTTTAAAGGTAACTTTAAATATTGTGTGTGTGTGTGTGTGTCTGTCTGTCTGTCTGTTTGTGTAACCCCCATGTGCACAATGGCATTGAGAGTTTGCACTTTGGCTCATAGAACTCATGACCTGAGGATTAAAGGTGATTTTCCTTCGGGGATTCTATAGCTCATGTTGACGAACACAGCTCTTGAATCTAACATGATGCTACCTGTGAGATGCAGCTGACCTGCACCACCTGGAGCAGATCAATTACTTTCAGGCTCGTGTTTGTCCTTAAACCAAGTAATAAACTAGGTCTTCCATTGAATTCACTACTTTCTCTGTAAGAAAACAGACAGGAAAATTCTTCAACTCTGAGCTTTCCGAAGAGTGATAAAGTTGGAATTACTACACACAATCAAGTAAAATGATTGTTTATGTGTATTATCTGAGACTGTGGGAAGCTTTTAAAAATTGACTTGCTACTATTTGGCATGCCTGTGTACTCAATATCCCATTTCCTTTGCATGGTGTTCTTTTGATTTCAGTCACTGAGAATTTACCTGATGTTAGCCACCAAGGCACGGGGATTTGCACGACTGGATGGTTTAGAAGTTGTCATGCTTGAAACCTGTGTTTGAGCATTTGTGTGGTGTGTGACTTTCAGAAGCTTTTTAAAGCAAGTGGGCCACGTGGCGCCCAAGACTCTAGACATAGCCAATTTGCCTCCAGGACTCAGCATGGAAACCCTACTCCAGTCATGATATGTCGCTCAATAGCATGAGTGCTGGCTAGTTTTTGTGTCAGTTTAACACAGGCTAGAATCATCTGAGAGGAGGGACCCTCAAGAGAGAAACTGTATCCATATATCTGGCTATGGTCAAGCCTGTAATGCATTTTCTTAATTAATGCTTGATCTCAGGCCATTGTACTTGGGGCCTGGTAATCCTGAATGTAATAATAATAATAATAATAATAATAATAATAATAATAATAAAGCAGGCTGAGCAAACTACAGGGAGCAAGTAAGTAAGCTGCACTCCTCCAGGTCTCTGTATCATCTCCTGCTTCCAGGTTCCTGCCCTGACTGTCTTTGATTATGACCTGTGATATGCAACTGTACACAAAATAAACCTTTTCCTTCCCAAGTCACTTTCGGTCATGTTATTTCATTAATGAAGACAGCATGTCTGTGCAATAAAGAATCATTCAATGGGATAGAAAATAGCACTGCAGCATGGCAGCCACCTCATTAAAAAAAATCAAAGACGTGCACTGTCAGTAAACATATTTCATACATTTCAGGATTTTCTGCATTTTAAAAGGTTAATGATTATATTAAAATCATAAAGAAAAGGGATGTGAAACTGAATAATAATAGCTCATACTTGTATTCTACTTTGTAGTGTTTCATAGATTTTTTTTTACAAGCCGTTATATTTTAAATTATGCTTTATAAACATTGTGTGTGTTCATTTCCTTTTTCCTATTCCTGAGAGATAGTTTTCTTTCTCATCAATTTGGATCCTCCATTTCAGAGTCATTAACAATCCACAGATGTGCTTTTGTAGTGAGAGAATGAAAAGGGAGCTCATTACATACTGTTTGGGTCATTTTCCCCTCCATATTTAATAATTCTGTGACAGTTTGACAGCAGAGACTAGCTCCTATCTGTCCTCTGAGACAGTGGGTTCATCATTATAGGGGCACTAAAGCCAGTCAACCAGCCTCAAGTGATGATATCTTCATGCACCAGCAATTTGTTTTGAGGATGCTTTTGTCTCGGTTACATACAGTGTTGGTCATTTTGGACAGCTCTCTGCTTTTCTATGCTTGCTAAATTAATTTATTCATGAATGGTTGTCTTTGAATTAATTATACTTGTAGGCTGTGTTCTGTGACTTATCATGATGGGTAGAATGAAAAGTCCCCGGATGTTCTTTCTTTCTTTCACTGTCTGCATGTCTGAATGGTTTCTTTTGACACAAAACTAACCAATCACTTCTCTCAAAAGAAATCATGGTAGCAAGAGTATTGACTAGAATTTCATTGAAAACTATTGCTTAGGAAGAATTCAAAGGGCTATTTATATAATTTCAATCTTGAACAGATAGTCCCTTCTGTGAGATTAGATTTTTTTTTGAATTTGTGATAAAATGTGTATACCTCTACAGAAGCTTTGCACATGAGAGATATTTAAATTTCCCTATCTGTTGTAGAACTCTGTTCTCCAGGCTCAGTAGCCATTGCCAGCTTAGAAAACTCATGAGAAACCCACAATAGGCTCTCAAGATTGTTCCCGTTGACTGTACTTAGTAGTAGGAGGGATAGGGAGAGTCATTAGATGCTCACCTGAGATCCAGCCACTCCCTCCTACATCTTCTCCCAAACTGTATGTAGTTGTGCCCCAGTTACACATCCCAAGTCTGCATCTTGGTATGCATGAGGATGTGTAGAGGGTAGAATGGTTAACTGGCATGTGGACTCCATTTGTGCGTCGTGGGAAAATCATTAACCATGCTAAGATGAGACTTTCTGGTGATTTCTCTATTTTTCAGTTACCAGTCCGGAAACAACATCTTTGTCTGTTTTGGTGCCCCATCTGCCATGAGTAGAGGTTTGTTCAGGTCTGCCCAAGAAAGCCCATACAACACTGCCGTCATTATAGTGTTCTAATTTTGTGATTAATTATTGTGAAAGAATGAGATACCAAATGGATGATTTTGATCAGGACCCTTTCATTTGAAAAATAGTTTGTTAACTGACTCCTACTTCTCAAGCCTTCCATTTTGCAATCCACTTTGCACCGTGCTCGTGGAGGGGGCGGGGGTTGTCCTCAGTTGTCAACAAGGGTATGCATGGTGGAGACTTTCCTTGCCCACTGTGGCCTCCTTCTGTATTCTCTCATAGGCTCCCTTGCTGATCCTCAGTCCTAGGTATTATTGTCTCCTTGTCTGGAGTTCTATTCTAGACTTCTTCATTACCTCTTCCTTTATGTTCTTCACTCTCTTGTTAACTGTAACCTCAGGTGTCACCTTAGCTGACGTAGTTATCCTGGCTCTTCTGCTTCATCTGTAGTTGTTGTACTGTATCACGCTAACTTCAAATACGCTCCTATTACTTCTTTTTGTTTGTAATGCCTCCCTTTACCAGAATAAGGGTGTAGACTTTGGAGTGAGGATTATTTCCTTTATTTTGCACTATCCATAGAAGTTCTTAAAATGCCCAGAACATTTGGCTTGAAAGGTATTTCTTGAAAGGGTGAATGAAAGTAAGTGCCAATATTCTGACATATTTTTTTTAGTTAAACTTTTGTTACCCTAATTTTCTTCAGCTTTCTATAACAGGCCACCGTATCCTGAACCACATAAAATGTCTTGAACGGTATAACTTGCAGCATGTTTCCTCATATCTTGGTGGGCTTATGGTTGTCTAGAAAGCCTGCTCTTCCATCCTTTCTACTTGTCATTTAGACTCAACTCAGCTATTACCTCTGTTAGATATGAAGTCACACCACCTCAACTACAAGTTCTTTCTTCAGTATATTGCATGTTAACACTTTGCATGATGCTCCTTTTCCTTGTCATAAATGTCTCATTGTTGTGTGTATGCTGCATATAGAGAGAGCTAGAGGAGAGCCTTCTTTGTTGTTCCATAGGAGTCATCTACCTTGATATTGTTTTTAAGACAGGATCTCTCATTGATTGAGAGCTCACTGAGAAGGCTAGGCTGGATGACCAGCAAGTCCTAGGTTCCTCCTCTCTCCACTGCCCCAGTGTTTCACAGTTGCACATCATCATATCTTTTATATGGATTCTTGGTAGCAAACTGAGGTCCTGATGGCTATGTGTAAAGCATTACTCTCTGTGCTGTCTCCCAGCCCATGCTGAATCTTTCTAAAATATTTTGGGTATTAGAGTCATCTCTGTCAAGTGAATTAACTGGCAAAACTGGAAACTGACATCCAATTGGTGAAAAGCTAGACATAAAAGAAAAATTATGCTAATATTCCTGAAAGTAATGGAATTAATGTCAGCTATCCATTGTAGCTTAAAAATTGTTCAATACATGCAGTTCTAAGGTCTTAAAAGAAATTTACTTCTCATAGTTTTTCTTAAAGAGGTGAAAATAAAGTAAGGACCTTCATTTAATTTTCAACATAGCTCATAGATATACTATATTTTCTTAGATTACCCCCAGTTTCTTTACTTCAGTGTTGAATAAGCATCAAAGATAAATATAAAAATATTAAATCTATGTGTATAATATTTTTAGTTTCTCCCATTTAATCTTTCAAAGGCATCTAAAGGCAATGTTGGCATTCAACTTCTAGTGTTGCATTATTGATTTCAGTGAATGTCCAGGGCAACAAACAATAACATAATTTGTTTCAGTGAGTGGTATGAATTAGTCTCCTTATTCTATTCCCAGGTGCAAAAATAATCAGAGGATAGTCGCTTAAAAGGTCCTGTTGATAGTAATTAGTGTTTCTCTGGTGCCCTTCATCAAGAAATCATAGTACTTTGAAATCTGAGCTTATCAGTCCTTTGAAATTGCTTTAAGGAAGTGACATGTCAAGGAAGGGTAATGTATTTCCAACATAAGGAGAAATTCATGTACAGTGAAATCAAATCTACCATTCCCAGGAACAAATTAAATCATAGAGTAGAGACTTGGTTGTGGCCTGGAGTTATGAACTAGGTGAAATGTCACTGACAGTGTTAACCAGTCCTGCTACCTGCTTTTGTAAATAAAGTTTTATTAGGACCCAGCTATGCCCATTTGTTCACCTATTATTTACAGCTCCTTTGGCATGAGTGAGTTGAGTAATTCCTGTAGGGATTGTATAATTGGAATGTCTGAACCATGTGATATTTGGTCCTTTGTGGCTTCTTAAGGTTTAGTCTGTATCAGTTCTCATGTTTTATAAGGAGGAAGGCATAATTCATAAAAGTTAAATATTTGTTAAATTTTATTAAGTGTATATAATAGATCAAAGTTGACAAAAGCAGAATATCTGCCTGGCTTCTCTTTCTTGGGACTGCCCTTGCTTATTGTGCTTCAAGGCAATATGTCTTAGGAGGCTGATTTGAACCTCTTCAGTTCTTTCACCTCACTAGACCATCATGAGGAAAAAATTTCCTGATGAGGAAGAAAATCATTTCTGTATTGAGACAGGACTGAGAAGGGTGTAAGGCAATTGTCTTTAGTGAGAATTAGTTTAAAACACCAGAGGACTGGGTCATAGGTCTTCATTCCTTGCTTCATCCATTGGGGTTAGCTGATGTGCTGAAAGGGGGAGCTTTAGACCCAAGGAAATTCATAATGAGCAGGAAGTAACTCAAAAGGTGTTTTTGAGTTAGTCCTCTGTGGAAGGCGACCTAATTTTGGCCTTGCTGGACTCTCCCAGCAGGTGTCTGATTGTGTGCAGTGAAGTGGGCATGCTGCGAAGAATGTGACTCTGCAGCCTTTGATGGGGTCCTGAGGGCTCTCACAAGTCAATTCCATAATTAAATGGCAAGTTACTTAAAGGGAAGAAAATAGTTTTTGAAGAACATGAAATCATCATCTTCTTTCCAGAAGAGGAAGATGTGATGGTTCTTTATAAAAATCCACCATTATTGGTTGATTTCCTTAGGAGCTCAACTTCCTTCTGAGTATGTTTTCCCATATCTACTGTTCTTTCCTTGTTTATTAAGCAACTGTACTTTATCCCCTTAGTGAGCCTCACAATGGATGGAGAAGTAAAAAAGCCCAGATTAGAAGGTCTTGAAATGCAGTTTCAAAGCAAATTGTTAGGCCACACTTAGAAGAACTCAGTGAGAAGCTCCTTGGTTCAGCAAACTCTCTATGTAACTCTAATGAATACTCAAGTACAAAAGCTATCACCCTACCGGGAGTTGAACACCAAGTAGCAATCTTGCCATAACCGGCTTGGCTGTCTAACACAGACATCCTCTTAGTTATTAGACTAGGGCTTTCTTCAAAGAATTCTAGAATTCTCTCTCTCTCTCTCTTCTTTGTAGTATTTTCATAGTTAGTGACAATGCCTGTATTTGCATAACTATTCATTGTTTACCCTCTAAAACAGTGCCAGTTTAAGGATGTCCGAGTTGTATCAGTCTCATCCATCCCTGGGATGCATAGCCTCTGGCAAAAGAGTAGATCTTCATGCATATTTTTCTGGGAGCATCAGCAATAGCGTGTGCTCTTCCTCTCCTTGTCACTAGGCTCACTGTAGGAAATGAGCATGACCACACTCAAGATAGAATTCCACAGTTCCAGACATCTGCAGAGCTGGATCCGTGGCTGTCCTCAGCAGATCACATCACCCAGCAGGCTTCCTGTTACAAAACTTTCAAATTTTTATTTTCTTATTATGGGAGAGAAAGAGAGAGAGAGAGAGCATGAGAACATGAATGTGGCTACATGCCATGGCTGGCATGTGGATGTGGAAGTCCAAGAAGAGCTTTTTCACAGTCATTTACAGTCATTCCTCTCCTTCCACCATGGAGTAACCACGGACTGCGCTCAGGGCATCCGGCTGAGCAGCAAGAGCTCTCACCTGCTAAAGCATTTTGCGTGCCTCAAGCATGCCTCCAGATTAAAGGTTCTAGCGGCAAAAGAAAGCACAAAAGCATAAGTTTAACTTATTCCCCTCCCACACATGTGTCTTCCACCTTGCAGTCCCTCTCTGTAGACCCACTAGAATAATGCAGATTCTATTATCAGGTGATTTTGTGACCAATCGATTCTCGTTATCGTATCTTTTGAAAACATATCCATTACGAAAGCCACCAGTACTTTTATTACTGTGTTATCAGATAGGCATAGAATAGAGCCTTCCCTTTGCTTTCATCGTGTGCCGCCTTAGCTGGCCTTCAGAGGACACTGCCTATTGCCTTCTTTTTCCCCCCATATGATCAATAGGAAATAACAATGTAAATCAATTCCAAGTGATAATGTAAACGGGCTCTTGAAGGCAATTCCCACTGTGAAATAAGTAGTTAGCAGCGACACTGGCATTAGCCCCAGTGGGGGTAATCAGCCTGTGGATGTGTTTAATCAGAGTTATCAGCAAAGATTAAAGAGAGAGTCACAGTTGTGCGGGGATAATCATTTTCAAGGTATAAAAGATGAATATGTGAAGGTGTTCTCATAAATTAAAGGCATCAGAATGGCTTTGAGTAATTTAGGGTGCACTGAGGTCAGGAACAAGCAAACAGGAGAGGTTAATCTTGGAGCCATGGCCATTAATGTGCAGAGACAGCTGAATATGCTTATGGAAATATTGAGTGAACACTGAGTTAAATGATTTCCCCATACATTAAAATATTCCTTGAGCTGTCGCTAACATACGTGATTTGACTAAAGAGCCAGCAACATGGAAGAATTTGTACAGGCATTAGTTATCTTAGTAATTAATTACTAATTTCAAAAGCTACATGTTGGTCTGCTTTATGATTTGGTTTAGAAACACCGACAGAACCAATCAAACACTGTATAACAAAGGGCTGATTCCATGGTGTCTACAACACTGAACGTCAAGGTCAACCTGAAAAGTCCTGAACTTGATATTCTAATCATATTGGGAAGTCCTTTAACCTCTGATCATGAGTTTCCTTGTTCGTGATTATCTTTGGGTCATGGTATCTATCTTACCAGAGTCTGTTAGGAATAGGCATAGAACTGTGTCTTAAATTATCTAAGACATCAGAGAGATATGTGACTCTATTGGTAGTTGTAAAAGAATTGGCATAGCTCATTTGCTTGCTCAGCTTATTTTTTATTGGGTGTTTGCTCTGACCTTGGGGGCTCTTCTAGAAAGTAGAGAACTGTGGTGAAGAAACTCTTGCCGATCAGACCTCACGATCAAGCCAAGAGAGGCAAAGAATGAACACATTTGCACAAAACTCAGGACTTTTAGAAGGCAACAAAGCCTATGAGAAGGATAGTGCAAGCTAAAGGTGGAAAGGTGCAGAGGGAGCTTTCCTATGAGGTCAGGGAAGGCATCCCTGTGGATGTGATATTTGAGCTGAGAGATGCGCTGCTTGCTCAGTGAGAAAACCATTGCAGACAAAACACCTCACCACTGAGCGAAAGTCAGCTTGCTCAACATGAAAATAAGCGCAGTCAGGGGGGTTTTCCTTGTGCGCTTTATCCTTGCACTGGGTTTGTCTTCTTTGTTCTGATGTACAGTCATGTATCGGTGTTGATAGGTACAAATAATCATTTTAGCCTAAGTTTTTTTTTTTTTACTTGTAATGAAAGTATTGCTCTGGCTAATGGATCAGACAGGAATTTTAATGATCACTTACTGATCACTGCATAACTTTACAGAGAGGAAAACTGAAGTCCAGAATAATGGCTTCATCTCTCTCAAGGTTATATAATAAGTGATAATCATAAGCACCCAGCCTGAGTTCCTCAGGTGACAGTGTAGTGACCTTTTTTTTTTTTTTTTACTAGAATGTGTTCTTTGTTTTGCTAACACTGCTATAAGAACATTATGAGAGTGTAGCCATCTAGTCAATAAGATAATACAAACAAACATTTGAAGAAAAATGTTCTCACTTCACACAGTGCACCTGTTACTTCATCCGTAGTCATCTTGATGAGTCCCACATCATGGATAAGACCGCAAGCTTGCCTGGAGGGCTTTTTGACAGCGGTGGCTCAGAATCTTATAGCAGTATCTGCTATCTGAGGAAACATGGAAGTCAGCGGTATGAAATAACGAGAATTCTTTGTTATCCTTAAAACAGCATTTTTGCAGTAGCTTAACTTCAGAAGTCATTTGACAGACTTCAGACGTGCCTGCAAACCCACTGACATGTTTTTCTCTAGAGGGGTTTTATGTAATCTCCTACTCCACCCTGAGAGAAGAAAGCCAGGGCTTTCTTCAAATGAACAGAGTATGTTACAGTAGTGAGAACTGCCAAGCTTAAGTTTATAGCGACAGTGGCTTCCGTGTGTGATCTCTGTGTCTCCTGGGACTGCTGGTCACCTAGGGCTGCCATGATAATTAAAGCAGTCTGTGTCTAAACAGCACAGACTCTATGTCCTAGAGATCAGAGGTTGAAAAACATGGATAAACATGGGTGTGTCTTGTGCAGGCCTAATGAGGAAATCCATGCTGTTTCTTTCCCAAACTCTGGTAGATCTAGTTTTTTCCAGGTTTAAGGCACATGCTTTCCAGTTTCTGTTTTAGTCCTCATATGTCATGGTCCCTGTCTCTGTGTCATTTCCTTATGATCCCTTTTCACTAGATTCAAGTATTACTCTAAGCTGTTTCCTTTTTCAAGTTATTGAGATCCTTAATAACATCTACCTGTAAAGATTCATTTTTTCTTTCTGAATAAATTCACTCTCATATTCAGGGGCTAAAAACACTGATATTTCCTTTTGAAAATTGCAAACCCATTATGCACTCTGTATAAGACAGCAAGTTACACCTCATAATGCAGGATTGAAGAAAGAAGGAGCAAACTATCAAACAGACAGACCTCAAGTCACCTCCGGAGAGACCCACGCAGTGAGGAGCTAGGACTGCCAGCAGTGGTGTGAGTGAGCTTAGAAGGGGATCCTGCATAGCCAGATAAGTGTTACCAGATAAGTTGTGACCACCTAAGTGATCTTGGGACTGCATCCTCCAGCCTGTCATACTTGTAAGTGTCTGCATCCCTGAGCTTCACAGTTACACCAGGAGGCATCCTGAGTGAAAGCCACACAGCTACGTCTTTCCAGAATTTTTGCCTGCTGAAACTGGGAGATAACATTAGTTATGCAAGTTTGAAGGTATGTGTTAATGCAGTAATCAGATACTAATACAGCAACCATGGTCAATGGCCAAGTGTGAAAGGAGCTAACTAGTAGAATAGCATTTATCTATCTATCTATCTATCTATCTATCTATCTATCTATCTATCTATCTATCTATCTATCTAATCTATCTATCCAATTTCTCTTCTAGTGCATCGTGTGTCTGACTCTAATGTCTAACATGGGAGGTGAAATGAAACACACTTAATCAATGACATCTAAGTCAAGAACTACAGTCACATTCCTAAACCATGTCACATCCCTTCACCATACTTTTGGCATTGTAATCACAATAGGCAGAAAACTGTGATTTGCACCAATGAGGTGGGGAGAGAGAGTGAGAAAGAGACCGAGACATAGAGACACAGAGACAGAGAGAGAAAACCAAAGACAGAGACAGAAAGACAGACACAGAGGGAGACAAGGAGGGAAATGGAGAGAGAGACAGACAGACACACAGAGAGACAGATGCACAGAGACAGCTGCAAAGAAAAAGACAGAGAAACAGAGGGAGACAGACATAGAGAGAGACAGAAAGACAAACAAACAAACAGATATAGAGAGATACAGCAGAGAGATAGAGAGACAGGGAGACAAGGACACACAGAGAGAGAGAGAGACAGAAACACAGAGACACTGAAAGAAGACAGACAGAGAAGAGACGGACAGACAGACAGAGAGAAAACTGGAGGCCAGCACTAAAGACAGCTAACCCTCATGCATTAGAGAATCACTGAGAAGAACAGTTCAGGCGGAAACCCCACTGGTTACTATATACCTACTATTCCTTGACTGCTGTTTCATGTTTGTGCTGGTTGCTCAGATGCATCTGACTGACAGGACTGCTGTTCCCATTGCACAGAGGTGAAGGAGAATCCATTGAGCTTCTCCCCTGTTCTAATGCTGCAAGGGAAGCAAAGCAGTGGTAAAGTCATATTTACATTTGTAGCAGTGCTTTTCTCATCTGTGAGTGGTACTGGGTGGTGTGTTCCCCATTAGCTCTGTCGCTTTTCAGCACCACCTAGCACCTGCCCCATTTCCAATCATATGCTGTTTGTGAGATCCTTCTAATTTCCCAAGGCCTTCTGAAGCTTTCCTCTTCCTACCTTTGACATTTTGAGGAAAGATTTATTCTCTTTCAGTGTTTATTCTGCGTAGTGAAAAGAAACACCAGAGCAAGCGTTCACTGTATTCTTGCAAGTTCTTTGTAGAATTGAGTTGGGTTATCCTTTTGAAAGTCTGTGCAGGGCAAAGGATTAGCTTAGAAAACATTTCCTGTAAGCTCCTCAGGTATGCTTTCTTACATATTGGCCCATGAAGGCAAACTATTGTTTTTCTTCACGTGACTGATTGACTTCCTGTTGTGATAGTTGTCTTACCTGTGGCATAGTATGTCATGTGCATAAACATGCCTTCTTTCCTGTACTCTGTCAGCATTTGCTGCTCTCAGTACCATTGTTCTCTAACATCCTTTGTGGATGTGCAAGTCAGGAATTTTGTTCAGGTTGTGTGGCTCATTGGGAAAGTTCACTGAGAAATGGTGAGTCTGAGGTTGGAAGTAGCTTGATGCAAAGAAGGGTTCTAAAAAGTTCTCATGCAATCTTGGTAGGTATCCTAAAGGAGCAGGCAGACTCCTGCTAACTCAGCTTGACAGGCTAATAGGAAAGGGCCTTCCCCCTTCATATACCCAGGATACTTCTTGCCTGTTGTTTTCAAATTACCCTGCTTATCTTATTCTTATTACTATTCACTGCCTGTAAAATGCAGTGTTGAAATCTATTCTCTAGATCAGGACTCTCTGCACAGAACAAATCTTAGTTAGAACAATCCTTTTATTATCCCTATAGCCACAGAAGAAGCCAAAATAGTACAATGAGTATGAATTGATGCCTAACCTTTCCTTAAGTTCCCCTTTGTCTATAGTAGCACACTTTCTCCATCACAATTAGGTTATGTATTTAGGAACACTGGAGCTTAGGGTAGGAATTTCAAAATATCTTAATGCTAGAAAGAATTCCAGGAACCATTTTTAGGGCAACCAAAACTAATTTCTCCCTTGAAGAGCTAAGCAAAGAGTTGCCCAGTTCTGTTCTTATACCGTGCATGAACCATCTGCTTGATAAATAGCAGAGAAGTAAAGCAGTGTGGATCTCTAGTATGTAGTTTATGTTTTATGTACCTTTGAAAGAAAATAGGATGTAGAATAGTCAGGAACCTCATGTTCATAGAATTGAGTTGAGTCTATCAAAAATGCTTCAAGTGGCTTCTCAAGAAAATGGGCATGTAAGCCATGTGACTGTTCTAGGAAAGGACCTCGTCAGGTTATTGGCCTGCAGTTCCTTCTTCTTTCCAGTGGAAACTGGTTTTGTAGAGGTTACAAGAGATGAAGTACCTGATGTTATTTACCTTGAATGGATGACTTTCCTCTTTGGAAATATTCAGACTGTGCAATCTAGTTATGAACATGGACTTGGGAACCCACCACTAGACTCAAATTCAGGCCCAAGTTTGGGCAGGTATTTACCTTCTCTGTGTCTCCATTTTCCAGGTGGAGAAGGAGATGAGAATCACTCTGCCTTCATGTGGGTGTTTGGTACTAAATAAGTTAGCATTTTGAAACAGTCAACACACTACGGAATTCTCCAAGATTAGCTGAATTCAACAAGGTTAACTGTTTTACAGTCAGGTGACCTTGACATTGTTGTCTAAATCGTCTCTCATCACCTTGTGCCCTCCTCCACTACTTTAGGTGACATCATAACCCTTATCACCATCCAAAGTTGTCTTACACATTTGTAGGGTGTCAGGATTGAATGTTTGCTTCTTTCACCATGTCACAATCTTCATTAGTGCCAGGATTTTCTCAGTGGTTACAGCACCATATGGCAGGAAACTCCTCCAAACTGTAATGAGCCTCTGTATGTGTGTGAAGAAAGCAAACTCTACTGTGTGAAAGACCTAACTAGACCACACTCAATCCCCTCCTTTGCGCACTTTGTACTTCTACTGGCTGGATTAATAATCCAAGTCAGCCAGAAAAATAGCATCAACATATGTCTGTCAAACCTACTTAGATGTTTGCTGCATCCACCAAAAATGTTGCAGGTGTGCTGCAAGACTTTGCACCTAATTTTTATTTTTTGAAAGCTTGTAGCTTAAGAAATGGGGCCATACACAAGTAAGGCAGGAAAGAAGGTGTTTGCAGAACTTCAGCATCGTGGGGGAGAAAGCCCTGGCCTCTTTAATTAAGCCAATAGATGGACAGTGAGGTTCTTTCCAAATCTATAAAGTCTGTGTTCCAAGATGATTTCCCAGCTAGAGTTACTGTTAAATCTCATTGAAATAAAGTGATAATTTTATGTGTTTGGAAAGTTTTATGACCATCCTTTTTGATTAAGACTGCTAGCCCAAGTGCTTGTTGCATGTGCTGTAAATGTGTTAAGAGGGGGAAATATTGATGTGTGTTTCCTCTGTATTCAAACTGTTGAGACTTTATTGGAAATAATAAAGCTTTACAACATGTTCTTTACAAATAGGATACTAGGGACCTTACAGCAGCTCAAAAAAAAATCTATTTATTGTTTTGTGTCAGAGCAAGCAGGCTGTCTTCAGTTTTATAGTCCCCTAGAGTTAATTGTAATTTGAGGCAGAAGAGAAGGGACCTTAATAGTCAGTGGTTGGGTAATTATTATTTGAAAAAAAAAAGAGAATTTCATTTTATTTCAAGGAAGGCAGTCAACTTAAATTGTACTTTTCCAGAAATATTCTTAAGCAGTAATATGCAAGTAATATACATAATTATACATAAATGAGCACATACTTCATTTTCACAAATATCCATTTTTATCACAGCACTTGAAATCTGTAAATTGGGGTTAACATTTCTTGAGAGTGAAGCTTTGAACATAGCATACACGCACGTATTTGCTCATAGATAATTTATCTTGTATCTTAATCTATATTATTACATATATATGTGTATATACAGTGTTCAGATAGTGTATTGGTTAGTTGTTATTGTCAACTTAGGGAATCTTAATTGAAGAATTGCCTAAATCAGATTGGTCTGTACTCCAGTCTGTGAGTGAGTGTCTTGAATGATGATGTATACTGGAGGGCACTGCACACTATGCTATGAGTGACAACATCCTTAGCCAGGCATACCTGGGCGATATAAGAAAGCAAACTGGTCATGAACATGTGGGTAAGCCAGAGAGTAAGCCAGTAAGAAGTATTCATACATGGTTTCTGCTCTGAATTCCCTCAATTATGAACAATCACCTGTTTAAGCCAAATAACCCTTTCTTCTCCAGGATGCTTTTGGTCAGAGTGCTTTATCATAACAGAATGAAGGTAGGATAAATAGCAAAAGTCTTTGCTTCCCTACTTTGGAAAAAAAGAGTGAATCATGATATGTATATTTATTTAATATCAAGCTGTTTATGTGTTGTACAAAACCTATTTCATTTGCTGATCTAAATTGCTTACAGTAGTAAAATACATTCTCCTCTAGGAATGCTGGTGTTTTGATGCATGCTATTTGGGTTCTGACATAGATAGTCAGAACCTATGTAGCAAACATGCAAATTTAACTTTCAGAACAGAAGTTGGCACGACTGGAGTTGCAAAAGCAAGCTGGCTCACAATACAACCTTTCCTTCTTCTTAGAGAATGGATTTACTATAAAGATGTACAGTCTGCTTCAAATTTTGGGGTAGGCTTTCCAATGAATACAACTAGATTCTGTGTTATAGCAAAATTTTGAAATACTTGACGTGCATTCCCATCTAATTGGGAACGTCTGTGGATATGACGCCTGCAGCTTTAGAGATGAGCAAAAATAAGTTGGAGCATGGCTATTTTAAAATGTTCAGAATAGAAGTAGAACTCAATGTCTTTATTCTTAACAACAACAAAAAAAAACAAAAACAAAATTAACACAAAATCTTTTTAACCACAGAGAACTCAGGTTTCCTTTTTGCCTTTTATATTGTTGTAGCACTAATATTGTGTGTACTCTCTATATATTCTTTGTACCTATATACTTCTGGTAATTCAAATCTATGACTATGCAATTATATCTTTTCTCTCTTATTTAATTCCAATTTTTTAAACTGAAGGCTTTTGAAGTCTCTATGGTTTTTATACAAGCCTTCAATATCTGTATTTATAAAACTTGTGGGTTCTTTTATTCCTATCCTTTGAGTTCCCCTCATAGGTGATGGAACTGGATGGAAGAGTTCTCTTAGTAATCATTCACTCCTTATAACTAGGGCTCAAGAGCATCCCTTGTGTTGAATTATACTGCCTTGTAGCCGGGCGGTGGTGGCGCACACCTTTAATCCCAGCACTCGGGAGGCAGAGGCAGACGGATCTCTGTGAGTTCGAGACCAGCCTGGTCTACAAGAGCTAGTTCCAGGACAGGCTCCAAAACCTCAGAGAAACCCTGTCTCGAAAAACCATAAAAAAAAAAAAAGAATTATACTGCCTTGTTAAATGGCATTTTAATGAGGTTTAATCTTATCAGTTAAATGAATGAATAGGAACTCAGATGCTGCAATTAATTAGTATGTAATGTCATGGAGCAAGCATGGCTGTTGTAGGAATGAGCTGTTGTCATCTTCACCTCTTGTAGTCGCTGGGTTGGTGTACCAAGGGTTGCTGCACTACAAAGAGAAATGCTCTTCTAAAGACAAGCTGACAAAGTATGGCAATCACTCAGTCACAGAGTTCTGGGCTGCAGGGCCCCTTCTGGAGTCCTGTGCAGCAAAACCAAGTCATTTTCAACCTTAAGACAACCATTTATGTTAGATATAGTTATTGTAGGCACAGGGAGAGCTAGACATGAAGGGGTTACATCCTTTTGCTGAGATACCACATCTAGCAAGGGAACAGCAGAGTCAAACTGATGTAGTCACTCTCCATAGCTCTGCTCTTATATATAAGATATTATCTTCTCCATGATCATAAGCATGAAGACTGTAATATGTGAGCTGATTTCACTGATGTTACTTCACTTGGATTTGTGCGTGTGTGTGTGTGTGTGTGTGTGTGTGAAAGTTTATGATGCTATTCACAAACATTTTTCTACCTCTGGCCAAATTTTACAGACTTGGAACATTCTTTTGCACTTATTCTAATACACACGGTTCTCTAAGCTCTTATAACATCTGTTTTCCAACCAAAGTCTTCGAGTCTAGGTTTGACAATCTTTGTGATTTATAGTTATAGCTTTGAGCTTACACATTGATTTTACTTTTGAACTGGAAAAGCCAATCAAAATTCTTATTTTACTTTTTTTGTCCTACCTCCTACATGGTTATCTTTTTTGTTGGATTTGCACAGATTCTGTCTATTTCTCTTAAATCTATTTCATATTTAAGGCATATAAAACAATGTTATAAGATAAATATAGATAGTAAATAGTAATTAGATTGTCTGTGTATGCCCCTTTGTGTTAAGAATGGTTAACATACCTACTTCTTTATCACAACTCATGAATATAACAGCATCTTTTACTGTAATCCTTATACTGTCCAATAGTAAACTAGACTCTATTTATCTGTGTGTCTGTCTGTTTCTCTTGACCCTCATCTCCTTATTTCCCTCCTGTATTCATTATTCATGTTATCTTTCATTTTCCCCATTGCCACCATTCTAAGTTTTTTTTTAAAAGAACTGTTATTGTTTTTGTTTTATTTTGTTTTGTTTTTGAGACACAGTTTGTCTATATAGGCTGTCTTGGAAGTCTTGATCCTTCTACCTCAGATTTGTGATAATAGGACATAAAAGTCTTTTCATAATTGTTTGTTTTATGAGATTATAATTGCCTGATTTCATCTTCCCTTTCTTCCTTTCAAATTGTCCTATATACATCTCCTTAGACTCTTTCAATTTCATGGCCTTTTTTCATTAATGGTTGATATATGCATATAATTATGGATATATATATATATATATAAATAGAGTTTTAAAGAATTTAAAACATAAATACTTTATGTACATCATTTTCTCCCCTCTCTCTTTTTAAATTCCTCCTGTATCCCCCACTTGCTCTTACACATGTGACTGTGCTCTCTCTCTCTCTCTCTCTCTCTCTCTCTCTCTCTCTCTCTCACACACACACACACACACACACACACACACACACACACACACACACAATCTATCAGGGTGTTTGTCCCTGGAGCAGATTGTTTCTATCTAAGCAGCCACTGAGTACTATCTGTAGTTCTTATCCAGGAATGATACCTTGTGAAACTTCCCCATCTGCACTGACGTGTTAACCGGTGTCATCATTGTGCAGTTCTTGTTGAGACTGCGTGAGTATGGCTTCTCTATCACATCTAGAAGACTCTATCTCAAAGCCTACTTGAACATCTTCAGAACCTAGCATGCATTCAAGCAGTACACACATGGAGTAGGTTCCAACTGAATGAATAATAAAGTCTTAAAATCAACCTGTACCCCAAGGACTGATTTCTGTGGGTGCCAACCAGTTTTTTACTTGGATTATTTGCTTTTTGATTATCTAATGGCTTGGAAGCCAAAGTCAGGAGGCTGTACAGAGTGGCCTTCTTATTGTGAGGTGTTACAAAGAAGTGCTGCCCCATTAAGCTGTCAGAGCAGTGCAGCTAGGCTACATAAAGCACTGGGAACTAAGAATTGGGATGTTTAATTTTTATTAAATATTTTAAATTCTAAATGTATTCATATCTTTGTTTCAATTTTTGACATACAAAATAATGGGTTTCATTATCATTTCAAATAAGTTGTACTTTGCTCATATCTACTATTACCTTCCCGTCTCCTCCTCAGAATGCCAAGTGATACATAAATTGATGAATCTGTATACCATCTGCCTATATTAATCCAGATTTTGTATATGAAAGAAAAACATAACATTTGACTTTTTCCCCTTCTCATTACTATTTCTTGTCCCCTTTTCTTTTGATTCTTATCAGCTCCTCCAAATAATTCTCTTATTTCTCCCACCCCATCACACACACATGTTCTGGGTTCTACATGTGATTGAAAATATGGCACTTGTCTTTCTGAGTCTGGCTCATTTCACTTAGCAGAATTATCTCCCGTTCTATTCAGTTTCCTGATAATTATGTAATTTCCTGTGGGGGGGGGTTGAATGAGAATACGCTTCACAGGCTCCTATATTTGAATGCTTGGTTCCCCATTGGTAGACCTTTTGGGGAAGGATTAGGACATGGCATTGTTGGAGGAGGTGTGTCATTGAAGGTGGACATTTGCATTCTAAAAACCCAAAACATTCCCAGTAAGCTCTCTCTGCCTGTTGCTCTTATGGATTAAGGTAATGCTCCAGTATTAGGCCTGTGTGCCTGCTGTCATGTTTCCTGCCATGTTGGTCATGGAGTCACTCTCTGAAACTTTAATCTCCCATAAACCTTTTCATCTTTAAAGTTGCACTGATCATGGTGCCAAATTGTGAATAAATCTATCCATCTCCTAAAAGGTTAGATAACAGTTATGTGAAATGGGCATCTGTCTTTGCTGTATCCAGAGCATTCATGGGTAGCCCTGAATGGTATAGGATGGAGAAGGGGGTGGTTACTGTGGGAGATGAGAATGTAGGCAACAAGGAACCAGCTTTGCTCTACATAATCCATAGTAGCCAGCTTCAACAATTTTGAGTCAAGCTGGCTCTAAGGATGAACCAATCTAAACAGAATATTTTATATAACTTTGGCATATTAATTGCTCCATGGATGAGCCTCTGTTCCTTTTCTAGAGGTCCAAAGGCAGGTACTATGTTTGTATGGAACAGAGAATATACATCCTTTGTAGAGGAAAGAACATACATGTGAACTTGATGTTCTGACTCTGCGAGAAGATATCCCAAGGCACAGGTGTGGCTTCCTTTGACTTCTACTTACCAAAATCACATAAGCAGGCACAGATTTCTGGGCATCTGCTTTTGGGAACAGCACTTTCAATAAGATAGGAGCACTTTCTTCAATATCAATATCAATATCATCATCATTAACATAATTTATGCCCCAGCAATGTTCAAGCATGCATCGGTTGTCCGTTTATAGAGGTTCTCTAGCTGTTTCTATCCTAAGCAGTCCTAGATGCTTGTGTTATTGTCATACTCAAGGTTCCACAGTCTTTCTTTATGCTGTCTATCCAGTGTTTTTTGGGTTATCTTCTTCGCCTTATCCTGTGCACTCCTCCAAACAGTGCTGCTATCTTCAGATATCTGCTGTCATTCATGGCCAAAGTATCTCAAGTGCCACTGGTGTATTCTGTAGTTTACATCCTTCTGTATAAGGATAGAGTGGTGGAAGTCAGTGAAAACCTTAGTATGACAGTAAACACCAAGGAGACTGAGATACAACACATGGGAAGGGCCCACAAGGATTTTAACATTGTAATGAAGAATCAGAACCTTGAGCAACCAGTCAACTTTGTCTATCTGGGAAAAAAAATCTCAGTTCAAAGGAGAGAACTATTTCAGATGTAAAGAGGCAGATAGGATTAGCGACGGCTGCATTTCAGGAATTAGGAAATGATTAGTTAGCAAAAGACATAAAGACAGCAACAAAATTACAAGTATATGAGACACTTGTCTTGAGCTGCCTGCCCTCTCTACAACTCTGAAACCTAGACAATGAAATGCTCCTCACAACAGTGGCTGAATGAGTTTGAGATGGCATGTCTCAGGAGGATTCTAGGTGTCACACAAAGAGATAGTTGTGTAACAATGACATTAAGAACCTTCAATATGATTATCATCTTATTTGTTAACTAGAATTTTATGACAGAAAATAAGAGCATCCAGCTCTGGGTCAAAAAGAAAAGTAATTTTTGATTTTATCTCAGCAGTTAATGAAACCAAATACTCATTTAAGTATTATCTTAAATTCTATTTTAAAGCGATGTTAAGAAATTAGGGTCTTTCAGGTACATATATAGATATTATGGCCTAATATTTAAGAATTCTCTAGATCTAGAAACATTGATTTAAAGGTGGCGTCTTTATCCATTCAGCTTGCTGTGGTCAAAAGCTCCAAGGTCAATGGTAGAAGATACAACAGCAGTGACTAACACATACCATCGTTTGTAGAGCTAAGGAAATGGCGTCTGCATGATTTAATGTAATACCTGGAACTTGGCAGGCAAATTAGTATTAACTAGCAGTAGCACCACCACTTCTTTCCTAGTTGTTTTGACCTTTTGTCTTTATAACAAACAGCAAAAATAAGCCAGAGTAGACAAACTTTTACAAATAGGGCAAGGCAGTAAATATATTCAGTTTAGTTGGCCACACGTTTCTGTGACAACTACATGTCTCTCCAGTGGCGACAACAGGCAGACAATGTAAAATGAATTGGTGTGTCTATACAACTTTGTGCACACACACACACACACACACACACACACACACACACGTGCGCGTACACACACACATGGATTTTGATTGCATAAACAGAAATAAATACTAAAAATAAATATTAAATCCTCACAATCACCTTAGCACTGAAAACTTTTGACCCTCTGTAAAATTGAGATTTCTGGAAAACGTATTATGTCTGGCACCTCTTTTTTTCCGATATGGGGAAATGTGGCATTTCCACATGTTCATCAATATGCTACAGCTTAAAAAAAGAGCATCAGTTTAATGTTTCAAATATTTCCTAATTGATCAACATATTTTCATTCATATCTTTCTTCATACAAAACACAAACAGGTCTTTAGTTATCTGAGTGATATTTGATTAAACAAAAGAAACCTAGCAGACAGTGGGCATAGTGACAGCAGCAGTCAGAAGACAGTTTGTGATTCAAGGAGGTAAACTACTCTGAACACCTTTGGGAATAAGTGTGGAAGTTGCTCACTGGCCCTGGTTGTTAGAAGCGATGACATCAGCTGTTCTTCACAAGAACTGATACACAATCAGTGGGAGAGCACTGCTTCGCATAGGGAAGGGGACACTGTCTTCCCCATCTCCTTTCCTGTTTTATCTGTTGAGTTTTGTCCTAGTAAAAACCAACAAATATTAAAAAAAAATATTCCTTTAGTAGGATTTCAAAAAGAGAAGTATAATGTCTTAAGTAGAATTTTTTTTAAAAAAATCAAATTAATATAAAAATAAAATTAATAGAAAGGATGCAGCAATATATTTTTCTTTAATTTCAAATTACACAACAGAAGCCTAGCATGAGGTTTGCCACCTCTTAAGAGTCTTATCACTGTTACTGCTCCAGTATGGTTGGAAGGGCAAGTAGCTCAAGTTCCTTCACTCTTTGGAGGGAGACTATAAAAGTTAAGGCGGATCACTGAGTGTGGTTTGCCTGGCACACTGGGTGTTGCTGCTTATCTTGCCATCTGTCTACCACCGTCCCTCTTTGTCATTTTGTGTTGTTTTCCCTGCATGATGCAATCTACCATCACATTCTTTTTCATTTTATCGACTCCTGAAATCTCACTACCAATATTTTTAAGTCTTTCCAAACAAACAAATGCAACTGAGCTGTGTAAATGTTTTTCCTAATTCAAATTCACAGCTTGCCTTCACAAGGAGGCATCCCACCACATGGAACTGTGGAGTCTCTACCTAAGGGTCCACATTATCTCTGCTCATGAGCCTCTGCCCTCCGAGGTGCTTCTTCATCTCCATCTTTCACAGAGAGAGATTTCCTACCATGCTTATTAGAGTTAAAATGAATAGAAAACACGCAGTCACATTTATTTTTTTTTATAAACCATATGTAAGCTTAGCACCAGTTCGGTTGTAAATTCAAGCTGAGACTTGTTTGTACTCTAAGGATTGAGAACGTTGTTTGGATTTCTCTGGAGTCAGATTTTTTTTTCCCCCTAGATTTTCTTTTCAGAATAGACAACCATCTTTGATTTATTGGAGTCTCTTGCTAACGCATAATTAAAACTCCCAGAGAATTCTTTTGAAGTCAATTTCTGTCTTTTTATACCAAAGGAAAAGGGGGATAAATCATGTCTTCATCTTTGTTCTCTACTTCTTCAGGAACCATTTTCAACATTGCTAAAGAAGTGAAACACCCAAGTTAATCTTTATATCATATAGCTTCTACAAAAGCAATGTGTAAATCATTAGACATGTTCAAGACATCCATTTTTCTTGAAGATTTGAAATATTATTAATTCCAAAGACTGGGAGATAGTTTATAAACTGCCAGTGACATTAAAATATAATTCATCTCCTGTTGGAAGTGGGATCCATATTCACTATGAGCTTGCTGTTTTCTGTTTCCTGTTCTGAGCCGTCTGGATGTCTGTATGGTCAGTGAACTAACTGGGGCTGTACCGTCAACTCCCCTCTCTGGCAGCCCGTCCATTTCTCAACTCCTAGAAGTACTTTCCCCATGAGTATTTCCAGTTGGCTTACGGAACAGTTGCACTGTTCTTTTCCCCAAATCTCAAGCATTCCCCAGAGAGCTGTTTTCGCTTTCTGCAGAGCACTTACGATTTATCTCGGTAACAGAATAGGTTGCGTTTGGTGCTCTGTCTATTTATTTCTCCTTCTAATAGGAGTTACTTTGGAGCTAGCTAAGTCTCCATGAATTGGCTTCCTAAGTGCTCCTCAAACCTCTTCCATCTATATGAAGCAGTCACAGTTTCCTGCAGAAAGCTTAACCAGACTGGAGATCAGAACTCTTTAAATTGATGATGATGATGAAGAAGAAATCCTCAAATACATTTAGGCTCATTTTATCTGCATCTTTTCAATATTAATCTATGTTGCTAAAAATTTATTTCTAAAATAAATCTCTCTAGGTGAGAGTCAGGGCATGAAGATGTGTATTTTTTTCATCTCTGTGTCTTCAAAAAAATGAGGAAATTATATTCAACAAGAGAATCCTAGGGAAGAGTGCCAGTGACATAAATAAAAGTTAGTATGCATTAAGAGAAATAAATAGCAAAGCCATACAAGTCTGTGCTAGGGTCTTGGAGAAGAGCCACACAGCAGTGCTTGCTTGTTTTCTGGTGTCACAAAACAGACCCATAAAACGTGATGGATACTGAGATTTAGAATTGGCTGGCAATTTCCTCCTCAGTTCTCAGAGCTCCTGGCATGGTGAGTGCCCTATACACCTACAGCTCTTAGGGGAATAGTCACGGTTAGATTCCTAGGAAAAGGGCCCCAATGGGGCCACGATCTTGTTTTAGCTATCATACTGTGCTTCAAGTATTCAGAGGCTGCCAATAAACATTATGGATGCTTTCAGACTTTGCACTGATTTAGATAGATTTTGATAGAAAGGCCAACCTTTCTTGTTACTTGGGCTTTCAGGGACTTTTCTTTGTGAGCTCGAATTGCCAGTTTCTCCTAATCTCTCAACTATGACATTGGTAAGAGAATACAATAGAAGGATTAATGGCTCAATTGAGAAATGTTTACTTACTGGACAATGGGAAGGGAACTCGGCAGACGTGCTCATCCTTCCCATTCGCATTCACTAATGTAACCAGGATATTAAAAAGGCCGTCAGATAAAGATGGTGGTGATTTTTCCAAGTGCATTTTCTTATTGTTAGAGGCTCATCAAATTAAGAAGGAGAAAGAAGAAAAGAATGAAAAGGTAATATATTTCTGAAGTCAGTGCTGTATCAAATAGGACTTGAGGAAAGAATAAAAGGCATGCATAGTACATGCGTCTGAGAAAGCATGGAGAAGTCAGGCATTTCTATTCAGAGGGTGGAGCCTGGAAGGAAAGAGAGTGTTCCACTTGCTTCTGCATACCTAGAAGTCCAGCCACCATGTCACAATGTTTTCAGTTGTGTGTGGCATCTTTACATACAGACTTTGCTTTTCACGTGAAGGCGTGGGATCTTACAGAGGTAAGGAAGACCTCTTCAATTACAAGTAACTGAGCCAGTATTTGAATCAGTTCTTTTCCCCTCATTGGCAAACCAGACTTACCTTTGGAGTTGCTGATTTGATATTGATATTGCTGAGTGAATTTTGTTATCTGATCTATGTTACCCTGTGAATTTTATCTATCTGATTTAATAGTTCATATGGAGTTATCCAAAAATTCTTCCTACTAAGGTGGCTAAAGATAAAACCTTTCTCACAATGAAACTTAAACTGTGCTTGTTTACTTGAGACCTACGATGAGCAATGCATCGTGCAAGTGTGGAGAAAGCAGACGAAAGACAGCCTGCCCCTGACAGCAGTGTTCTCTGAACTAAATGAAAGTACAAAGCACATGCAAAGCAGGAAAAGTACTGTTCTCTGTTTGGTGCAGCAAAGCAAGGATAGTTAATGGTCAAACCCATTGGCCCTTACATCCACGGTTTTGTCAGAGGCATCTGGGAAACTCTGCCTATCACTGCTGCCAGTAGTCTGAGACGTTTCCCCTGGAAGGGCTCCTAGTCAGCAAATGTGGACTCCGAGTCTTGATTCTGGGAGGGAAAAGAAAGCAAACCTATGGAATGGAAGCCCAGAGACAGTTTAATCTCTAGAGTTCAACTGATGTGTATAAAGAGACAGACACATGCCAAAGAAAAGAACAATAATACATATTTAAAGACTAATCAAATGGGAAAAATGTAAGCTGGGCTACTACTAAGTCCTCTTCAAGAACTTCCTTTTTGTGACTGAAATTGCAGGAAGGTTCTATAGGGTTCTTGTTTGGGCTTATGGAAGAGAGAGAAGTGTTGATGTTGCAGTTAAACTCAAAGATCACAAACTTGAGCAAATTTGTCCCTGGTTTACTAACATCCCTGTTTGAGATGTCTCATGGAAAAGGAAACAGTCTCTCTATAGACAATGTGGATTTTATTTTTATTACTTGTGTTTGATTATCAGACAGGAGCGAAGGCAAAATAGACCTGGGATGCAGCTCTTTGGTCCCTTCGCACATCTCTTCAGTTTCCGGATCTTCCTGATCTAGCCTATCCCGCCTCAACTTTGCTTCCTTAGATCTCATTATTCACTGCCGACATCTACCATGGCTCAAAATCTTAAAGGAGACTTGGCAGAACTAAGCAATAAATTTTAAATAATTTATATTATAACCCATTGTTAAAATTTGTCTGTTTTATCGTTAGCTGCTGTGAATCTGCTAAAATTTAAGTTATTTTTTTCATACGTGTAGAAAGGCATGTAAAATTGCCCTACTGTTTATAGTTGAGGTATCAACCATGAATCTTGTAATATATCCTCTGTGGACAAAGAGGGATGAATATAATACAGAAACTTATATGGATGGAGTTGACAAGTCTATACAGGCCTTCAGCATGCTGGGAATTCTTAAAAGACAAGGAAGGGACCTAAGCAAGATAGCAAGGATGGACAGGATTTAAAAAATGAAGACAGAGATAGAAAAAGATGACTTAGGCCTGGTCAAAAGGAAATCCCAACAGTAGAAGGAAAAGTAGTATCTCTACTAGTTCAAAGCAAATTAATCTGGACATTGAGGTAAGTAAATGATTTTGTACCAAGAAGGCCTTTGACAGGTAACAATCAGAGAAGTGGAAGCTGGTTGCCTCAGACTGTGGAGCTGAGGGTAGACAGTAAAAGGGAAATGACAGTTTTGTTTTTGAGATCGTTCAGGTAGGACAGACAAGGGGAATGTACAGGTACGCTGAGAGGCCTGCCTGCCTCGTTCACTTCCCACCACAAGCTGCTGCTCAGCTCCAGAACAGGATGCCTGAATCCATCTACCCCACATCCACTCAGACCCCCATCTACTCAGTTACCTACCGTGGGGCCAGAATCTATGTTAAAGAGTTCATCACCACTACAGAGATTTCCACAGGGTCTAGAAAGTTCTTCCTACATTTGCCTCCCACATCCTACTCTCTGCTTTACATGGTCTTCAAGACCTGACTCCCACTCTTCTCTTTGAACTCATCTCTCATCTTGTTGACACTTCTCTAACCATGGTGGCTCTTTAAAACCTTCAGACCCATCATTTCTGTCTCACCAACTTCCATGCTATTAGGGACCTCTGCCTGCACTTTGCATGTGATGGTCCTTTTTTTCTGGAATGTTCTTCTCCACCTTTGTGGTCTTGTCCACTCTTACATATTCTTTAGTTCAACCCACTCTTATTTCTGTGGCTTTTTGACATAGGGATGTCCATAACTGTCCGTGGCTTTTGCACTGTCAGTAGCTCTTTCTTTTACAGGTTTTATTATCTAACACTTTGTTCACTTATACTGATGAATATCTCTTTTCTCCACGTGATACTAAGCTGTTTTATTCTCAATTTAGTTCCAAAATAGCATATACCCACTTTCTAGAGGAGAGCCCAGTACATCATAAGATGAATATAAAGCAATCTCTTTTTAAATCTAAAGAAAATTAAAATCTTTATGCCTAGAAGTCTTAGATATTAGAAACTTACTTATATTTAAATTACAATTGTCACTAATTTTTAAAGGAAATGTCAGGAACCATAACATATAAGCAAAAGAACTGTAGGAAAATGGAAAGCCTGGATAAAGCATTAGGAGACAAAATATCCTCCAAAAATACCCTTGAGGTTTTTTTTTTAATTTCTTTTTTGTTTTTTGTATTGGCCATCTGTTGCTGGATATGTGGCCTGCTCTTAAGTGTGGTTTGTATGCCCAGTGCATCACTGATGAGAGATGCTATGCACTGTGATAGCTATGTTTTTCTTGTGTGATTCTTTAGGCCCTTCCCCACCTCACCTCTTGTTTGTTGTTTGTTGTTCAGGTTTGTTTTAACCTCATTTCATTTCCTTTTTCTTTTGTTTTAGATGCGCTTTTTTTTTTTTTTTTTTTTTCCTAATGAGAGCTCAAGAAAGCATGTAGATTTGAGTAGGAGGGGATAGAGTGGAGAGAAGATCTCTGAGGAGTTGGTTGAGAGGGCTAGGTAAGAGGAAGCCATAAACAGAATATTTTGAAAAAAAAAAAACAAACCAAACAACAACAAACGATTTCCAATTCAAAGAAAAGATGGGAAAAGAAAAGAAAATGTGACTCTGCCAGTGGTTATATCCCCAAATCATAGACAAATCCTATTAGTGCTCAGGCTGAAGTGTCCCTTTATCTTCTGTGACAGACTCAGACTCCTCTAGCTGGCTACACTACATTAGCTGTGACTGAACTGCAGAGGGTCTCTGGCCATCTATGTTGCTGTCCTTCAAACTGCCCCAGAGAACTAAACAGGGCATTACCACCTATTCTCTGCTCTGCTCTGCTCTGCTCTGTGCTCTGCCCTGCCCTGCCCTCCCCTCCCC
>NW_004949101.1:7360831-7362517 GCF_000317375.1 Microtus ochrogaster | reverse complement strand
CCTCCCCTCCCCTCCCTTCCCCTCTCTCCGTATATTTCCCCATAGATTTTTAAAAATTAAACAATGGGCTCCTGAGTTCAAATGAACTGTTTTATTGTAGTTTCCCTGTTAAACATAAACAGGAGGTGAAAACACAGAACATGACCGAACTTGCAAAAGGCACCCCAGATGTCAGGACATTATTCTGGGTCTATCCCCATCTGAAACACAAATGGTAATTAACCAATCAGGATGAAATGTCAATTTGAGTGACTTTCCTAAATCATCAAAACAGCAAGAAATCTATTACAGGTGATTTACAGCCTGTGTGGTTGCTATGAAAACTTGCTCTCGTAACTCAGTTCTCCAAATAGGATACATCCCAATCCTGTATGATTGTGTCAGACTCCCACCCCCACCCCCATGATACTAGAGGCTTTCTCTCTGTCTACCTACAGTCTTTTCCAAAGGAATAAAGCCACCCAATAAGATTCATAGTTTGGGGGAATCTTTTTGCCTTATCTACCTGTCCCTTCATTAGATGAGACTGGTTTTAGTTTTGTTTATTTCTGCCCCCTCCCGCCCCCCTCTCTCTTTAATGTGAGGTGGCAGCTGTGTACGGACGTGTCTCTATGGTGTTGGCCAAATAAAAGCTCATCTTTTCAAGCCTGGTCTTTCTTTCTTTCTCAATGGTTTGCTGGCTAAATCAAAGACCTTGCGTCTTTACCCTTGCACCAAGGAGCAGACTGGGAGGATGATCACAGGGGAGTAAGCAGGCTTCAGCAATTCTGAAAAAGACCATTTCCATTTCCTAGGCAGAAGAGCCCCCGTGCTGTGCTCCCTTGATTCTTAATTCTTACTGCCATTGGTTCAGAGGGATGGGCTTTTGTGTTGCAGGATTATTTGTTTCTTTAAAATCCACCCAGGTTCTTTTTCCTCTTCCTTTTGTGGCCTGGAACAATACCACGTTACCAAGTCATTTCTGACTTGCAGGGAATCCATCTACGCTTGGGAAAATGTAGTTAAATTGAATACTGCAGTCTGAGGTGAGATAGACGTGGAGATGGCTTAACACGTGAAGTGGGTAAAAATGCGTAATTGAAACAGTATGATGTTGATGAGGCTGTGTGTGGCTGTCAGGAGCTGTTCTAATATGCTGATGAACAAGATGAGCTTCCTACTTCTGCTGTATGCAAATGCACCATTATTTTTGATAGAGGGAAAGGAGCCTGGCATGTTAATTGGCTCTGCTTTTATGGATTCAGGTGGATCTTTTCATTAGCTTTCTGAACAGAAATTTGCTGTACGTCCTTTAAATATGTTTAGGTCTGAGTGTCACCTGACAAATTTGACAAATTAAAATGTGTCATATTTTTTTAAAAAAAATCTTTAAAACAAAATGTGGGTACCTGAAACCTAAGGACTGCTAATCTAAATTCAAGGTCGCTGTGAAGCATCTAGTTTTTGTAACACTGAATCAGAATGGTTAGGCTTCTATAAGCCCTTTAAAATATTCAAACAATAGAAAATAAACCCTATTTGTTTTCTATCTTTGGAAATTTTGAGTTGTTGGCATAATTGATAGGTTGTTTTCTGGTACTATCATCAGCAAGCAATTTAGAATGTGTAGGTTTCTCTTTCTCTCTCTCTCTTTCTCTCTCTCTCTCTCTCTCTCTCTCTCTGTGTGTGTGTGTGTGTGTGTTAGGA
>NW_004949101.1:7285363-7360731 GCF_000317375.1 Microtus ochrogaster | reverse complement strand
TGCTATATATATACATATATATTATGTATAAATATATACATATATATTTATTCTCCAACTTCTTAGCTATCTGCTGCATTGAATAACCTTCATGTGGTTGTTTTAGTTACTGAATACCTTTTGTGTGATTATTTTGGCCAACATTTCTAAGCCTGAAGGTATAGTTTTTCATTAACTGAGGATCCCAAACTTTTGCAATGAGAGGATTAACTTTTCATTTCCCCTAAGTCTTAAGATGACCAACAAGGAAGCCAGGATTTGGGGCCCTTCAGGAAGGGATGGAGGCTTGGAAGGAGGGGTGAGAGGAGGGAAGTAGGAGGAGGGGGAGAGAGCATACTGATCCCTAAGGATTTAGGATGTTTAGAGGTGATTTTCAGTTACTTGTCTCTAATCTGGGAAATCTTTGGTTCTGGGGAAGTTATGTTTGTGTACTTCTGGGAATGGCGGGCAGTTTGGGCTCTGCTGGTTGCAGGCAGGGAGCACAGGAGAGTGGTGAACTGCAAAGCAATTGTTCTCCCTAAACAGAGTTCAGCATGGCACCTTTCAAGAAAACTCTCCAAACACTCTTGTCTGTTCACACATATATTGATGTGTGGCCAATGATGGAAGAAAACAAAATAGCATAAGTGATTCAAATGTTAGCAGCAAGGCTTTGCAGCTGACTGGGCAGTGGTACAGAACCCACAGCATTCAAATGCATTCTGTTTCTAGAAAGAGAACTTGGCTGTCCTGTGCTGATAGAAGAAATCTAGTAAGCAGCCTCTGGTCGGGTGATTTATAGGACTAAGATCTTGTTTAACAAGGAACATAGCTTCCCAACTGGGAAATCTTGTTTAAGTGTGGAAGTGAACAGAATCGCCTGAAAGTCAACCTTGATACTCAATTTTAAAACAGTAAATAAATAAATATAACATCAAGAAATTAATTTTAATTATCTGAAGAGGTTTCCTGAGAATGATAAACTAACTTTACTGAGAATATGGTCAGACCACAGGAAAAGAACATCCAGCTGGATGTAGTCTTTTACCTAGATTTTTTTCATTATCCTTGTTGAGTTTCTCATAGACTATGGGTCACTTACACTTTTAAAACACATGCAGTCATTTCATGCTTCTAAATATTTATTACATATTCCAAGAGAGAAGTAAACTGTCCTACTTAAGGGTCTCATTCCACAGTCCTCCATTATAACCTCCTAATTTGAATTATCTTAATAATTTCTGAGATCCAATTTATATAGTTCACTCCACAATCTGTCATCTAACTATGTGTCTCTTATGAATGAGGCAAAAAAAGATGGGGAGTTGACATCTTACCACTGCTGAGGAGGGCCTGCTCCCCATACATTAAAGAACATTGACAGTCAGTAACTAGTTGAGTTAAACGAGAGAAAGAAAATTACTACCTGTAACTCTTCCCAAATTCCAAGAAGTTGAATATGCCTAAGGAGAAGAAATGAGCTCTGAACTGCAGAGGATATTCGAAATTGTGTTTTATTCCTATACTTTGAGGGGTCTGTTGAGCAATTGACTGTGATTCTAAAGACTCTTTGTTTTGGATACACATTCTGTAACCCAGTTTCACTTTGCCTTGGGCCTCCAGTGGGGGAACAAATGGTGATGGGAAGATAAATCCTTTGGCTGGGAGATAATATATTAGAAGGATACATAGGAAAGCTATATGTTTTTGTGTCTGTAATTTGATCTTTTATCTTCCTAGCCAAAATTATTTTGCCTAGTTTTTAGATTTTTCTGGTACAGGATGGGAATATGTGTACCTAATGGGCCTGAAGTGAAGTCTCCTGTATGTAGCACAAGGGACCTTAAATGTGAGAACCTGCCTCAGCTTCTCAGAAATATTTCTTTTATGGTTGGCTTTGAAGAAAACTTTATTGAAAGACAGATACCTACAATGTAATGAAGAGAATATTATGTTAGAGAAAGTCTCCTTGCTGCTTTTCTTTGAAAGTCATTTATATGAAATAATAATAATATTTAAAATCTAAAATCTTGAGTCTCATAGGTTACTATGTATGGCTGTATGGATGGAAAAACAAGTACTTTTCATTTAAAGTAATTAGAAAAGCTAAAATGTATGCATTTTTTCTTTGATAGCCTTTGAGATAGAAGGCTTGGAAAAGGACAGTGATAATTTTGTTGTGAGTAAGTTGATGTTGGGTTGATATTACTGTCATATCATTATAACATAGTAACTGACTCCTTTGTTGACATCTTAGCCTAAAGGAAGTAGATTTATGTTTTCATACTGATTCATCTCTCAGTTGCTATACAACTCATTTGACCTCATTTATAAATTGCTAGGTATCTGTATACAAACATAATTAATGAAAAGTGTGTTGAAGGAAATTCCATCTTAAGACTCAAGGAGTTAACTTACATTTTATCAATATGGAGGTGTTTTCTGAAAAGTAAGCCTTTTAGTGCTGTAGTGAGTGTCTATTGGGGCAAGTACAATTAATCCTGGCTTAAAGATGAGAAATAATTGTCTATTATCTTTTACTTAACTGCCTAGATTACTGCAAAAACCTGTGAGTGATCTCTCTAATATTTGTGCTAAATGGGGCTTTCTGAGCTGTCTTCCTTCAATAGGTTTCTCCTGTATTCAAAATATTTTGATGGCTTTTCATGTCCTTAGATTGAAGCTGCAATTCCTAATCTTGATGCTCAAGACTATCTTAAATTTAAACCAAAGTTATCGCCCCATTTTGATGAATCATTATGCAGCCTATGACAATTGCAACCAAGTCAAGCTTTTCTTTCTGATCTCCCTTCCTGCCTTTATTGTGAAACCACCATCTTTGAAGAACTTCTAATTTACCTCTTCAACATCCATGACCTAGAGAGAATGTAGATTTAAGTCCACAACAGACCAGAATTTTAACCTAGACTCCAGCTTACTAGCTATGCATCTTTGGGTAAACCATTTCTCTCCTCTGAGCTCAGTTCCTAAGTCTGTATTGTTCTAATCAGCTGCCTGTGTCATAGCACTTTGGAATCATTAGCCACAAAAATTCACTGTCCTAAAACACACACTGATCTGTCATCTATAGGTGAGTTGTCTCAGCTCTATATGCAGAACTCCTAGTAGGCCATCTCCATGGTTCTATCCTTTTGGGGGTTTGATCAGATAAGAAGATTGATTTTCTCCTTGAATTGACATGAAGCCCAACTTAACAAGTAGTGTTCAGGCCTTTAATTGTACTATGTTTACTTTGCCATGAAAATGTCACATCAAGGTAGAGAAATAGAGTACATTCCTGGAGGAAGAATTGGAACGCTAAAGCAGAGGGCATAAACAGAGTGATAGGGTGATGATCTGGGAATGAGAGTGGAGTTCTCAGAAAAGCATCACTGGAGATTGAGATAGAGTAAAGAAATGGCCTTGAAGGCACTAAATACATGTAATATTCTCTATCCCTTTCTCACCCCTCCCTGCTGTTCAAACTCACTATTCTTTAAAACTCAAAATAGATATCATTTCCTCCTTCCAGTGTCCCCTGCCTTCAGTTGAAATTAACTGCTCTTCCTCAGTGACTAGGCTGTCTCTATTAATTGACTTAAAGTCTTCATTCCTCTATGTGTTTCATAATTATTGTGTCTAGCTTTTTCACTACAACTCCCAGTGCTCCTCAAACAGTGAGCCTCCAAAAATTTATAGACATATATTTGTAGTCAGTTTTCATTTTTTGTTGAAATATATATATATATAGAGCATTGAAGCATGATTAATAGAAACTCAGAGAGAGAAATTGAGGTTCAACCTGAAGGTAAGAATAGCAAAATAGCCAACCACTGGCTTTTACCTCTACTTCAGACTGAAATGGCGATCCAGCCTCCAAGAATCTCAGAATAAGGCTGAGCCTGAGAGCTGTCTCTTCCCATTTTATAATCCTCTCTAGTTTTGGGATTAAAGGCATACATCCCTACCACCTGGTTTGTATGCAAGCTAGTGTGGCTACTGGGATTAGAGGTGTGCGTCATTGCTGCCTGGTCTATAAGGCTGGCCAATGTGACTGTATTACTTTTCTGATCCTCAGGCAATCTTTATTTACTAAAACATAAATGAAATGCCACTACAGAGCATCCTATATCTAGCCTTTTTATTGGTCCATCACTTTCAAGAATTTTGAAGTTCAAGTAGCTTTTTATAGACTTTCAGTGGTTTCTAAGCCAACACTAACAACACCAATAACAGGCTAAACTCAGGACCAAAACTACAGCAAACTTGAAATTTTATTAGGAATGGCTCATAGTAGATGAATATATAATCTTTTACTTGAGAATCCTATTTACTTAGAACAAAAGGTGATGGAAATTGTTTCAGTGTATAAATGATGAGTAATTTCTTAAGAGGGGTGTGAAGCAACCGTGCAGATATTACACACTGGGAACTTTCTTCCTCCCCACCTTTGTCATTCTCCCTAGTGTTCCTGTCAGTCAAACCCTCAAGTTCTTTATCTTCCTACTTTTGAGTTCAGTTACTTGGCTTTTTGACTAGAAATTTTTGCCTCAGCATGTTTTATGTGATAACCGATTTTAGCTTTCATAGAGCAAAGGTAAATTTATGTAAGATCAAATTGCCTGAATAAGAACTTGGTAACAGAAGGAAAGACTCTCAGCCTACAGCAATTTGTCTTTGATAGTGGCCACCAGAGAGCTTTTGCATTTGTTGACATGTGCCAATTCCCTAACTTCTTTAATACTCAATGGTTGTGTGTGTATATATGGTCATTGGCTCTGGAAGTAGAGAGATGTGTATAGTTTTAGGGTATGTTTTGGAAGTGACATCTATAGACTTGATAATGGGTTTGGAATGGTGGCTGAGATGGCAGGTAGAAGCAAAAGAGCTCTAGGTTTGAGCCTGAACAACTGTGGATAGAGGCGGCATTTTTAAGATGAGAAGGTGGAGAAGAGTCAGAGTTTGGAAGGGACATCAAGAACTTTTTTTTTTTTTGAGAAAGGGATCTTATTATCATTTAATATTAAGCAGTACTTGAAAATCTGTATCTGCATTTAGGACATCAGTCAAAACTAAAGTGAAACATTTTAGTTTCATGAAAGCACACAGAAAATGTGTGACTCTACTTAGGAAGGACCTAGAAATGAAATACTTCCCAGGATGGATTACAAGTTCACTAGCATTTAGAAGTCAAGAAGGATAGGTGAGGTGTCAGTCCTGCCAGAAACAGTATTGAACACATCTCAGAGACATAGTACTCTTCAAGTGCCAAGGGCACCATTAATTGTTGCACCATTAAATATAAAGGGAAATACATATGACCACAGAATTCAGCATATTAAAATATCATGTAAATTCTTATCATATAATAGAATTCCTTGAAAGTCAGTTCTTTTTTTAAAGAGATCGTAAGCCACACTTGATGCTTTTGAAAAGACAGCTTGTGCTGTGCAGTCACTAGATCCTAACTCCTAGGAGGTTAGTCAATGAAGCGGTGAGTGTCACAGGTGAAATGAACTGCTCCTGAGATTCTTATCTGAGCCTATAGCAGTGCTGTCACCAGGACTTGGATTCATTACATCCAATTCCTTGCTTCCCTATCTCTCCTTATGCAGATGATAAAACACATACATGGGATTTAGTATAAACCAGTCATTGTTCTAAACCCTCTGCAAAAAATTAGCTAATTTTGAAAATTACACCATGGTTCTATAAGCAGCTCTTGGTATTGTGGAATTCCTAACTGAAGAGTCAACCATTTGTAGATGAAAAAAAAAGTGTGCACGCTTTATCAGTTACTCCGAGGAATCTGGAAATCATTTCAAATACACAGAAAGATGCATATAGTATTTATGCGAACAGGACACCATTTTCTGAAAGGGACCTCAGCATTCATGCATCAGCAATTCTACTGCCTACTCCATTTGGATACCAAGGCTGTGTTTTACCTACTGAAGTTAAACTGGCCCATTTCACACCTCTGAAGACCAGCGAGGACTCCTAACCATTGAGTCATCTGTCCAGCTTCGTTGTTACAGAAATTTTAAACAGCTCATTGGCAGTATGGTTTTCGTTATCCTGTGATTTATTGTTCTTCATCATTAAATTTAACAACATGGAGGGCTGTTTCTACCAGTTCCGTTATCTCCTGAGTGGAAAGTGCCTCCAATCCTGTGTTACCCTGAATTGGTATGATCATTCTCCCATACTGCTTTGTACTGGTAGCTGTTGAGAATCCCTCTTGGTGGGATTTAAAGGGTTTTATGAAGTCCATTAAGAAACAATGAATATAAAAAGTAGGAGGTACTTAGCTGTTTCCACTCATTTTTATATTAAAGAGTTATAGAAAAAATATGACATAGTATTTCTTTTACGTATATAAATTATCAGACCATATATATCAAAATCCAGATTCAAGCTTTGTATATCTGTATATCTTGTCTTTGTTGTTTTGTTTTTGTTTCAAAGAAAATGAGGCATTCTAATATTTTAAAATAATTAATAGTATATTACCATGATTCTAATGTTCTACAGATGTAGCAGTTTATTGTTAGAGTTTTAACTTCCAAATGAAAAGTACTATAAGCAATTGAACTTTCATAATTCTTTATAATTTATTGTGCATGTGTGAATGTGTGTATGGGTTATGTGGTGTACATTCATGTATATGTTTGGATGCATTGGTTCCGGCTATAGCATGTATATGGGTTATGTGGTGTACATTCATGGATATGTTTGGATGCATTGGTTCCGGCTATAGCATGTATATGGAGGTCAGAGGTTAACATCAGGCTTGCATTTCTCTTTCTATGTTGCTTGAGTCAGAATCTTTCTTGATGTTCACCGTTGTATATGTCAGGGTAGATGGCATATGAGCTTTTCTGGATTCTCCTGTCTGTGACCCTTCTTCCTACAGAGGGGCTGAGATTATAGATGTGTCTTCTGGAGCTAAAAATCAGTTTGCCGGGCTTGTGGTACAAGTGCTTTACCCACTGAACCATCTTCCCAGGGGAAAAGGAATGCCTTATAATTTCAACATTTAGGGAAAACACATCTAAAATAAGCTGATTTAAATGACTAATATTAAAAATATCATTTGTTTTTCTGATGTTGCTGATATATATATATACGTATATATATACATATATATGTATATATATACGTATATATATCATACACGATAGCTAAACTTTGAACATAAGATACCAGATACCAGTCTAAAGTCTAGGTTACATTAGAAAAACTTGCTAAATAAAAGCCCCTGTTTCAGATTTAGTGTCCAGATCATGTACAGCCTGAGGTGAGTTCCAGAGGGCTTTAAAATTCCTTGCAAAAGTTTGGCTATCATACTTATTTCAGCTCATAAAGTTATTTTTATTTTCAAACCACAGTTAAATGTTTATAATGATGTTTGAACGCTACATTGAAAGGTAGAAGAATGCATGACAAATAAATTGGTTGCTATATTGTTTTTTCTTTTCTCAGATTACCCTGTGCATATCTGAATACAAAGTTAATTGTCTAATTAACCTTTACCATTGTATTTTCATTTAAGACAAACATTTTAAAACAAGGTAAATCTTTAAAGCAACTTCATTAAAGCTACAAAAATTCCAAGTTGTAGATTAAGTCACAGCTGCTATTCAGATGAATTTCTGATTCTTGTCTCCATAGAATTTTCTAATGAAAAGTGAACAACATTTTAATTGTGTTTAGCACCACATAATTGTTAAAAATCTTTCTATAGTTTAAAATGAGTGGCACAAAACATTTGATAATTATGAACTTAGGCATTAAAACAATTCCAACTTTAGTAAATTATAAAGATCATTATAAATTAAAGTGAATGTATATTCTCATAGTATAATTTTCATGTAAGTATGCTAACATGTATAGTTAAAAGTTTTTCCTGTCTGATGATATGACAGAGTACATATCTTAAATATTTCTTTCACTCACTAAAAGCACTGTTAATATGTAATAATACTTTACTATAATATGTAACCTTTTAGAGTATACGACTGAGCTATCTTGAATGAGAAAATTGCCCTAAGGTCAAAGAACTAGGTTACCTGGGTGTATAAGGATACACAGGTCACTTGTAACCTGGATAATCCTTCATGTCTGTGTAGGAATAAGGATCAGGATTCATGCAGGGAAGGACTATTTCCTACCACACCCCTCCCCCCCGCTAGCTGATCATTAGGTACACTGGGGACATACAGTTCTACGTTTACTAGCAGAAATACCAGAACCTAATGTTTAAATGTTCTGAGATTATTCTTAGAGGCAAAAAACCCAGCATGAACAACTACATGTACAAGGAAACCACTATGGTGGAGGCTCTACAAAACAACAAAGATTTAGCCAAATAATTAGGTGCATGAGGTAAGAAGGCGAATGATCATATTACACTTATTGAAATGAAAATGAATCAAAATGATATTAAGGGATCAGAAAATATCAAAAAAGTTTAAACGTCTATTTATAGGACTCAAATTAGCAGTTAAAAATCAAACACTCCTTGGTTTGAACAATTACGATATAGGAAACTGGAAGATCTAAGGATTTTCTGCATGTGATGGCAAATAGAATAGGACAGCATGACCAATTAAGAGATGTGGAGAGAATAGACATATACATATCTGGAATTTATAAGAACAGTAAAAGAGGCTGATATTTGAAAATAGGAGTGAGAGTGTTCCAGAATGATGAAATGCATGCACCATTAGATTCAGGCACACTCATAAATCCCAATCAGGATATATAAAAAGAAAGATATAACTACACACACTAAAGTCCAACCACATCAAAGACAATAATTAAATTCTAAAAGTGCCATGGGGAAAGGCCATCCACCATTAGACCAGCAGGTTTTTCTCATAGAATCCAGAAGGGATGGGTACATAAAAATATAAGATTAACAATGCTGTAAACAATTACCTTGCAACTAAATTTGTAAATATTATACAATTGTCTTTTAAGAATAATATAGATGTTAGCCAAAGGGCTCCCAGAGACCCCCAAACTCAACAGGGTATTTCCAATGCTATTGGTTACCCTCTACAAATTGACATTAAGAAAATATGGTTGAAGACACAGAATACTTATAACCTAGAACATGGAGAAATCTAGCTGAGACACAAATGGAAATTTCACTCCTAACAATACAGTAAATGAGTCCAAGAATGTGAGACTAGACAGATCATGGAATGCAGAGAAAAACCTACTACCATCATTCTAGCAAGTGCACATAGAAGCAAAACAACTCTTATTGATTTATTGCTTTACCCATAGATCAGTTCATTGCTCCACCTTCATCAGAGAAGCTTTTCATTTTTCCCAGTAGATGGATATTAACACAGTAACAACTAGACAACAGGTAGAGAGTGAAAGACCTTAGAAAACTTAGCCTGAACGGGAGGTCTTTATCACAAACCTCCACTATAGGCTCAAAGATCTATGTCTAAAAGTGAGGAGAAATAGAGTCAGATCCAGAAGTGATGGATAATTTTGAGAAAACAGGATTCTCCAGACACAACAGGACAGATGTAGATATGAGTTCAATGAAACTCGGCAGCATTCACAGGATCTGCACAATTTCAAGCTTGACAAAACCTGAGCACATCAGAGGGGGTGTGGTCACAAAGTCTACCCCTAGCCAATAAGCTATTTGCAAATAGTAGCTGGCCAAGAGAGGTAAAATATGATTTCTTAACAACATGACGCTGGTTACATCAACCTTACTCCAGGACAGGTCCCATACGAAGAAGCAGTGGCCAACATAAATTGGATTCCATGTTTTTTTAGGGGATTATTTTTTTTAAAGAAAGATAAAGTTAAATGAGTAGGGATGGGGAAATATCTAGGAGGAGTTGTGTGACTGGAAGGAATATGATAAAAAATGTTCTGTATGAAATTCTCAAAGAATAAACAAAAAATTGAAAAAAAAATTGCCTGTAAGACAAAAAAAGTAAATAAAAGAGTAACCGTGAGAAATAGAAATAGATGTCTTTCCAGAAACTGAAATCTTGAAAGAAATTACTTCCAGCAGTTTCTCGCTAAAAGGGTGTCCCAGTAGTGTACAACGAGAAGGAAAACGATTTTAGAAAAAAATTGAAGTCTAGAATAGCCAGTTAGGAAAAAGGATAGGCAACCTGTAGGTGGATATGAAGAAGCTGATTGCACAAGTCAAAATGAGCCTATACTGGAGATGAGACAGTCTGAACAAGCATGCATAGATGGTGAAATGCATTAAAAATGTTCTAAAATGAGATCACTCTTGAATTAACTGTAGTTAGTGCTAAATTGAATACATGTTATTTTTCTAGGAAGAACAGGAGTCAGCCGCATGGACACAGTCATTGACTGTGCTTCAGAAACATTGTCTTCTGTATTTTCAGGTGCTAATCTCTATTCAGCCCCTTGTAAAATTAAATAGGGTAAGTCCAAGAAATTGGAGCAACCCTGGTAGTTAAAGAAGTTATGAGTTTAAAAATACACATGGACCATTGTGAGAGAAACCTCTGCCAGTTCACCTAAGAGAAAACACAGCTGGCCTGTGCTCATATCAGGATTCCAGTGGTGCTCAGGTACTCTGAGGGGCCCACCATGACATCAACAACTGCTTTTAACAAAAATGCTAAGAACTTAATTGTCATTTTTTGAATTTAGTCACAAGCATAAGATGATTCCATGACTCCATAATGAAATGTGTACCTATCTATATCTGGCTATCTGTGTGGCTATGTGTGTATGTATGTATGTATGTATGTATGTATGTATGTATCTATCTATCTATCTATCTATCTATCTATCTATCTATCTATCTATCATCTATTACTTTTATTTATATAATATAACTTAAAACAAGCTTGTGACATAGAACATGGAGAAATCTACCTGGTACTCAAACGGAAGTTTTATTTTTAATGAATATGTAAATGAGGCCAAGGACCTAAGATAAGATAGATCATGGGCTATAGGGAAAAATCTACTACTATTATTCCAGTAAATGAGCATATCAATAAAACAACTATTAATGATTTGTCTACATATATATATATATATATATATATATATATATTTAAACAGACTCTCTGTTTTTATCCACAAGCTACCTGATACTCTCTATGAAGCTCAGACTGGCCTTGAATTTATGGCAGTCTTATGCCCCAGCCCCTCCATTTCTGGTATCTATGTACATATAACCAGACATTGCTTAGTAGACAACATTTTAACATACAGATTGCAGAAGCAGTTATGAGAATTGGGCTGTCTTCTATTTGCATAGACTTTAGTATATTTGCTAAAATTTAGACAATGCCATTCTTTTAATCAATTTTGGTTTGGAACATGTTTATTTTCCCTATTCCATGCTATATATATTCATGTAATGAATTGTTTATAAAATGAGTAAATAAGCCCCAAATTACCAGTAATTTCTATACGAAAAAGGTAGATATAATAGATAGAAGCAAAACTTCTAATCTTTTAATAATGTCTAATTATATAAAATAAATTTAAAACCTGTAAGTGTGAGAATTATTATTGTAACACAAAGGAGTATTTATGTCCAAGATGTTGACTAAGTAGTATTCTCAGAGAGCTGTGTCATAGGGAGTTCTGTGTAAGTATAATATGTGGCTATATATTTTGGTGAAGTTAACTTATATGTGTGTGTGTTTGTAAGTATGTTGAGGAATAGATGTATAGCTAGTATTTCTTGTGCAAAGTTTGACTATTGTGTGTTATCTGTCATTGTTTATGGATTTGCTCCTAAATTAGCATGCCTAATATTTTATAACTAGAATTGAACTTGTTTTAGGATAGGAATCAGTAAATATAAAGTGCTTTGTTGGAAGGCACAGAACATTTTTATCAAAAGAGAAAAGAAAATCAAACATCTCTAAGACATGTAAGACAGGAGTAGCACAGATGTCTTAGGCAGAGTTGGTAATACCGTGAAATAGAAATCAGTGATGGCACCAGAAACTCACGCGGCATTACACAGGGAAGCCCGTGTCTCAGCCCGTGTCCCGGGAGGAATGTGCACTTCTGATTGCTTTGCTTAGTTACTTTACTTTGGCCTCTCAAAAAGGTGGGTGACGACCTCACATTCTTCTACCTCCTGGCTTATTCGCTCTTTCTTCCCCTTCAATCCTTGATTAAATCTTTTTGGCCCCCAGGAGTTCTTGCTCCTTATGCAGCAAGTCATGCACTTTGTCCTCTTAAGGAGTGAATTAATAAGCTTAACTCCCTCTTTGAAGAAGAGTTTGGAATGCTTTTCTGGAGGAAATTAATATTCAATTACCAAGGCTGTCATTTCACCAAAGGGAAGAATAAAAGACGGCATAGCCACACTTGATAAAAATTGAAATCGAATTTCAGTGTGCATTATACTGTAATGACTCAACCTTTCAGGGAAAATTTTTCTGATTACTTTCTTATGAAGCGAACTTTATCTTATCCTCACTGTGGAACTTATAATAAAAGTTTAACATATAACTCTGTAAGAACATGGGTTGAATGGGTCTTTTAGAGAACCTGGCCTATCTGTGAAATATATTGTTTACTTTTTTTGGTTTAAGTCATACAAGGAGACATAACTGTAATACACTTCCAACTCAAATCATTTGCATTACATAATATTCCTGATTACTGTAGAGGTAGTAGTAGAAACACAAGAGGTATTTCAGGTCAGTTCCCTCAGAAATCCCTTATCGTGTGTGAATTTTGTGTTCACCACTGACTATGATAACCATATGATATCTGTGTTGCTTAGCTATATAATAAAAATATTTTATTATTAATGTTAATAATTTCAATCATCAAGGAAGAACTGTAAAGGAAAGACTGTGGTAACAAGAAAAAAATAAATTGATAGTGCAAAGTAAATGGAGAGGAACCATAGCCTAGATAGAATAGAATGTAAAGAGAATCAAATTAAAATCATGAACTGTACATATAAGTGGCTCTTGGGAAAGTTGATCACTGTTTGCATCTATAGATTGCATTTGTTTCACTGAAAACTTTCAGTTAAGCATGAACTGGCAGAAACAGTGAACTATTTCACATGAATTTTCTCATTCTTCATGGTAACGCTACAGAGCTTATGACTGGGGAGACACACGTAAAAGGTAAGCACTGTTCTGCCCCTCTAGACATGGGTGGTCTAGTTTACTTTGACTTCTTGGCACATTTCTTCTGGAGCCATTTGCAAAAGATTTTAATTGCCTTAACTTTTTTATCCCTATCAAATGCGTTCGTTTATTTTTTTTCAATTTTTAAATCAAAGTTTAAATTTTATGCAAAATGTAATTCATTTTTGCTACTTTGGGTACACATTTAAGTAGTTTTCTGATAGCTCTGGATCAAACAGTTATAAAAGCTAATTAAATTAAAACAGAGTGATTTTAAAAATGTATCTAGGGTTAGTGAAACGGCTTCATGGGTAAGAGTATACAGGAGAATAAGGACTGGAGTTTGAATTCAAAATTATAATAACTAAAAGACTTGTTTCTGAGTGACAAGTAGCCCAAGTGCTGTGTGTGTAAGGGTATGTGGGGGGGTTCAGGCAGGGAGACAGGGGGAGGAATTATGACTAGATCCAAACATAATGAAAGACTTTGTCTTAAGGGAATAAGGGGTGGACTTATGACACCCTATGTCCTCTGGCTTCTGCATAGGCACGTACACCTATACTCACTCCCACCCCATAACAAAACCCCCAAGTTATCTATGACTTGCAGTATTCTACAGCCCAAATAAAATGCCCTACATTACTCCTTTCTGTTCACAAAGGTAGTTTGGCAGCAGAAAAGCTATTTGTGTTTGCTAACTGCCTTAACCTTCAAGGAGTTGATTGATAAATTGAAAATTTGATACCTTCAATCCCCTACCCTATCCGCCAGCAAAGAAAAAGAAAACATGTTCCCTTTTCCGCTTTTGCCCTTAACTCCATCCCCATTTTAAACTTCTCAACATTGAACTTAACACAGTTCTGAGGATGGAATGTATTCCCCTCTGTGCCATCAGTGCCCAACAATTCTTGGCACAAACAGATATTTGACATGTTTTGAATGAAATGCGTACATATGAGCATGAAGGAGTGAATATAAACCTTACTTCTTTGGGTCTAATAATGTCACAAGTTACAGAAGAGCTTTAAGTAAAATTTCCAAATAATTTTAAACTCTAAAAAAATTAAGAAGAAAACATTTTTTTTTAAAAAAATTCACAAATATCCTTAGAGGATGCTATTGAAAACAGAATATAATTCTTGAAAAGAAACGTGAGTCAATGGTAGAGGTGATTTCTTTACAAAACGAAATAGTTCATTTGTATTTTAACAGATGTACAACCACAGTTATTATAAACAGGGAATAGAAGATATCATCTCACCTCTATTATAGATCATTAAAATAATACACTCCTGTGAAGAGAGGAAACGGGTGCACCCAGTGAGGAATACACCGATCGTGATGCCATTTGCAGAAAAGAATTTAGAAACATGAACCAGTAGCTTCAGAAATTTGTTTACCTTTAACCTGGTAAAAATGACTAGAATAACAACCACTTTGAGGAGTTAAGCTGCATAAGATCCAACGGGGTGTTGTGAAAGAATAAGAAATCACTTAAAGCACCAGTAAAGAAATAACTACATAGGAAAAGCCAAGTACACCATGTATATATTCTGTGTTACCTTTTAAGGAATAAAAGGGAAAACATAATTATATGCAACTGTATTTACTTTCCAGTTCATAGGTTCAACTCAGATGACTGTATGAATGCTTTGGTAGCAGTGTTACCAGCAAGGTGGATTACGTGGGAAATAAGTAAAGAAAACATAAGCGGTAGCAAGGAACCTGCAATAACCTGGTTTATATAAAGTAGTTTGGAATACAGATGTATTTAATGCTCCTAAGTTAAAATTGGGAAGTCTCAAGAAAGAGATGCCTGCTGAGACATTTGTTTAGGGCATGAAGCTATTAAAATATTATTTATTTTGTGGGATATGTTTTAATATTAGATTAAAAGATAATAGAGTGTGTGGTGGTGGCACACACCTTTATTCCTAGCACTCTGGAGACAGAGGCAGGCAGATCTCTGAGTTTGAAATCATTCTGGTCTACAAAGTGAGTTCCAGGGCTGCACACAGAAACCCTGTTTTGGAAAACAAAACAAAATAGCAATAACATACACAGAATATTGATTGGCAGATACACTGCAATGCTGCTTGCTAATTCTCTGAGGCATTTCCAATACTGTGCCACGCACATAAATGATTCTACTAGTGTATATAGCATTGTAAAATTTTAAACATTTGAGAACATGCAAATAATATATCAACAGACTATGGTGCAGAAGACTAAAATATATAATAGTCTATAAAGTTGGATACCATATTGCAAAAAAATAAGAATTTGCAAGTCATGCATGCAAGTTTCCAACACAAAGAGGGGAATGTAGAAGAGAATTCACCTGTTGGTAGTAAAACTCCTCCAAGGTGGCAAGGGTGGCAGGTAGGTTCTTCTCATGGATACTTTAATGATAGGAATATAAACAAGAACAAGAATACAGTAGCATTTGTTGAAGGCACTGAATGGGCCATTTCCCACTTTAAACATCGTCAGCAGACTCTCTGAGGTCCCGCAAACCCTTTACCGATGGAAGCCTGAGTCTCAGAAAGCTAAGTTTACTCAATGCACTTGCTCATCTCACCTTGTGTTAGACAGACAAGTCCGGTCCAATGCTCTCTGTATCCAATATTCATTTCTGGATCGCCATATTAAATAATTAAACAACTGGAAACCATCCTTCCCTCTCCTCGAGTGGCAAATCTTTGCTATGGTTATCAGAACTCATGTTTTTGTGGGTGTGCTAATAATGTTCAAGCATCCCCTGATAGTAATTTAAATTAAACTATCTTGCATATATGAATTATTTCTTTTTTTTTTACAGTAGATAAAATATGTTAATTTGTGTAAATAGTCTTCTGGGTACGGATGCTCATACTAAAAGCAGGCTTATTTAAAAGCCAATTGTCTTTCATCTGAAGCTCCTTTTACATGCGCAGTTTATTTTTCTAATGCTGCCTCAATATAGGAATAATTTTAAGAAGGCATTTGTGGCTAAATGAAAGAAAAAAATCCCTAGTTCTTTTGGCTTTGGTAAATATTAATGAGCTCATAGAAAATCTTGTTACCGAAGTGCGGCTCTCTTTTGAGATTTTCTGCCATCTTGGCCCTTTGTGGGCCTTGCTCCTTTGTTGTGGATTAGCATATTGGGCTGTATGTGCTATTCTGAGCCTCACTTCAGCTCCTTTGTGTGTGCTGACACAAGGCTCACCTTGCTCTATTATTTGCAGAGTCTAGGCATCTTAATAATATATTGGATTTCGGCAAGATAAAAGCAAATCATTCAAAAGTAATTAATCTGACTTACTCATTTCAAAGCTTCCTCACAAAATGGGCGGTGTTCATTTTTGATCATGTATATATTGCTGTAATTAACAAAGTAAAAATCTGGCTTTTATTAATTTTCAAATGAGAAGTTCAGAATTTGATTTATTAATGTCAATACTCACATATATCGTGTAGGCATAAAATTATTGTAGCAAATGTACAATTTTATTCGAGCATTTTATTTTATTCCATATATCATGGTCACATATCCAGTTATTTTAAAAAAAATATTTTTATTCAAAGGCAATGGCATTCTTTTAATTGTGTAAAAGCTAATGGGAGATAATGTTGGGGTTATTATGACATCTGTCATAATCCTTTAAAATTTCTGTTGCCTTACAAATTATGAATTTAATTGCTTGTTGATTCCCTTAGGCTATGTATAATCTCACAGTATAAAAAGAAAAAAGAGAAATTTCTCAAATAGGGAAATTATAAAAATTACCTATGATGAGTTTTGAAAAATTAAACATGCTGAGTTCCCTTTTCACTCTCCATTCATCTAAGGGGTTAAAAATTCCAAGAGAATTTTTCAGCAAAGCACCTTTCGTGCATCAAAATGTGCCGTGTGGGTTTACATAAAAGGGCCCTAAACTCATTTTTCAAAGTAGATAGATCCACTGGAAATGTGTAATTTCCCAATCAAAGCAGTTGAAACATTTCTGGCAGGCTCAAAACTGCACAAAGTGTTGCCCAGAGACCCTGATCATCATTCCTCACAAATTTCTTTGTGGAATTTCCCCAGAGCTCCGTGTTCCACATGTTTTTCTTATAGGAAAGAGAGAAATGGAAGCCCAGGACATAACAAGTATTTAGAAACAATCTGAGCAATAGCGTGGAGTCCCTGGCAGTCTCTCCTGGAGCCTTGCTTGAATTGTGTTGGCTGTGATTTGCATATCACAGACAGATCCTGGTCCAAAACATCCCCCCCCCCCCCAAGAAGTTTTAGCAAAGACAGTTTCTAGTTCAGGTGTAGGACAGTTAATCTTTGTTGTGTGCTTGATAGAATTTAGAATCACGAGAAGACCAGCCTCTAGGAATGTCTGTGATGGTGTCTCGAGAGAGGTCGCACCATGAATGACTGCAAATAAAAAGAAGAAAATGAGCAGGGAACCATAATTCACCTGTCTCTGCTTCCTGCCTGTAGTGGGACAGGACCTCACACCCTGGCCACCATGCCTTCCCTGCTGGAATAAAGGGAACTTTCAAATCATGAACAAAAACAGAACCTTAATTTTTTGTAAACAAAAGATTAATATTTGTATCTGTTTGTTTGTGGAAGTGTGGGGAGAGGGAGAGAGATAAACTGGGTTTGCAGAGGCATGAAGAGTGCATTGAATGCCTTGGAACTGGAGTTACTGGCAGTTGTGAGCCATCAAGTGTGTGAGCTGGGAACCATATTCTCTGGAAAAGCAGCAAGTGCACTACACTGCTGAACCATCTCTCCAGCCCTGAACATACACAGATTTATGTGAAGGAGTTTGTGACATTTTCCTGCCATAGAAAGTGTGTCGACATACTTAAGACGTGAAATGAAGCATATATTAAAAGCTACTAATCATAATTAATTTTGGACAAAAGCATACAACTGTATTAGCTATATTATTTTCGATAAAATCCATTTTCTTATTTTTGTTTTTGAAGACCTGACAGATAAGATTGCCTATATTTACCATGTCAATGCAATTTAACATATATTAGATTATATTAGAAATATACATAAATTAGGAAACAACCAAACATAGCTGACTAACACATGCGTCATTTCTGTGGGTGGGAAGTCTTTATATCCACTCCTGGCACTTTTTGAATATTGTCCTCTGTAAAGACAAAGTGTTTTTATCATTGTACAACACATACCATGCTTCACATTTCTGATTTCATACACTGATAGGTCCCTCTTAAACTGCTTTTGTATTTGGCCATGTAACTTACTTTAAGACAGTATCAGCGGTGGCTCAAAGGCTTAAAAGTGCCTTTTGCCTTGGAATTGCCCTTTCACATTCCTGGTATCTTAAAGAAGCTTTCGAAAGTTTTCTAGAGGAGAGAATGATACGTAGAGAAGCACCAAAACACATCAATCAACTCACTATACTATGAAATGTAATAAACAACTTTTTCATTAAAACCACTAAAATGTGTACTGACTTGGTTTCTCTGCAGGAGACACGCGGTAGAGTGCATCTCCTTTCTGGGGCTGTAGGGACCACTTCAGCTGTCGCTCTTCCTGCAGCAGTCAGAGGAGGCAGCGCGTTGATAGCCTACATTGAATTTCCTCTGAATCGCTTACAATAGTGTGCTGGAAACTGGCATGGAGACTCTGGGAGCATTAGGAGAGGACTGAATGAGAAATGCATTGACTTGGGCTTTTCAGCCTTATTCCCCAATTTGTCCAACTGAAAATAATGAGGTTAACAGTTCTGCAAAAGCTTTTTATCATACCATATTCTGAATAAAAGAGAGGGTGTACTTACCAAGAAATAACACCGGTATTGTAGGAGCCTGCGTGAGTCACCTATGCAACTACCCACAGGCTTTAATGGTATAGAGTCTTGTGGCTCAGGGCAGGTGCAGGCACTGAGAGCATGCCCTGGGGCGTTTCTCTAGGTTTACTGTATACAGGAGGCGGGGATGTTGGGGTTCCTCATGGATTCTGATGACTAAAGCTTAGCTATGGATGGTAACATTGAGTCGTGAAAACTGGCTCTACTTCCTGGTTTCCTTCACCAAAGAGCTCAAGCATCCTTGTTTATAAAACAGAGGACAACAATTCTACCTATTCACAGCACTGCTAAAAGAAGTTTTTTGAGCTCATATGCCACATTTGGGAGGCATTATGGCCTGATGTCAGTGCTCAGTCAGTGTCTGGCCTGTGCTCACCTTGTTGTCAAAATTATGCCAAGATGAAACAGAGGACCCACTTGCTCCTGGGGAAACCTAGTTCCATGACACATCCTGAGAAATGAAGCGATGCAGAAGCGTTCCCTCCTTGACTTTCAGATTTGTGTATAAACTTCTAAGGCAGCAAAAGATCACAGCTTGGAGATACCTTGTCCAGATGACTGCCAAGGACTCTCCTAACTCTCAAGTTACAGAAGCACGGCTATCCCTTTTGTATTTAGGAAGACAATCTTTATGTCCACGGAGTTCAGCAAAGTTAACTGGCTCCCTTGGGGATAGAAACAATGATGGGTTGACTTCACCACGGGTTCATTCAACTGAGATAACTGCTTCGGCTTCTCCAGCTGCCCTCAGTGTCCCTCTGCCAGGGGCCAGCCTCCCTATCTGGAGAGAGCGGCTCCTGCAGCTGTTTCTGCTGTGACCACTCATGTTTGCAGAATTACAGCTTCTCGTGCCCAGGAGCTGACAAATGAGAGCTTAAAATGAAAATGGAATTTAAATACACTTGTTACTAAAATCCTAGCACATTTTAAGAGGCTTTACATTTTGCTAACTAATTTGAACTAAAAGGAAAAATGTATCCTCAAATATGGAAGGTTGAAGCATTTCCATTTCCCAGCTATAATTTGTGTTGGGAAAGGTGTGTACATGCGGTCTGACACATAATAATATAATAGAAACTTACATTGCCTCCCTGTGTTTTATTCTGCTGCATTCACACTCAATTTGACATATAACTATATTCCTTATGGTCTCATGCAAATTAATGAATCAGAATCTCCCATGTTGAGACTAGTTTGAGGTCCTTTGGAATAGTTTTCAACCACTGATACGCCAGCGTATTTCTGTCGTTGGCCTGAAAGAGTTAATGCATGTTTCAAAAGGAGTCTAATGTACTGGCTAATGGTATCTTTTCATAGGAATTGCTTAGCTTTCTGGAGCAGCCTTTCATCTTTCTGCGTTTTGGTTAATTCAATTGAATTTTCATCCAGTCTACATTGTTTCATTCTAATTGCAGTCAACCTCTCATCTTAAAAATGATTTTTCTTCCAAAAACTCATTTGTGAGTTGGTTATTTGGAACTTAGAAGGTACTTTTCAATGGAAAAATAAGAGCTACATATCTTGGGTGTGTTCCCAGAATAGCCCGCAGAAGCCAACTTAACCCATCAGTTGCCCAGCGCCTAAGCTGCAATCTGGTCTTTCCAGCATAAACAGCAGCACAGTGAAAGTAAGGTCCAACTGGAGGGGCCTGCTGGCGTGAGTAAGAACTCTGCTATTTCTTTCTTCCAACAGAAAAGGAAGCTGAAAGATTGAAAGGATAGCCTAGCCATCATCCGGCAAGGGTTAAGGGCTAAGGCAGAAATACTCAGTAACAAGGAAGTTGGATGCTAGGGTTCAAGCATCAAGTGGGTACTGGGGAAAATGCTGAACTGAAATGCTTGCGAGTCATGAGACTATGGCGAGACCAGAGGATGAATAGAGAAAAGGTCTGGGAGCTCTGTAAGAACATAAAGGTGGGAACCAAGATTGGGATTAACAACCTCTGTAAGATCCACCTTCAAACTCCACCTGCAGAAGTTTTGGAGCATCACAGGTTAATGTGGGGACTTTTGCCGGAAGAGAGCTGGTATAATAGTCATGGGAACCTTTAACAGAAATAATTCATTTTTTTCTGAAATTCTTTGCCACCCCCAGCACCCTCAGCAAGAGACTCTAAGTGAGGTAATAATGAAGAAGAGGACAGGGCACTACAGCAGTCCTGAGGTTAACATGCAAAAGGATTTCAGGCTTGGTCAGCCCTGTCCTCATCTCCACTGTGGTTAAGACAGGTTGCAAAGATAAGGCCAAAGTCTAGCATGCATTTATAGTAGGTTAAAAAGCTTTTCTGCATCGGGGTTAAAATTTTATCAGTTTTCCTATGCAGGTTTCAAACTACTTAATACCATTTTGAGGTGAATTAGCTTCAAATATCTTGAGGTGAGAGAGCCTGTCTCTCTACATTGAATAGATTATAGTTTAGATGCAGGGGCCAGAATGGCTATCACAAACAGTCACTTTGTCTATCTTCCATGGCTTGCAACTGTCCAGAGAAACAAAGAAAGGATAGTGTGAGACAGTATGGATCTATGCTTTGATTTTTGCTCTTAAGATAGTAACTGAAAGAGATTCTTTACACACTTCCTGAAACAATTTTTTACACCCAGATCGTCCATGAATCCATTCATCTTCCCTGTATTTATTTGCGCTACTGTATTTCATTGTTATTCTGAAGCAAAGACTAGTAAATACTTCCCCTATTTTCTCAAGGTCTCTTCCTTTGACTTGGTGAAAAATTGCCTAAAGATCACATCACACCACTTGAAAGTTAAAAATGTGACTATTTCTGTTATTTGCATATCCATTGGGTACTGGTTAGCCCTCTGGGTTCTATAGCTCATATAATAAACACTGGATCATGCAGCTATGTCCCTACTTTTTTGTGCTTATCACTTGAACAAGTGATGTCTAGCGCATGCATTTGTAGTTTCTTCAACTCGGGGAAGATGGTGTGATTTGAATTGCACAAGTTCGTCTCTGAAGCACAAACAGGACAGGAGAAAAGAATGAAGGGTGAAGAAAAGAGAGTGAAGGAAGGGATAGAAAGAAGGAAAGTGAGAGGAGGTAGAGCAACAGAGGAATAAATATATAAAACGAGACAGTGTGGTTCTGCACATTGATGTACAAAAGACGCCCAGAAAGAATGTGATTGTCTAAGTGTTTAATTTCTATAAAAAAAAAAAACACCGTGATCAAGGAAACTCTTATGAAAACAAGCATTTAATTGGGGTCTTGCTTACAGTTTCAAAGGCTGAGTGGATTATCATTGTAGAGAGTGTGGCATGGCAGCATGGAGGCAGATTCTGAGCAGTAGCTGAGAACTACATTCTAATCCAGAGAGAGAGAGAGAGAGAGAGAGAGAGAGAGAGAGAGAGAGAGAGAGAGAGACTAGTCTTGGTATGGGTTTTTGAAGCCTCAAAGCTCATCCCTTGTGACACACTTCCTTCACCAAGCTCACACTTACCTTTACAAGACCACACCTTCTAATCCTCCTAATCCTTTGAATAGTTGTACTTTCTGATGACCGAGCAATGAAATCTATGAGCCTCTGGGGGCCATTCTTATTCAAAACACCACAGTGGTATTTTTAAATATTTCTTTTCATTATTTTAGTTGTATGTACATGTCTGAGTGGGAGAGTATTGGCATGCGCAGCTGATCTCTCTGGTGCTAGCAATTGGCAATTATGAGACACCAACTTGGATACTGGCAACTGACCATTGGTCCTGTGCAAAAGCAGTATGTGTTCTTAAACACCAAGCCAGCTGTATAGTTGCAAAATTATAATATGTTAGTAGTAGAAAACCTCAAAGATTTATATAGCATATGGTACTTCTTTGAACTTGAAAAAATATTCTGTACGTATATGAAAAATTAGGAGTATTATTATACATTTTTAAAATTAAAATAATTGGAAAATAAGTAATTTGGAAGATTACGGTAAAAACATGCATCTAAATTATTTGATCCTTTATCAAATAATGATTTCAGTATAGCAATGTGGGAGTCTTTTGTTGATCTTATCTAAATATACACTAATATATTCCAAGCATGAATATTAATTACCAAAATAAAATGACATATTGGGGAAATTTTCATTTTTAAAAAACAGTGATTTTTTTTGTGTGAATAAGCTTTAAACCCAAACCCTGTGTTTGTTCACACCATATTCACAATAGCCAATGGAGGTAGCAACTCTGATGTCTCCTGAAAGAAAATAATGGGTTAAAATTTTATATTCATTAATACAATAGACTATTATTTAGCTTTAAAAAGGAAGGAGGTGCTACAGTTTATTCTAATATGGCTGATGCTTGGAGATAGTGTGTTAAATTAAACAAGTCAGTAGCAAGTATATACAAATAGTGTATGACCACACTCTAAATACTGGAGTGGTCGGGTTCATGAAGACATAAAGTAGAGTAGTCATTTCAGAGGCTGTAGAAAGGGCTAAAGATGGGTTGCTTAGTGAAAACTTTCAATTTTTTTTCGCTTCCTTAGTGATTTCCTTTTTCACTTTCTATTTTTTTTAATTTATTTATTTATTAAAGATTTCTGTCTCTTCCCCGCCACCGCCTCCCATTTCCCTCCCCCTCCCCCAATCAAGTCCCCCTCCCTCGTCAGCCCAAAAACTTTCAAATTTACAGGATTAAATATTCTGGAGATGGAGTCCCAACAATGTGAATATCCCCAACTGTATGCCCTGAAAGGATAAGTTGGCAAATTTTATGTCTGTGGTATTATAATATTTTTAAATGGGAACTTTCAAAGAATTTGGGCATTCCATTAGTTTGGGAAGTCACTCTGCCTGTTAATCATGCATCTGATGAGATTTAGGTTTTGAATGAAAGCTATTGTGCAAGTTTTCTTCCTTTAGAGAAACTTGTTTGAGCTCTAAAAGCCAATTGATTTATAAGTGAGCCTTAAGTTAGAGGCTACTTGTATTGACTCTTTGAAAGTCGGTTGAAATGGTAATGTTTTTCTAAATATTAAGTCCAATTTAATAAAATCTTAATTTTTTTATAATTTAATGGAAAATAGATCAGAACATTTTATTTGGTGTCCCCAGAAGTTGCGCTATTCTAACCAATAATCATGTAATCAATAGAAATAACCATATGAACACAAAGAATACATAATCTAAAGGAAGAGTTTTTAATGTTGTGTTTTATAAATTGTTAATATGTAACCAAGTACCAACGAATGAACTTATTGATGGCTGATAACCTCTGCTTTTTCTTGTTTCTGTTTCAATGATATAATATTTCCTGAGCATTCTCTAAATGTGCATTAGTTAGCATGTTATTTTTGGTTCCAAACTCACCTTGACCTGTGTCATCATTCATCTAAAAAGTCCATAACACATTATCTAATATCTGGATAATACATTTTTTTCTCATCTTGAATATTCAATTCCTCCCTTTTAAAGCTGCTCACTTAAATTCATGTGATTTACTTCATACTCTGCCTTCCCTTCTTTCATCATCTATTAATCTATTTTCTATCTATCTATCTATCTATCTATCTATCTATCTATCTATCTATCTATCTATCATCTGTTTATCTATCATATCTTTCTATCATCTATCTATTTATCTATCTATCTATCATCTGTTTATCTATCATATCTATCTATCTATCTATCTATCTATCTATCATCTGTTTATCTATCTATCTATCTATCTATCTATCTATCTATCTATCATCTGTTTATCTATCATATCTATCTATCATCTATCTATCTATCATCTGTTTATCTATCATATCTGTCTATCTATCTATCTATCTATCTACTATCTATCTATCTATCTATCTATCTATCTATCATCTATCTATCATCTATTTGTCTCTCTATCATCTATCTACCTACCTAATCCATCCATTGTCTCAAAACCAGTTAAGAGTCTACATCAGAAGAATTTTCATCAGCATGTCTCTATCTATTGTTCAGATAATGTTGCATAATAATCACAAAACTTCAAATGCAAACAATCTTGAAGTTAAATCCTTAGTTTTTTATGTGTGTGAGTTCATGGACCAATGACTGTGTTACATAATCCTTTTCTTGGTACTCATTGGCTATAACACCATGTGCTTCTAATGCTGATAGCAGGGGACACATTCTTGAGATGCTCACTATCTCTACCCTTACAGAGATAAGTTATTATGCCATTTTGCATTATATTACATAAATGTAATTATTTCCTTGATAACCTCAACATAGATCCATCATAGTCTGAATTCTTGTCAAACTTTTAGAACAGATCAGGAAAAAATGCACCTAAATTATTCTTGGATCTTAGCCTCTGAGCTATTATTAATTATGGTAAAAGTATTAATAAATGTTTTATGTGGTAGTTTGTATCTGTGACAATTAATAATTTCTGTCAATTAGTAGCCACTTAGATGAAGTTGTTCTCATTTCAGGAATGTGCTGTGTAGCATAGTAAGTGTCCAGCAGGCATAGAGAGCTTCTTTTCATTTCATAATTGTACACAGAGCTGCAAACTAAAAATGTCATGCATTACAATAAACATCAGGTTTTAAAATGGTTTCCCTAAGAACGCTCTGACCCAAAAAGAAAACACTGTGGAAAATATCTTCATCTTATTGTATATTTGAAATTACAGATTATTTATTGTTCTAGCACCTACGAGGTTTTGCACATGAGACATTTTCCGGTTAAGTGCTTTTTCTTGAGGAACGCCGTGTATAGTTGACTACCATGAATTTCTAGGTCATAGCATTTATGTAACTGAATATTCAAGCTGAAGTTTCCCGGATTTTAATTTTTGTCAGAAGAGGCTCTAAGCTGAGTCCCATGCCATTTAAAAGTAGCTTATAATGTGCAAATTTTGTGGCAGCATTTTTGGAATTCTTTGGCTGCGAGCTGGTCAGCTGACATGTACTCAGCAAACAGCATACATGCTACCCTGTTGGGAGAGACAGCACCAGGATTTGTCTTTCTATCTTTCTGTGAGGCTGTCCTTTCAAAATTAGGACATGTGGAGACTCCAGAGTGATGTGTTCTTGAGGCAAAATTTCTGTCAGAGTTGGAGAATGTACTTTCTCCTCCTGACTTGTCCACTTGGGCCCTGGGCTATTTCAGATTGTTAGTTCAGCCAAGTCATCGCCACTCCACATTTGGATTATCTAAGGTGAGATCACTTTAGCCATGTCATTACTGCTTTGGCTCTGGGCCATACCTGTTTAAGTCACTTCAGCTACATTCTCAACAGGGTGAGAATCATCCCTCTCTGGGGTGTTTTGGATGAGCTCACCCCCTTTGTGCCCATTTCAAGAATGTTAAAGCAAGATGCTGTTTAAGTAAGATGCAGGTAGGTACCTAACAGCTTCTCACTGATGCGTTCCTCACACATTGGTAAGATTGGTAAGAGAATTGCAATCTTCCTTGGCATCAGCTATGCACAAATACTGGATTAATCAAGCCCAGTAATTCTCCTTACTAGGAAAAGATGACTTAGCTATTGGAGATGATTCTTAGATTTATTTGAGAGAGACAAAAGTGTGCTGTATGAACTACCAAAGTGAGTCAGTCTCAAAAATTAAAACCTGTTCATGGTGTGATCAGAGTACTTATTTTCTTTGTTCTCTTCCCGCATCTGTTTAATTTTTTTCTGAAAGGATGAATATAAGACTCTCAAAGTCTTGTGCATTAGCATATGAAAATTAAGAAAAGATAAATGTTCCATCAACAGGAAAAGCTTCAAAAATCCCAGTATTGCTGGTATTCTATGGTTGCTATTCCCAGTTTGGCTGATCTTATAAAACTAAGGATCCTTTATCAATGAAAAACAACTTCCTAAGACATAGTAAGTCACACAGGAATACCAAAATCTTTTGTGTGTGTGTGTGTGTGTGTGTGTGTGTGTGTGTGTGTGTGTGTGTGTGTGTGATATTAACCTCAGGACTCTCTTACATCTTTTTATTTCCATGATAGTTTGATTTCTTAGAATCAGATCTTAAATTTTACCAAGGTTTTTATTTTTATTTTTTATTTTATTTTTTTTTGGGTTTTTCGAGACAGGGTTTCTCTGTGGTTTTGGAGCCTGTCCTTGAACTAGCTCTTGTAGACCAGGCTGGTCTCGAACTCACAGAGATCCGCCTGCCTCTGCCTGCTGAGTGCTGGGATTAAAGGCGTGTGCCACCACCGCCTGGCCCAAGGTTTTTATAACTCTCATGGATTGGCTTTACCCATGGCTGAACTACTTCCTACAGTTCCCTCTACTGTTCACAAACTTCAGTCACAGTGGGTCAGTCCATTCTTAAAAGGAATCAAACGTTTTTCTATCCTGGGTTTTGCATTTTGTTCCCTCTCCCTGAGTCACGTTTTGCATACTGACTCCTACTTCTGGTGTGAGCATTAAGTGTCTTCTTTTAGCAGAGTGGCCCATACCTCTAACCACTTACCTGAGTTCAGTATTCCATCTTCCCAAGGGCTGCTTAGTGTCTTTTGTACATTTAATTGTCATTGGATCTTAACAATGTGTCTGCCTCACAATGGGCTTATGTGCTTCAGCACAGTAGGACCCATGTCTATCCTGTTTTAGCATATTCCCAATTTCATGATTGTTTGACATATAACAGGCTACCTGGTTATAATGAATGGATTTCCATTACAAATTAAAATCTTATTAAGACCTTTTATGGCTAGTGACTGACTTCTTTTCCCAGTCTTTATTCAGTGAGACTTTAGTCCATGTTTCAAGATTTACTTTAAAAAAAAATAAGAAGCGTAAAACCAAAAGATCTTGTTTCAATTTTGAATCTTAGTTGTATTTTATTTCAACAGCTTACGTTGTATGAGCTTGAGAACCAGGAGGATTGCTGTGAGATAATGCCACTGAATAGGACAGGGAGGACACCTATGACTTTCAACTGTGTGACTGCTTGCACACGACCTGTAAAAACCACACCAGTCAACATGACAGCACGAATGCAGGAACATTTCATAAGGCATACTAGACAAAGAGCTGTGGGCAGTCAGTGCTTCCTGGGAGAAGCTGTGTTCTTGTGGATGTGACCTCAATCCTAACTGATTAGTCTGAAACAAATGCACATATGGACAACAATAATTAAATATATTGGATTGCATAAATACATGTATGTGAGAGGAGGGAGGGAAAGAGAGAGAGAGAGAGAGAGAGAGAGAGAGAGAGAGAGAGGGAGGGAGGGAGAGAGAGAGAGAGAGAGAGAGAGAGAGAGAGAGAGAGAGAGAGAGAGAGAGAGAGAGAAAGAGGCCATGCACTTGAGAATGGGGGGGGGTTAGGAAGATGCAAGGAGTTGGAAGCAGGACAGCAGGACAGGAGAGATAGGGTGGAAATCACACAAATACACATCACCCACATATGAATATATGAATTTCTCAAATTTTCAAACAGTAACTATCTGAAAGTAAAGAAAGATCTCCTTTATTGTTTGGTTTCCTTTATTGTCCTTATTGTAATAAAAAAGTTTAGCAAATGAGAAAGGATTTCAAAAGAAAACCTTGCAGGGACAGTCCATTAAAACCTTAATTTAGTATAGTCTGCTCCTCTAGAGCAACTTGAAAAGCAAAGCAACAAAAGCAGTGTTCCGTAATGCAAGGTTGAAAGCTGTCGCACGGACATGTGCACGGGTCTTAGAAGCGTGCATTCCATTAGGTCCCAGCAGTTCACAACAATGTTACTCCCTTCTTGTTAGAGAGAATGAAACCCAATATGATTTACAAGAATAGCTATAACCTTAACTCCTTTCAGATACTTTTTTAAGGGGAAAAAATGTAAGAAGGGGTAGTTTTAATTTTGGTGTCCCCTCTGCTCTTTTTGTATGCTTCATTCATTCATTCATTCATTCATCAAACCATATATTTATTTTGTTTTGTTTGATCAGCTGGTCACAAGTTTCTTTGGATTTATATAGTACTATCTATTACTTTGGTTTCATAATCTTGACATCTGTTTCAGCATAAACTCAACGCCTGCTGTAGAAAGCAGAACTAATGTGCACAAGCTGTCCAAAGGTAACTCCCTACCCAGAATGCCTCCTGGAGCCTCAGTGATTATGAAGGGAAGCAGTGCTGTGTTTTATTATGACCACACTGGGAACTGAGATATAATCACCTGGAGCACACTTTTTGTATTTTTTTTCCTTTGAAAGCTACAAATCTTGTCATTGTTTTGTCCATCTTTGGATTTATGTGCAGAACACTAAAATTCAAATCTGGGGATCAGATTTAGGGCATGAGCACTTCCTGTCATGTGTCTGTGTATGAATTGGCCTACTTTCTCTATCCTTCTTAAGTCTCTATATCTCATTTAATTACATGCTTTCTGTCAAGCTGAGTTTGAGTCTTTCTGTGAAGTACATCAGGTTATTAATCCATTAACTACTTAATAGATTGATTGTCTGTATCATTGTAATTTTCAAGTCATCAGCACAACAGGGAGTTTAGAAAGCATTTTTGATATACTATTAGGTTCATTAAAGCTAGTCTTTGGTAAGGTCTTGCACTCTTAATATGTTTGTATATCTTATAACTCCGTTAATTTTCAGAAAAAATTGCAGCAGCATAGGAAATTTCTGATTTTAAAGATGAGGTAAAAGTGTTCAATACCATAACTAATCCAGAAAATTTAATAATTTGGGGAAAGGGCACATTTAATGGTGAGTTAGATATTTATGTAATTATTTTTATGACAATATTAGATATGCTTTATGGTCATATCCAGCAGTTTCCAGCCTATAACAAGGTTGTATTAGAGAAATGTTATCTAATTTGGTCATCTAGGGCCTAGAGAGATAGCTCAGTGGCTAAGAGCACTGACTGCTCTTTCAGGGGACTCAGGTTCAATCAGCAGCACCCATATGGCAATTCACCACTCTTTATAGGTTTAGTTCCAGGGACCCAAACCCTCACATAGACATACATGCAGGCAAAACATCAGTGCACACAAGATAAATATAAAATTACATTAAAAATTTAGAAAAATATGAATTAGTCATCTAGAGAGTTGAACTCATTTTCATGAACAGTCAAATTTCTATGTGAAGACTAGGCTTTATGTAAGCCTATACAGTCTGGCTTGCCACTAGTGTAGATACCATAATTCTAATCAATGATCAGGAACTTCAGAAAATAGGGTGCTATATATTAAAATAGTTTTAAGTAATAAAGGGTACCTGATTTTAATTTTAACAGCAAAACAAATGATCTGATTAGGTGAACAGAAAGTAGTCATTCAAGTTCATGGTAGAGTTGGAACAGAACTCTGGGTACAAGAGAAGGGAATAGCATGCACTGTGTTGTGCAGTTCTACTCTGTGATGAGTGTTACATATTCTTTTTATTAATATGTCAGTGATGGCAGGCACTGTTGTTTATCAGTGAGCACCAAGCTATTTATCAGTTTTAAAATGGAATGAATATTGGGAAGATCGAAAGTTAGACTAAGCAGATTGATACTATTAGGCTAAACAACTGAAAGCTAAGATGCATAAGTCAGTCGGATTAACTGATGGACTGTAGAGGTGAGAGCATTCTTACAAGAGGGCTGTAAATGAACTGTACAGTACTAAAATTATGAGGGGTAGGGTAGGTTCATGTAGTTCACAATGCTCCTACGGGGAGATAAGAACACCAGATATGAAGGTTACTGAATCTTACAGTTCACTGTATTTGGTTGTTGTAGGAAGAGGCCACTTGGTCGTTCCAGGCTGCTCAGACTCCCGAAGTAATCACTCAGAAACTATTTTGTTTAAATCAGTTTGGATAATTACTTAAGCATATTGCTAGCTAGCTCTTACATCTTTGGTTAACTCATTTCTATTATTTTATATTTTACCACAAGGTTCAGGGCCTACTGGCCAGGTTCCAGCTGGCAGCTTGTGTCTTTTCCCTCTGGCCACTCCATGGTGCCTCACTGACTCTACCTTCTTTCTCCCAGCATTCAGTTTAGTTTTCACCGCCTAGCTGTGTTCTGTACTGCTTTAGGCCCAAAGAAGTTTCTTTATTAATCAATGGTAATCATAGCATACAGAGGGGAATCCCACATCATTGGATAAAGTGGAGTAGAATGGGATCCTAAAATATGACAATTCCTTTACTTCAAATAATTGGCAAATTGGGTATTTATGACCTGGATATGACAATATTTTTGGAATTTTAACACTAACTTACTTTTTAAATATGTGATAATGTAATCCAGTAATCCAATCTTGCTAACACTGTGACCCTTTAATACATTTCCTCATGTGGTAACCCCAACCATAACATTATTTCTCATACTTTTGCTATTGTTATGAACTGTAATATAAATATCTTTGGAGATAGATTTACCAAAGGGGTCACTCGTCACAGGTTGAGAATCACTGTTGCAAGCAAGGTTTTATTGTGTGTGTGTGTGTGAGGTATTAGACTGACTCCAGACATAGGAAAGAATAATTGCTAGTTTTTTCTATTTTCTGTCATTTAACATATCTACTCATGAAAATTATATTTACTGCTTATCATTTCCTCACATTTTCCTATAAACCATGGTTTTAAGTGAAAAGAAAAATACAGAGTGTTATTTCCTGATCCTCCTCTCTCAGGTTCATTTTGGAGGGCACTCTCCAATAGGCACCCCGTCGATGTCTATTGTTCTTCTTGTCCTTGTCTTCCTCCCTACATCCTACGTCCTGTCTTGTGCATTCTTTTGCCTCTCCTGAAAAATGAACAACCATCCTTAATTTGTTTCTGCCTCCTGTCAATGTTTTGAACCTTTCTTCTACTCTTTACCTCCCAGCATTTACAATCTTCACTGTTGAAGGTTTAGCGCTCTCTCTCTCTCTCTCTTTCTCTCTCTCTCTCTCTCTCTCTCTCTCTCTCTCTCTCTCTCTCTCTCTCTGTCTTCCATTCTCCCAAAGGACTGTTGTTGTAGCGAGGGAGCTCCTCTCTGTCTAGAATTTCAGTCTTTTTTCTTACTCTATTGGATTCCCTTGCAGTGTAGACGCTATTAGCCGCTCTGCTCTTCTCAGACCTCTTCTTGCTGGTTTTCCTTACACTTCCTCATCTCCCATCGTGATCCTCTGAAATCCTGCACTATGAGAGCTCCATCCAGACATCTCCTCACTGAGGCACTTCCTGATTTTCCCCAGCTGCCCCAAAGAGCATTTTGTTTTCAGGTCTCGTGGAAAGCCTGTTTGCTCTCTTTAATGTACAATCGTTTTGGGTTCTGTTATGAAGGCTACAAGCATGATTAAAGAGGATAGGAAATCCTTAGGCGTCTTCAAAAGTCTTTCAGAGAGCAAATACTCAACAAGTACTTGTTGAAGCCTGGTTTGGGGCTCGAATGCCATTTGTTGTTACAGCCCCATGCTGCATACTGTCAGCATTTGTGCAGTGATATCTATGTCTAACGTAAGAGGCTGGCAAATGCATCCTTGGCAGCATCTTATGCTAGTGACTGTGCTGCAATTGGGGAGAGTTCAGAATTCCGCACACAGTTACTTTGGCTCATCACTGCCCCTGTCAAAGTGTGGTTCTTGCCTGCACTCACTGTGGTCTTGTCCCCTTGATCCTTATTATGAAACAGAATTTGAGCTCACTGGTGCACTAGAACACCTCGAAAAGACGCTCATTCTCTATTCCTTGTATTCTTCTCCTAGGATGCTTTTTTCATGACTGCTTTTTAGTTGGCTAATCTAAAATGCAGTTTCCAGTGGATAGAGTTGCGGATGGGCTTATTTTGAAACTCAGTGAATCATGCTTGAGTCCGAGGTGCTCATTTATAATCCTCATGCACGAACCTACGGCCCCTTCCATGGCAGTTTGCAAGCAGTCAAGATACTGTGCACTGAAAAAAATTCTGTCAACACTGAAGGTAAATCATTAAACACTCAGGTGTTTTCTCACGACTAAATTGCTTTGCCTGGATCACTTACTAGGCTAACACATTCTTTTTCTGTTTGTTTCTTTGCCTCTGCAACTAGTAGATCTATAAGACAACCCTCCTTGTGCCTTTCACTGTTCAGTGTAACTTGAGGTCTGTGGTCTGTTCTTTCTCCTCACAGAGTCAAGCTAATTCCTGCTGGCTCCCTGATGAGGCTGTTAAGTTTCTTTCCATCACCAAGAGAGATTGACAGTCACTTTCATTCCTCCCAGGGCCGGTGTTACACTTTGAGCACAACCCTTACTTAGTGTGTCATGTAGCATGTCAGAAATTCCTCCCTCTTGAACTTATCTCAAGTGTCTGTAAAAGCTTACAAGAGAGTCACCTGGGGGAGGGGTCAGAGTGTTTCCTCACAGAGTGACAGGTTCTTTCTTTTCCTCTACTCCTTTAACATCAATAAGTGCCTGTAGCCTTGATTGAATTTATGAAGTGGTTAAAATATATATTAAATAAAGAACAAACACAAAGCCTGACAACTTGTAGCCGTTTTTGATCTCTGGATCACAGACTGTGCTTTTTCTCATTCACTAGATACTTGTATCTTTGGTGTCTGTTCAAGGTAAGATTTACAGTAGTCCCCAGACATGCCTTGCCCATGTCAATATGTAACATGGCCTATTAAATGACAACCAGATAAGCAAGCAAAGCACAGGACAATGTCAGAAGTGCAGTTACAATGGAGAGCTGGAAAGTATCAGAACGCGGAGAGCAAAGAAAAGGAACTCCAGAGGTTGTTTAGGACAACGTGGTCCTGGAAAAATTATACTGAGAAATGAATAAAAACAATGAAAGGATGTGTAGGAGATCTTTGCATTATTCATGTACCTTATCAGTAATTTCAGAATTATCATAATCAAAGCTCATATGAACTCACAGAGACAGAGAGAGCATGAACAGGGCCTGCATGGGTTTGTACCAGGCTCTCTGCATAAATATTATGTCTTCCAGTTTAGTGGTTTTTAATGGGATTCTGGAGTGTGCAAATTGGTAGGTCTCTGATTCTGGTGCCTTGCCTTGGAGTCTTCTCCTTTTGTTTGTCTTGTCCCACTCCAGTATATTAGTTTTGTTTAATATTATTATATTGTATGTTATATAAATATTTTTTCAAAAACCTTAACAAAATTCATCAGATTAATACAAATGGAAGAAAGTTACTTGATCCATGTACAAAAACCTTTGTATGTAGGTGAACCTGGAGGGATTTAGGTTCCTAAAAGGAAAGAAAGAAGAGTTTTAGTTAAGTAAGTAGAGCAATGAGATTTCCTTTAAAAGCAGGATCTGGGGGTAGAGAGATGAGTCAGTGGTTAAGGGTGTTTTTAGCACCTGCAGACAAGCTGAGACTGGTTCCCAGCACCCAAATCAGGTTGCTCAGAACCACCTGCAGCTCTATTTCAGTTTCTTCTGACCTCTGTGGGTACTTGACAACACACACACATATACACACACACACACACACACACACACAACAAAAAACAAATCTTAAAATCAAAAGCAGCTTTCTATTGCTTTGTGGAAAGACATAAGAAGTAGAGAAAGCACAAGAAGGACCAGGTTAGAGGTGAAGAAAATGTCAAGTTGCTGGCAATACAACAATGAGTAAATGGGTCAGCTTTTGAGAAGGATGAGCAGGATGGAGTCTCTGATGGATTGGAGACTGAGGGAAAATGAAGTAAGGATTAGCATTTCTCTAGTCAGGTTGATTCAAGATCACAGAAAGGGGGATCTAGGCAGGAAGAGATCTAAAGTGAAAAGGAAGACCGAGACTAGTGTCTTTAGCAGTTTATTGTCTTTAGAGATGTATATCAGATATTAGCAAGGATACATCCAGTAGATAGTTCTATATACAAAGCTCAGCTTTGCGGAAAAGACTATAATACAACTTAAAGCTATGGATTTGAAGGCCACCAATATATTCAGAATCACATTCCAGAGACTCAGAAACTTACTCTACATACAAGCATTTCTTAGTTAAGGGTCAGTGGTGGACATTTCCCACACCATATCTATGCATAGTCTTTATCAATTCTCTGCCCATCCTTGGTCCACTTAGGCTAATGTGTTTTTACTGCACTCGCAACTCCCTTGACTTTTGCCTTGTCGTGAGGCATCTTCATGAGAAAGAAGGAAGAGAAAATGGTTCAGTCATTTATCCCCTTTCTCCATCCTGCCTTGGATAACACTTTTGATGAAGACTTTATTCTCACAGGTGGCCTATAGCCACTGACCTCCAGGAACATTCTGTCCTGGGCTACAGTTTCACCTGGGAACTCCTTACTAATCTTGATGCCTGACAGTTATTGTTGGTTCTCTAGTATTTAGCTGTACATCCAAAAGAGTCTGTTTTAGTCTCTATGTTCTTAAGTGGGTGATTTATGACAGTATTTTTGACCATTCATTTTCCACATGCATTTTTTTTTGGTTCCAATACATGTGCTGTGATATTACTTGGGCCTTTTTCCAGTGTGCCTTTTGAACTATCTGGAAAAGAACCAACACTTAGATTCATTTATCCTAAAACAATTGGTAGAATCTTGGTGACAGAAAAATATTATTACTGTAAACTTCCCCCCCCCCCCACACACACCCCAAGTGAAACTGAATACTGCAGCTATTTACCCAGGTTCTTAGATCTGGTTTTATTATTGATGAACTTTAACTGGAGAGAAAACACGGAGGTGCAAAATCTGCAGTTATTTTCAATGTGTCCCTCTCCATGAGGAAGATTGATTGTTCTGAGACCTTAAGTGGAATGGGGACCTCCTTGTACCCTGCCACCCCACCCGTGTATGTGTTTGTGTGTGTGTGTGTGTGTGTGTGTGTGTGTGTGTGATCAGAAAAAAAAATATATCTTAGTCAAGGAGTTTAGGGCTGGCTTTGCCTTGCCTGGTAGACACTGTACTTCTTGGCAGAGATCCCAGGAACATGCTCTGTGAACGTGAGAGTGAACTGGATTGTGAAATAGGAAAGTGCTCCTCTCAAAGCTGAGTCAGTCCCTGCACTTTCAGAGATGGCACCAAGACTTAGGAAGCACTTTCTCCTGTGTTTAAATTGGAGAGAAGAGGTAGTCCTTATCCACAGCTCAACTCTCCACGGCTTCAGTCACTGAGGTCAACAGGGAGAAGGATGAGAACATAGTACAAGGACATACCTGATGAGAGAAATGATCACAGTCCTGATTTTAATACTGTCTGTCATCATTTTTCTGTTTTGTTAGTTGTTGCTGTTAATCTTCTATTGGCCTCATTTATAGATTGAATTTTATCCTGGAAAACTATAATGGCTGAAAATTCTCAAGTCTGAAAGTTTAACATCTAAAAATTCTTTGAAATCTTGTAGCATAACACTCAAGAAGGTTCAGATTTGGGAGCTTTTTGATTAGCAGTGTTCAACTGCTAAGAATTTACAAATATACCCAAATCTCCAAGATTTCCAAATCTAAAATGCTTCTGGCTCCAAACATTGTGCATAAGGAATGTTGAGTCTGTGTGTTGTACATATATACGTGCATGTCACACACACACACACACACACACACACACACACACACACACACCTCTGCACTATACATGATTTCAGGCATCTACTGAGTATCTTGAGAAGGAACCCTCACAGATTAAGGAGGAAACTACAGATATCAAGTACATATGTGACTTTGTATGTCATAAGAACCAGTAGCTTGCATATTAGAAAATGGAGTTTACATTCAAAGCAGTTAGATCAACAATTTCTTTGATGCCTCTCTACCTCTACCTTCTCCTCACACTCTCAGGTCCTTTCTCTGTCCGTCTAACCGAATAGTCTTCATATAAGGAAATGACTAACAGCCCCCTTCCCTGTGTTTTTGGCAGTTACACTCCTTACAGGTTTTGTCTTACAGATGCATTTGCTCCACAAGCATTATGAAAGGATCCATCAGGATTTGACCATGTTTGACTGCGTTGGCAATGTTTGGCTAGCCTTAAAATTATGCTAGGCAGTATCTCATAAGACTCTGGAAGAGAGTTGCTTATGATAGCAAAAGTGGAAAGTTGTTTCTCTCCCAGAGAATAAGAGTTGGAATAGATATTGGGAATGACTGTGATTAACTCGTTTAATCTTATAAGTTTAAGAAGCCTATTTTCAAATGAAATCTTAAAAACAAGTGCATGTAGGTAAATACATTTTTTCCAGGTGAATTTCGTTGGAAAACCATGGCCATGTAAGAACGCTCATCACTCTTCCAAGTCATTACTATGTGCACTCCTGAGGACCCTAGGTACTTCAGTGTCTGCTTTGGAAACCTCCAGTCTGTCAAACCACAGAAGTTAAATTGCTCAGGTTGTTGGAGTGTGGATTTAGGAGATTTTTCCCTCAGTTCCACACTGCCTCTTCAAATGTACATTAGATTCAAGACCATGTATTTCATACCTTCTTCAGCATTGTTCCTGTGTTTCTTGATTATCTCAGAAAATGTTCTTATGCTTAAAGGGATATAAGCTATCAGTGTTACATTGAAGATAATGATGGTGGGTCTGTGTCTTATGAATAGTTAACTGATGGGGTGTTGACTCAACCGACTCATCAGTGACTATCTGACCATGTCTGACAATCCACTTAACTCCTTTAGAAGAGCTCTTTTAAGTTATTTAGCTAATCGGCCATGACCCTTCTGGCTATAATTGTTTCTACTCTGGTGTATAGTTATTTTATTGGCTAAAAAGGGAAAGCAAGTGGAAGAAGTCTTGGGGAACATCAGGTATAAGGAAACTTTTCAGTCCCCTCAAACATTACTTTTAAAACTTGGCTGTATTCACTTGACTGTATATCTAGCAAGAAAAAGAGGATCAGGTCCATAAATCAATTAGAAATCAGTTGAGATCCTTCACCATCAGGGATAGGAAACCTTTAAAATTACAGTAAGGTTAACCAATAATTCTGAGAATAATAGCAGAAATAACTCTTCCTGAGACATTTTTCAAGTTAAGTAGATATAGTGAAAAGAAAAATGTAATTGGTGGTTTTGCTATTGAGTATTTCTATTCAAAAAGACTGCATTCCAAAGACCCCAGGTAGCTCATATCAAATTAGTTTCACTATCATGAAGAACTTACTCTTTAAGTTGAAGTGTATGTTTGTTCCCAACCTGGAGAAAATGAGTCACAATGACATGCAGAAGAAAACAGGATCCTTTTCTTTTCTCTTTGGTTTTTGTCATATTCAAAACAAGTTGAGATTTGTTAAGAATGTACACAAAGAATTCTGGCCGTATTAACTATATCTCCCAAATGTTTTTCCACAAAGTTATTTGGACAGTCAAGACATATGATCCAGGAGTTGATTTGCCTTGTTACCTTTTTAAGGAATAATACTAGTTACAATCAACTCTAGATAAGGGGAAAATAATAAAGGACTAGAAATCTTGAGAATCAAGGGAAGAAGCAGTTCCCGGCAGACCCTTAGTTCTAAGTCTTGGCAGGTGAAGAAAACATGGTAGGGAGCATGTGTTCCTGACTTCACTATGTATCTCTCTGCCCCTCAGAACTTGGTCATTGTAAGAAACCCTCAGTTTCTTCTTTGACTAAATATGGGCTAAGTACTCCTACCTGACTCACGTCCTATGGATGTTGAAAATCCAGTGACTTTGTGCGTATAACCATTGCCTTTCTATGTTGGCAACTGATAATAGCTTCATTTTCCTTGTCTCAGATGGGGCCATGTGAAATCCTAGTTCCTAGAAAGATGTAGACCTTTATTCTTCTTTTTTTCTTAACATTTTTTTATTGATTTTTGTTGAGCCCTGCATTTTTCTCTGCTCCCCTCCCTACCTTCCCCTTCCTTTTCCCCTTCAACCCTCTCACAAGATCCCCATGCTCCCAATTTACTCAGGAAATCTTGTCTCTTGTCTTTTTCTACTTCCCATGTAGATTAGATCTATGTATGTCTCTCCTAGGGTCCTCATTGTTGTCTAGGTTCTCTGGGATTGTGATTTGTGGGCTGGTTTTCTTTGCTTTATGTTTAAAATTGACGTATGAGTGGTTACATGTGATAGTTGTCTTTCTGGGTCTGGGTTACCTCACTCAAAATTAACGTTTTCTAGCTCCATATATTTTCCTGCAAAATTCAAGATGTCATTATTTTTTCTGCTGTGTAGCACTCCATTGTGTAAGTGTACCACATTTTCCTTATCTATTCTTCATAGAGCTTACTTCTTTAAGACTGGGCAGTGGTGGTGCATGTCTTAATCCCAGCACTTGGGAGGCAGAGGCAGGTGGATCTTGGTGAGCCTGCTCCACAGATCTAGTTTCAGGACACACAGAGAAATCCTGTCTATAAAAACAAAACAAAAACCAAGAAACAGTAAAAGAAGAAGGAGAAGAAAGAGAAAAAGAAGGAGAAAAACAAGAACAAGAAGAACAAGAAGAAGAAGAAGAAGAACAAGAACAAGAAGAAGAACAAGAAGAAGAAGATACTGTGTTACACATGTTAGGTAAAGGACAGCACCAATACCAAAGACGTCTAGCTGTTATAAGCTCGTAAGCTTTAACTAAAAGAGCACCAAGGACTTCACTAAATAAATAGCATCAGGTAAACCAGTCTGTTTGAGATTTTAAAATTCAGGAGTAAAATAAAGGGTCTTTTCTGTTTGACTGGAATGAAGAGACAGATCTTAAGACCTTATTGTTTGTTTATTGTTAGTAATGAGGTCTTATATGCCATTTGAAAAATAACCCTTGAACATGGCACAGAGACTACTCTACCCCTCTGAGAGAACTGCTAAGCTTACAAAAAGGCATGCTTTCTTCCCTCAGGAAATGACCCCCTCAATGCAGCTGGAAAGGTGAAAATATGGTCCCAGGCTCATCATTCTTCATGTAGTATAAGTATTAAACGGAGTTGGTTGGTCAAGGAACCAGAGTTTTCTCTGAGTTTCTTAGTGCATAGAGGTGGCTCCTGGGGACCATTTTCTGGTAGAGCATCTTATTTCCTTTTTCAGCTATGATGTGGAATCTCTTCAGTCTTGGCAGGAAGAAAAATTTACACCCCACTTATTTACTTTTGACAAAACAATTCCCATTTTAACACCTCTTTGAAAGTGTAAAAACATTTTTCTGTTGTTGGGGGGATGAATTATTCATATAATTTTCTTGCTTTAAACTGGAGCAATGATGCATCACTCTTTAAATACTCGTCAGCTTTCAGGTTTAACTCTCCCACCCCTGTGCTGCGTCCAGTCCAGTCACTCATCTAATTGGAATCTGTCAAAATGCTCACAACTAATTCCTGTTATCTTTGACACTGTAGCTTTAAAATCATTTTATTCTCACTATAGTAGAACAACCTGTCACATACATATGGTTTGAAGTTACTTTCAGAACCATGAGAAGCATCAAAGAGTCAAGACAAGGTCCAGTATTTTTTCTTTTCTTCTGTTCTTCCTTTGTTTTTCTTCCTTCCTTTTTTCCTTCCTTTTTTCTTCCTTCTTCCCTCCCTCCCTCCTTCCCTTTCTTCCTTCCTTTGTTTCTCTCTCTCCCTTCCTTCCTTTTTTCCTTATTTATTTATTTATATAGCTGTGTTATGTATCAAAAGGCAATAAATTATATTAAAATATGTTTTGTGGTGTGTATGTGTATAGGTGTGTGTGTGGAGGGGTCGGGGGTGGATAGGTGGTAGGCTAGGTGTAGTGCAGGTACATTCTTGCTATGATGGGAATGTAGTGGTCAGAGGACAACTTCTAGAAGTTCCCTTTTTTCTCCTACATTATGTGTGTTCTGTATTTAAATTCAGATCACCAGGCTTTCACGACAAGTGCCCTTACCCTACAAACCAAATTACTTTTTTCCAACAGCTGAGCTTAAGCAAAATATGAGCTACAAGAAACACTCAGGAATCATATGCAGCAGAGAAACCTAAAGGGCTCCAAATAAGGGTTACATGGTGAAATTCAGAAAACTTTTGAAGAAGGAGATATTTTAATTGATAATGATGCTACAGGAGTTAGAGAGGTGAATCAACAGTTAAAAATTTGCTGAATTTCTAGAGGACCCAGGTTCGACTCTCATCCCCTACATAGTAGCTCACAACTTTCTGTAACTCCAGTTCCAAGGGATCCTATGCCCTTTCCTTTCCACCATGGGGACTAGATATACACCTAGTATATACATATAATGAAAATAACCCGTACACATCTTTAACTTAATGCAATAAATGATTGGCATTAACATTTCATAGACTACTAAATAAAAAAAGCCAGTTGTAAGCAATATGAACACATAATTAAGTTTAAGTATTCAAATTGATAGTATTTATATAAGTAGTTGAAATGCAAGGAAAATGGTATAAAAGGACATAACTCCTACACAGTATTTATCCCCAGCTGGTGTGGAGGAAGCGAGAACTTGCTGTGCTTTGCCTGTCTCAGAGCTCAGCCTTCAACTCCTGAGAACCATGCCAGCTCCTCTGGGTCTCCAACTTATAAGTTACACATGATGGGGAATTGAAAGTTCCTTGATTATGTGATCAACGCCTCAATTTTTCCTTCTGGAGAATCCCACCTTACACAAATCTGATGAATAAAAATTTTCATTTCAAGTGAAAGAAAAATTCAAGCACCACACCAGGCTATTATTATTATATTAAGCAGATGTGTTATTTTCAAAATAGAAGAGCCAAAATCATTTGAGGATAGAGAAACAGAAGCATGGCTACTAGTCTATAAATGTGGTAGACATTTATAGTCATGAAATATGTGTTGGATTTCTATTTGCTAGGTGTCATGTTTACCTTGCTCTCCATCTTTGTTAGACTGATAGAGTCACTGGGAGGCTTATTTATGGAAGAGTTTATTGCCTGGAAGGCCCTGGACTACTAGAGTCAACCAGTCAAAACATATACACACCCAAGCACCTTCCAGGCTATCCAACTAAGGAAGCACAATAAAATCTCCCTCAGGGTACCAGTCATACATTGGTACACTCAACATGGCCAGCCAGTTCCATTACCTAAGAACTCTTACTGTACCGTGAAGGGCCTGTTGGGAGATTCCTTGCCCTGGAAAGGGGACTATTTAATGTAGAGGTGTGAGCGGGTTATGTAGCTCTGAAACGGGCCGACATCACTCTCCCACGGTCTGCATTATGCACATATCCTCTGCAATGTGACTCTGATATCTTTTGAGATAGAAGTTTGTGTTGAAGCCTCAGCTCTTTGGGAGATGTTGATATTTCCGGCCCCCATCATAAAGGGTTCCTTTAGATAAGAGTATATTCTGGCTGGTTTCTTTAGTGTTCAGACTCTTCCAAGAGGATGCTATTTGGATAGCAGATGAGGGTCATGGGTTAGCTGCTAGGAGGAGATGGTGGGATATCCAATTGCAATTTTAACTTCTTTCTTCAATGTAGTGTGCGCATAGTAGCATATAATAGTCTGAAGGGGGCAATGGAATGACCAGGCTTGCTTAGGGCGTAGGCTTCATGGCCACTGTGTGGTTTAAATGGATTTCCTAGTGAAATAAAAATGAGTATATATTTAATAAAAAGTAGTCATTTCTTTACAAATGTCTTATAAAGAACTTTAGAAATTTCAATGTGTAGTTTCTCTCCTCTTTCTCTTAAGTACATGACAAATTCTACATGACTGTGTCCTGGTTAGGGTTATTACTTCTGTAGCAAAACATCATAACCAAAACAACTTGTGGAGGAAAGGGTTTGTTTGGCTTATACTTCCACATCACAGCCCATCAGTAAAGGAAGTCAAAACAGGAACTCTAACATGGCAGAAACCTGGAGGCAGGACCTCGTCCAGAGGCAATGGAGGAGTGCAGTTTACTGGCTTGTTCCTCAGGTCTTATTCAGCCTGCTTTCTTATAGGACTCAGGACCACCAGCCCAATAATGGTACCGTCCACAATGGACTGAGCCCTGCCACATCAATCACCAATTTAAAAAAATGACCTACAACCAGATCTGATGGAGGCATTTTTCCTAATTGAGGTTCCCTCCTCCCCAGTGATTTTAACTTGTGGATAAAACTACCTAGCAGAGACTGAAAGACCTGTCACAGTATTCTAAGCTCTGAAATATTTATGAAATTATTTATTATTTATTTTCTTTGGAATACAAATATTTCCATGCCCCACCTCTCCTATACATAACACTGTATATGGCAAATACGTCTTTAATGTATATAATACATGACTCAAACCTTCAAATTCACTATGTTTTCTAAGGTTGTATTCATTGTTACATATCTTATTTCAAAAAACGCAATGATCAAAACATCAAGATTGGGCCTTTACTACTTCATAATAAAGTTCAAGCAGTAGAACTAACAGTAAGACAAATTTCTGTCATGCTAGCAGAAATCTCATTGTGTTTAATAGTGTCAAAGACACTGACACACTAGAGAGACAGAAAATTTCCTTATGCTTTAATGCTTAGTTTACTCTAACCATCTCCCTACGCACTTCTTTTTTACCAGTTGGTCTTAGTTATTGTTCTATTGCTGAGAAAAGACACATGACCAAGGCAATTTATAAAAGAAAGCATTTAATTGGAGACTTACCTACATTTTCGGAGGGTGAGTTCATAAACACCTTGGTGGGAAGCAAGTCAGAAGGCAAGCACCAGACAGGGCACTGAAGCAGCAGCAGTGAGCTTACACCTGTCCCACACGCAAGAGGAAGAGGGAGAGCGTGAGACTTCGCCCTGGTATGCGCTTGTGAAACCTCAAAGCCCACTCCAGGGGCACACATCCCCGCAAAATGCCATACTTCCTCCAACAAGACCACACCTCGAAATACTCCCTAAATAGTTCCACCAACTGAGAACCAAGCATTCAAATATACGAGGTAATGGGGTGTGATTCTGTGCAATTAATGTATGGCATTAGTCCCTCCATATCATCTCCTTTTCTGTGTCTACCTTTTAAAATCTCCCCATTGCTTGCATTTTCCGTGGCTGCTTTAATTTTGTCATCCTAGCAGTTCTTTTGTAGCCTTACCAACAACATAACAGGAGATAAAACAGATCAAGTTTGATACTAAATATTCTGTATAATGAATTATGACTTTTTAACACAGTGGAAATGATTTTTGGAGAACGAAAGGAGGTGTGTCAGATCTTTCTAGATTATGCAAAATAGAATGTAACTTTCCTAGTGAAGATCGTGTCTCAGTATAGGCAACAGAAAAATGACAAAAATTATGTTTAGAGTAAATACTTGTTGTTGTTGTCCAGCAGGTGCAAAGGCAGCATTTTTCACATTACTTCAGCAAGCCAGCCAAAGGATGATCCAGATCAGGAGGATTGCTTTGGTCTTTTGCACTTAACAGAAAAACTATTGTTGTTACTTACAGGTGTCTATTAGACCATTAATATTGGGGAAATATAGGAATATTGACCAGAACATCAAATTAAACTTCTCTGAAAATTTCTCTTTATCATCCTTTGCAACAACCATTGGTTTAAGACCAATTCTAGCTGTCTAATAGATTACAGTTTTAGTAACTAAATTTGTGTTTCCAAATGGGTTTCTTTCTTAGCAGAGATAGAATTCAACATATAAATAAATGTATTAGGTATTTTTGTATAATAAATTATTCCTTTAATGTACTGGCTTGAAGCAAAAAAATACCATTTCATATTTCACTTTTGTACTTGCTGACTAAAATCTTCCTATTTTCCCACGTCCTAGCCACTGATATTCATTTGATCTCATGTTTCCTTTCCATGAACGTGGGTTTTGATTCCATATAGAAGTGAGACCATGTATTTGTCTTTTATGTCTGGTTGAATCCATCTTACATGTCCTTTGGATTCTTATCTGTGTTATCATAGATAAGAATATTTACCTCTTTATTATTGCTAAATAATAATCCATTATATCCCTCTGTCTCTATATATTTGTTTATCATTTATACCAGGGGATTCTCAGATTGCTTTCATATCTGATGGTTTCATAAATAATGTTGCAATAAACATGGGTTTCAGTTATCTTTTTTTTTTTTTTTTTGAGACAGACTGTCCAGGCAATTGCAGTCTGGCCTCGAACTCACAGAAATTTGTCTGCCTCTGTCTCCCAAGTGCTAGGAATTAAACAGATATCTTAAGATACTTCTTTTGTTTTGACTATTAATATGTAAAGTGTGATTGCTTGATCAACATGGCAATCCTTTGCTCTGTTTTCCCTAAACTCACTCCTAACTTCCATCCCTACCAATAACGTACATGTTACCCCTTTGCTCTGTACTCTAGCCAACACTTTCCATATTCCATCATCTTAAACGTTCATTTACTTCTTGATTTACTTGCTTGCTAATGTCTATGCCATAATCTGCATATGGAGGTAAGAGGAGAACTTGTGGGAATCTCTCTGCTCTCATTACGTGTCCTGGGGATTGAACTCATGGTGTCAGTCTTGGCAAGCATCTTTTACCTTCTAAGTTACTTCACCAGTTCCATCCTTCATCGCTTTTGGTTATATGTATCCTAACAGAGGTGAGGAAGCACTTTATTGTTTTGACCCCAATTTCTCTGATTAGGAGAACTAATGAGTCTTTATTTATTTGCCATTTTTATGTCTTTTTTATGTTGGTGCAATACCTTTGTCTGTTTTTTAAATTGGGCATTTGCTTTATATGTGAAATTTTATGAGTTCTTCATGTGGTATGCTTTATGTATGTTGTCCCCCCACCCCAGTTTGTTGTCAGCTCCTTTTGTGAGACAGAAGCCTTTTATTTTGAGGTCACACTTTATTTTTTATGCCTGTTCTTTGGTGGGGTACCCAAATTCATTGTCTAGACCAATGACCAAGATATTTCTGAGTTTTATAATCAGGAATTTTTAAAATTGTTTATTGGAGTCTTGAATATATTTAAACTCAATTTTCATATGTCATATAAAACAAGAATCCAATTTTACTCTTAGGTAGAGTGAAATTTACCTAATTTGAATACCTCTTAGAGGAACTTTACTTTCCTCATTGTGTATTCTCTGTCCTCCATCAAAGCAACTCATCAGGTATGTGTGAATCTGGGTCTGAGCTCTTGGTGTTGTTCTATTGTTCTGTTGGCTGTTTTTCATGGCAGTGCTATTCCCTTGATGAGTAATACAGTTTGAAATCAGGAATGCGATGTTTCTAGCTTTGTTCTGATTTGTCAAAATTGCTTTGGCTAATCAAGTATTTTGCAGTTCTATACAAATCTTAAGTCTGCTTTCTGTTCCTCTGTAAAATGCCATTGGAATTTTGATAGAAATGCCATTGACCCTATAGATTACGTTGAGCAGAGAATTCTTGCAATTCATGAACACCTGGCACCTTCCTCCTTGTGTTTTCTTATACTGTTTTCACCAGTCTCTTATGGTTGTCTATGTACCAAATTTTACCATGTTACCTCCTTAGCTTTTTCTTTTTCAGAGAGTGTCTTTATATATGTGCATGTGTGTGCAAGTGTGCATAAATTCATACGTGTGTGCACTGTGTTCATGCTTGTGCAGATACAAATGTGTATATGCATACATGCACGTAGAGTTCAGAGCTTAACATCCGGTATTTACTTCAATGGCATTATACCTGATTCTTTGAGATAGGACCCCTCACCAATCCTAGAGCTCACTGATTTGGCTAGGCTGATTGAGCAGCAAGCTCTGATGATCTAGTTATCATCTGTGCACCTCCAGTGCTGTGGTTACATAGGTGTACTGCTGGAACCCGATTTCAGGTGATGCTGGTGATCTAAACTGAGTGGCATTTTCATATGCAAGCATTTTACCTAGGAAGTCATCTCCAGTCTCCAGCCAAACTTCCTTCTATGTATTTTTATTATCTATAGTTGCTCAGAAGCATAAGAGCAGCCTGTTTGGGTGGTTCTGTCTCAAACTTCTCATAAGGTGTAGTCATGGTGACAGGAGTTCCACACATTGGGAGGTCAACACCCTCAGTGTCTTCCAGGCTCTCCTAGGGTGTAGACAAGAGAGTACTCTCCAGTAGAGTTTTAGTTAAGCAAAACTGGACTTTTAAATGTCATACGTGACAAATTAATGTGTTTTTTCACTAATGTGATTGTCTCAGATCTGAACAACTCTACTATATAATGGATATCATTGTGTGCTAAGTTTGGAATTAATTATGATGCTATATTTAATTTGTTACTAATAAAGCACCACAGAGTAGGTAGCTAAAACATAAAAAGCTACTGTCTCACCCATATCAACTTTGTTCTCTGATTGTCATATGCTTATGGTGATAACAGCTATACTTTTGGAAAGGTATCATTAAGTTTACTTTAAGAAATATTTTTAAATTTTACTTTATGTACATGTGTGGGTCCAGAAGATGGATTTCCTGTAACTGGACATTTATAGATGGTTTATAAACCACCTGATATAGACACTGGGAACTGAACTTGGATTCTCTGTAAGAGAAACACATCCTCTTAACCAGTGAACTATCTATCCCTCTCTAAGATTATTTTTAGTTTATGTGTATGTGTGTTAATGCACAGACATCATGTGTGCTGGTGCTGTTGAAGACCAGGAGGTGTGGGATAAGCTGGAACTGGAGCCACAGGTGGCTGTGAGTTGCCTGATGCCACAATTCTTAACCACTGAGCATTTCTCCAGGCTTTCATCCTAATGTCCTACAAGTACCCATTAGAACCACCATCCAAAAAGGACTATATGTAATCCCCTTTTCACATAGATCTCTTGAGAGTAACTAATAGCATCTTAGTAAGTTGTAGGTGGTATCTTTACAACATGAATGTATTTGATTGCTGGTGCTGTATCCCCATTCTATAATTAAAGTATAAGTTCATGCTATCCTGGAGGAATATCCTGTAAACACCTTGGCAATAGTGATTAGTGTAAGGTCAAGAAAACAAGGGTAACTTTTCAGGAGCCTCTCCTCAGAATAGCTGCACTCTATGGTCTTATTTGTAAATGAATTTTTTCAATGGTGCTCTATAACCTTTGTGAAATTTTCCAGCCGAGCAATGATACTCTTTAATCGTCTGCTAGCAGTAGCAGATCTCAGGATATGTGCTTTCCCATCACCATTTTCAAGGTCTGATTGCTTTCCCTGTGTTGGGGCAAGAGGATGTAATGAGGAAGTAAGACATTAGACCCCATTAGACACTAGTGAGCCAGGAAAAAGTTTTGTTGAGTTCAGCCAGGAGCTAGCTTGCCTAGTATAGCTGTGTTTCTGGCTAGGTTCTTTCTGAAAGCCTCATTCTTTGAGAGGTCACATAAAGCACAAAGGAAGTTTGCACAACTCTGATCATATTCAATGGAAAGAGAAGACTATGAATTGCAAGATTAGTATCGCTTCTGGCGTATACTGTTAAGACTTCATAATCCTTAAAGTGCCAGTGTTCTGCAAACAAGCACCGTGTGAGATTACAGGAGAATGACATTCTGTCTCTGTGTTATGTTACCTTTTATACTGCATTTCTTTAATCTTTAGCTTCTCTAAAGGAAGTGCACTAACACATACACACACACACACACACACACACACACACACACACAAAAGAACTCCCAAAATAAGACTTTGTATTACAGCTGTTAGCAGGCCAAGAAATCATGGACTTTTGACTCTAGAGGAGAGTGTTTGGATATTTGTCTATAAAGAATTCATGATATTACTAATTAATGTTCCAAATCGTGTGTGTGTACTCATTACTGATGAAAAGGTACAAAACATGATAATAAAGAACCAAGGATCACTCATTTGTCATAATGAATAATTTTTTTACCTTTTCATATTTATTAGGTTCAAATAAAAGTTTAGTTGTGATTTGGACATAGGTCTGTATCTCTAAAGACTATCTATATAAACATAAAATGACCTTATTATTTGCTATTCCATAAATCTCTACCAGGTTGCTAATGTTGATTATAAATTATTATATATTTCCAGAAGGAAAAAAATCCTGGAGTCTGGTCATATAGGCTAATGCTGTGGTGTATGTCTAGTATGCATATGCCTCTGATTTTTATCTTTCCCAGGGGGAAAGAAAAAAACACCTAAGGCTTATTTTGGAATTTTGAAGACACCTGTCTTCATTTCAACCCTTAAAAATTCTAAAAGCAAGCAAGAGATTGTGTTAACTCTGTGATCACATGAACACTTACAATAAGCAAATCATAGTCACAGTGAGTCCCTGGAGTATAGCCAGACTGGCAGCCTTGATGTTGGGCTCATAGAACTTAAACAAATGGGTCTGGGAGAGAGGAAACCTGTATATTGCTATGGGTTCTCCTCAGAGTCTTTTTAATTTGAATAAGGAACAAGGGCTGAACAAACTGAACCCATCAGGAAATAATGATTAGAAGAAGAACAAACCATTGATGTCTCTAACACCAAGGGACAGGCATTTCCTATAGTTGATGTACTGCTCCCATAATTTATAATCAACGGGACACAGGTAACCAGAGTAAGTGATGATTCATTTCTTGAGGAATCTAGCAGCCTGAGTATTTCAATATGTTTGATCATCAGTTTCCATAGCTATAAATTTAAAATTGTAAAAATAATGAGGTTTTAGGGTGAGGATGAAGGAGACAGTGAAAGGAACTTTAATACTGTGACCGAACTAAAATAGATGTAATAATAATAGTGCCACATGCAGCAAAGACATTGACCCAGCTGGCCTTAAGCCAGAATTAGTCCCTGGAATTGTTGCTTGAATTTGTGATCACGTTCACACGATGAACCTGATAGATTTCTCCATAATTTGAGGATTTTGCCTTGTTTTGTAGCAAGATTTTTTTTTGAGGCAAGTATACATTTTAATCTTTATATTTGAAACACTTACTGACTGTTATACACATGGTAGCATGTGCATATGCATAGTGTTGGACTTGAAGTTTTGCCAACCAAATATTTTTTTTTTGTAGCCAGCAGTCAGTTGAAATTCAGCACATTTTTTGCACATTCTTTCATTTACTCTATTTCCGCAAAGATGAGTGTCTAGGGCTCAGAGATTAGTTCTGCCTGCTTTTGAAATTCATATAAATAGATCCATATAGTTGAAGCTATTTATATCTCAGATCTTTGAGTCAACATTATGTCTTTGAGGTTCCATGTTTTGCCTGTGGCAGTAGTTTCCCTTTTAGTGCTATTCATAACCTGTTAGTAGACACTAGCAGTTTCTAGCTTACAGGGATTCTGTAAACACTCTTATACATACCGTTTTGGCATAAATATGTACACATAAATTTGGCTGAACATTTACCTAGGTTTTATCATAATATGCATATGTTTAACGTTTTATCAAAAATGTGAATATTAATTTATATTCCAACTGGCCATGTCCTGCGATACTCAACATAACTGCCTACTTACCAAGAATTTTTTGTTTTTCACTATGCTGTTTTTAAAATGTCCAACTGAGCAGATTGTTGTATGGGCTGGTCCTTGTAGACAACAGATCTTATAGAGATGTCTGAGTGCAGGGGTTGGCCTGTGATGTGGGTGAGAGATTTGAGTGCTTGAAGTCTGCTTCTGTTTCATGTCTTGATACAGTATGATAGCAGTCTCAACAGCTGTGAATTTATTATTTTTTGATGCTTTCTTGGAAACTGACACGAGTTTGAAAGTTTTGGATTCTTCAAGACCACACAAGTAAAGAGATGTATATGGGCTTTGGTGGCGCCAGAGAACAAAGAAGAAAAGAAAAAAAAAAGACTTCTTAGGTAACTAGTGGACCCAGGCGTGAAATTCAGTAATATGCTGTTTAAACATAAAAGGCAAAGGAAAACTTGTTTGGAACCGTAGATGGGTCTGATGGCTAGCGAAAGGAATGTGCCAGTTTTTACACTGGGATACTCTATACCATAAGCAATTTCAGCTTATCGAGGTAGCCTCCAATTTCTTCTCCAATGAGAAGAAAATAGGTTATAAACATGAGACCTTGCATTAATTCAAACCATTCACAAGCCTGTATTTTGAAGACAGTTGAGCTATAACCACAGGACGGGGACTGAGGAAAAGGTTTTGATAATGGATTAAGTATGCTCAGAGCTTAAAGTCTCATGCATGCCCACTTTTGTCCTGAAACCTTGCCGGCTGTCTTTCCCACTTCAAACATGTCCCCGCAACCTCTGTCCCCTACCCAGCATTGGCCCTAGAGATGCTGAGTAACTTGTTCAAATTTCCAAAGTTTACAAATGGCAGTCACTTTCAATGAAGGTTTATCTGAGGCCTTTCCACCTCGCATTTCCACTGAGGCATAAGAAAGGGGCACTCACTACCTGTTGGTGTTAAACAATAGGCAATCCACAAAGATGTTATGTTTCAAATGTGCCTTAAAGTTTTCTGACTCCAGTCTGTGACATAGAAGTACTGACAGTCACATGCCTTTTTTCATCTCTGTTGCCTTAGAAAAGAAAACCAAGCTTAGATCCATCGCCAACTTCGTTCCCTAGCCCCCACTTCCCTGTCTCTACCCATCTCTATTTCTTCATCTCTATGTTTAAGCCACACCTCCCCATTTGGTGGCCTCATCTGTAAAATAGGTCCCCAAGTTGTTCATAATTCTTGACCAAGACAACTGCTCAGCTCAGATCAAATGTGAGGACAGGAGGATCTCAGTCAGGGGGAGGAAATCAAGAGTTTATGACACTTTGCAGGTGAATTTAGTGGAACCAGTTCTTTCCGTATCCCACTGAAATCACAGGTGAGCTCTCAGCACCTTCTTCGCAAGGTGCACTCAATGTGACTTGGGGTGCGCCTTTAAAATTCCCTTGCTTTGTATGTGTTTAAAGTCGATTAAACCAATTGTTTAGCTGTCCAATTCATTGTAATATCTACTGTTACACTTGAATGATGGTGTAGGAACAGTATTTAAAATATTACATAAATCCAGGTGCTTCCTCTAGTGACAAAAGGTCAGAAAGTCCAGCCTAGGCTGGCGGGGTGGCTCACCACGGAAAAACACCTGCTTTCTAGGCCTGCCAATGTGAGTGTGGTTTATGAGCCTACAGAGAGGTGGAGGGGAGAACTGACTCTAAAATGTTCTCCTCGACCTTCACATGGGCGCCATGGCACACACAAATAATAAATGAAAAATAAAAGAAGCTCAATCCAGCTTGCCAAACTAAGTCCAGAAGAGACAAGATGAAATACACCAACTCACAGTTTTGGGGTTTGGTTGTTGTTGGTGGTGGTGTTTATTCTAAAATTCATTTTTTATCCATAAAAATATAATAAGAAAAATAAAATTAACTTATTAAACAGGCTCCATTCTGTTGTAAACCCAATGTATGAGAGTCAACTTTGATGTAGACAAGATTATGAGTGGGAGAAAAAAAATTCATCAGATGTGTTCTGGTAAAAATTATTGTTAGATATCTTCATTCCAAGCTCAGAGTATACATAGGGCAATCTACTAATCACAGTATGTCCATGCTAATTTATTTTTTTTAAACTCAAAATTGTGGTTATCTAATTTTCTGTTCTCAGTATTGGTTTCAGCTTTACACACACACACACACACACACACACACACACACACACACACGCACACATCCATCCTCAGGTTTTTCTTCTTAAACAGATTGTACTCTTTACCTTTCAAAACACATGTGCAAAAATTGTATTGACCTTTATGTAGGTATGTAATCACATGCCAAGACCATACTTGTATTTCCGCTGACTGCTACTCATAAACCATGAAGGTGTTTTTGAACCTCCCCGTCTATGCAGGCTTTCCCACACCCTGGTGTTCAAAACTAGCTGGCAGCACAGGGTGTTTAGTGACCTAATAACAGCCCCACTGCTCTGTGCTACTCAAAATGGAATTTCACCAGGAAATTCAAGTTGAAGTGCGCACTGTAATTCAATTTTCTTATTATAGATTGTTATTGATAAGGATTTGATGAAAATGAAATCTGACTTTCTCAAATTCTCCCTAACAGACTAAATATTTAGTAGGTCAATAAATAATAGATTTTTGAAAACCTTACTAATCATCACATTCTCTTTATTTGTTAGAAACTCCAGGTAGTCTACTTAAATATTAATAACTTCAACAATCCCAGGGACTATTTGATTCTTGTATTCTGCATTTACTCACACTGTCTGTATTTGTGCCTATGATTCAGAAATGGCAACAGCAGCCCGCTGTCTGCTGATGCTGTGGGTCAGGCCCTCTTAAGCAGCCTGTTGACCTCATTCATCCTCACTTTAACTCTATAAGGTGTGTGTCACTGTTTGCTTTTATAGAGGGAAACCGAGGTTCATAAGAGTCTAAATCATGGCTCTAATATTAAACTTAAAAATCTAGTTGAATTAGAGCTTGTTATCAAAAGTCCCCACCATTAAAGAGTTCTTCAGAGAAGAGACATTGCTTTTTCTTTGAAATAGGCAGCCTTTTTTTCCCTTCCATGTTCACATGAGCCTTTGTCTATAGAAAAAACAGGAGAGAATTCAAATTACCATGATTCATGGTGTAATTACCAGTGAATTAATAGCAATGAAGAAACACAGGAGTACCCGTAACAGCATGAGGGTAGGTTTGCCAGTCAGTCGGAATCTATTCCAATGCTGGTGACAGACTGTTTTTACAGAATCTAGAATTTAAAAACTCATTTCTAAAATGTTTTGTTATTATTAATTCAATCACTAAAATGATTAAAAGGTAATGCCTAATGTAGATCATTCTAAGGTCTTCTAGAGACACTTCTGTACATTCCGTCCGGAAACCGTAGGATGTCATTTGAAAATACAGAACTTTGTGCAGTGCGATTCCTCTACATTTGTTTTCAGCTTCCATCTCTCAATACTGTTTTCCCTTGTGTTTGGATCAGCTTGGTTCATCCTTTAATGGTCTTTCTTTGGTGTGTTGAAAGCAAGACACCATACACTTCACATTTGTAAACAGTACCCTGCCGTATAGAATGGCTGGAGTTGTTAATAGCAAAATTACACTTTGGTTATAGTGATTTGGGACAACAGAAAAGTTGTATAACTTTGAAGTGTTCATTTATTCAGACACGACATTGATGGCTACACATAAATCCCAGCATTATAAAATGATGGTAATATATCTAGCAAGAATTGCAACAACAAAACAAAAGAAAGGAATTAGTAAATAAGAAACACATGAAGTCTTCATGGTAGCATTAGTGTATCTAGTCCTAAGTGGTGACATCTTCCCCCACATGCTTACAATGATCTGAGTAATATCTACTGCTTTAGAGTACACCTATATACAAGTCATCCACCTGAAGGACTGATTGCAAACCCATCACAGGATCACTTCCTTCGCAACAGTTTTTGATGACTCTGAGTGGCGTCTGTCTGTTTCAGAGCTGTCTGTGAGGTGATTGATTCTCAAGCTGGCATCCTTCTTGGCTTGGTTTTTCTTTCTTTCCTTTCACATTCAACGCATATTTTTTCTTCAAGATCTTTCCCTTGGAAACTTCCTGGGTCCTACTCTTAATCCCTAGAAAACCAGACTTCTACAGCACTTATGGCAAGCCATTGGGAGTTCTGTTAAGGGGGAAGTATGACCTAGTTTAAAAGACAAGACGCATGGTGGCGCACGCCTTTAATCCCAGCACTCGGGAGGCAGAGGCAGGCGGATCTCTGTGAGTTTGAGACTAGCCTGGTCTACAAGAGCTAGTTCCAGGACAGGCTCCAAAACCACAGAGAAACCCTGTCTGGAAAAAAACAAAACAAAACAAAACAAAAAAAAAGACAAGACGCAGTAACACATATGACAAGGCAGTCAAGCTGCAAGGCAATAAAGTTGTCCTGCAAATCTGCACAACTTCCCTAATCCAGTGAGAGACAGAGTGGCCAAGAAAGGCATCTCAGAGGTAGTTTTCAAGTGTTCTTTTCTTCCACCCAATACAGTCACTGGAGTGTTGCATAAATCAACAGAACTATGTTGAATGTTTATATGTCTAATACTGCACAACTAATAAAGGGATCATATTAGTTATCATTCCTTCCTTAATCCTCTTTTGAATTGTATGCATATCCTCTAAGTAAAGCTGTATACAGCTTATTCAAGTGAAGCCTTTCCCTTGGAATGTTCTGTAGCTTTCATTTTAAGAAATCACACTCATCTCACTAAGTGATGCTTTTGCTGTAATCCGCCCCAGGTATTTCTTATACTTATATGTGTAATATTATATCATCTTTGCTGTCCATAATCTACTCTCTTAATAGTTTTGCTTCCTCTCCCTTCACACTAACCATGATTTTCAGGGAAAGTGTTGGAAATTCATGGTGACAATGCCAACTTGATGGGTCCTCCTTTTCACCCTGAGGTTCTGTACATGCTTTTTACATGCTGTCATTGCCTAGTCCGGCTGTCTCCACGTGTGATTCTCTAATAACAGAGGCCAAGATTTTTCTTTAAGGATTTGAGGTTAGATAGTTTATTAGGGAGCTGCTCCCAGAAGGAGCTGTGTTTTTGTGGGGGTGGAGCGGCTGTTCTCAGAAAAAGGAAATGAGGTAGAGAAGGAAAGGAAGTCAATTGTCAAGCAATTGACCAGAAAATTGCAAACTTTGGCAACCAGAGCTTAATCCAGCTGGCAGCATGAGAGTCCTCCTCAAACATGTCCTTCACATACCTGTTACAGTTAGAAGTTGAAGGATGCCCCAAATGCTGCTGAAGGCCGCAGTGTTTGGAGAAGAATAAACAAACTTCACTGGGAAATTAGTCTGTTGATAAATTCTTACCTGAACTGTGTGTTAAACGTGGTTTAAACTGAAGGAGTTGGCACCTCGTTAAAGGGAAGATGTAGCTGGGCGTACTCTTGAAGAGTGTATTTTGCCAGTCTTTGACCATTCCTTCTCTTTTCTTGTCTTGGTCATTTCCTGTAATTATAATGAAATACTCTGACAAAGGAATTTGAAGGAAGACAGGGTTGACTTGATCTCACAGTTCCAGAGAATAGTTGGTTATCCTTGGAAAGGCATGTCAGCAGGACCTTGAGAAGATGATTGCATTGTAGCCACAATTTGAAAGGGCACATTGAATTCGAGTAGTCAGTGCACTTTCTCCCTTTTGATAAATTGAGGATCCCAGCCCATGAGATGGTACTACGCTATACTGTCGAGCTAGGTTTTCCCATTTCAATCAACCTAATCTATATAATTGCTCAATGAACAAGCCGAGAGGTTCAGTATGGTGGTTTGAACAAGATATTTATATACTCTAAGACATTTTAAAACTTGGTCTTCAGTAAGTGACATTGATTGTGGAGGCTTAGGAGGTATAAGTTTATTTGACAAAGCATGTTACTGAAGGCAATGTTTTCTAGCTTAAATACTTGGGCCATTTTATTTGATCTTTCTGCCTTTTGCTCACACTTAAGAATGGGAGATCTCAGTTTGCTATTCTAGCAACCATGCCTACTATTTCTACACCATGGAAGACTCCCAACCCTCTGGAACAGTGGGTCCAAATAAACCCTTCCTTCTATTCCTCCTATAAGTTACCTTGACCATGGTGTTTTATTATAGCAATAGAAAAGTAACACTGATATGCTCACTTAATGTAGAGAATCTATTACAGGCACTGTAATTCTGCATCTTCCCAAGTTGGCAAATAATATCAATCAATATTGACAATTAATAATCACCATTAGTAAGGGAATTTTCTCTACCACATACTTTCAGTCATAACTAAGAAGCCATAGAGCCAAGAGACCATAGTTAGAAATTTGTGAATCTTGAATTAACACAACTCTTTCCTCATTTGACTCTCTTGAGTTTTTTGGCACAGTGTTATTACACCACCTAAGGACAAGAGAGGATGCTATGTGTACACTTACTCTTATTAGTCATCTTAATGCACTAGTCTCTTTGGAAATAGTTTCTTGGCACTTTTGTTTTGAGAGAGAGAGAGAAAAAAAAAACGAAGTGAAGGTACTGACACTCCAGCCTTTGGGCACTGAATTGGAAAAGGCATGAGGATGTGGTAAGGTCCTGGAAAAAAAAATCATTGAGACTGGGTAATTAAGAGAAAACATAATAAATCAATCATATTGAATAGGCTAGATACTTTCTTCCTTGCTCCTATGTCCACACAGTCAACAACATTTACCACTAAGTTTCTTCCTTTCCTCTCCACATTTGCTATCTCTGAAGTCATCTCTGTCCACTCTCTTGCCTCGTAGCATGCCCCGGCATTCTTGCCTGACAGTTTATGAGGTTGGAGGTTAGGTGTCTATGTTAGGATGTTTTGCCACTTTTATATTCATGTTACAAAGCCTCTCCAAAATCCTCCTTCTCCAAAATGCTTAACACATCCCTCTCTGCTGTTCATGACACTTAAACTCAGCTTCATTTCAGCACTTCTCATAATATGCCTTTTATTGAAGTTGTTTAAATAGCCATCGATCTTTCTCACTAGATTGTGACCTCCTAAAGTGCAAGTACTGTGTTCGATGGCTGTGGAATCCACTGCAGTGCTTCATGTAAAGGGGGCATTTGATAAACGCTTGTTGAATTAAATTAAATAATTAAAATCCAAAGTAAGTTGGAAAAGATTGCTGTTGGGTGGGGAGTCCGGATTGGGTTACCTGGGTAGGTAAACATACACTCAGTTTTTCTAACAGCTTGCTCTCAAGCTGTCATTAAAATTAAAGTCTTTTATTATATGCTTTCATTGTTGCTGAAATAATACTCCTTGCACCTTAGAGCAGTAGATGTAACAGCCCCTCTTAGGTATAATTTTGTGACATCAGGCATCAAGCAGTTGGGAAATTGCATGTGTTGGTAATATAATTTTACATACAGTATATCATTACAAATGAGAACATGGGGCCTGGGGGCAGGGATGTTCTGTGACACACTTTTCTGAGAAGAAAGAAAATTCAACTACATTTTTGTAGAGAGCATTTTGAACTTGGGGGAAAAAAAGACTAAATACGGTTTAGCTGTCTTTTCAATTATGTCTTCAATTCTACATGGCACCATGCTAAAACAAAAACAAATTTTTCCTTTTTTTACCCCCTTCTGTTTATCATGCACATATACATACATATATGTACAAATTATACATATGACCCATAGGATGGTTGTTTTAAAATTCTGAACTGATGCCAGCTATTGCTCCAAAGCTAAGGGCCCGGGCTGGGCTAATCATTCTGTTTGGGCATCCAGCCTACCAATTCTATGACTGCTCACTCTTTTTAAATTAGCATGGAAATCTTTACTAAGCTGAGTTAAGAAGAGGGAGAAGGAGAAGAAAGAGGAGAAGGAGGAGGAGAAGGAGGAGAAGGAGGAGGAGGAGGAAGAGGAAGAGGAGGAGGAGGAAGAGGAAGAGGAAGAGGAGGAGCAGGAGGAGGAGGAGGAGGAAGAGGAAGAGGAAGAGGAAGAGGAGGAGATGCCTCATTCCACTGAGATGAATCCAAATACAGTCATATTCCAAGGTCCTCCTAAGACGGTAGCCAAGGCAGAGGACGGTGCATGCCATGCAGACAGTCCTTTTCAAACTGTCTCTCACATGCAGCCCTCTGCTCCTCTGCTTTGTAAAATGACACAATTATGCTCCATCACTGGGCTGTAGTGAGAGCTTTCTGAAACTGCTGCAATTTACACTTGTGTAGCATGATTTGTATTTCTTATTGCAGTATTTTTTTGTGGTTGCTGTTCATTTTATGCCTATCATTATCATCTCGTTGAGAGAATGTCTCTTTTTGTGGCCCAGTCTGGCCTCAAACTCAATTCACAATCTTCTTGCCTCCACCTCTTTGATGATAGCATTTAACTATAACACCAGGCTGCTGCCTGTCATCATCACCGTTGTCAGTCTTCGCTTTCATTGTCATCATCGTCATCAGCATCATTATCATCATCATCATCATCATCATCATCACCGTCATCATCATAGCAAGAGTCAGAACATAAACTATATGAGACCATAAATCAGTGCTGTTAGGAACTTGGGTTGTTATATTTGATAGTTAAAACCTGATTTTCATTTTTAGTATTGAGTTGTGGTCAAAGATAACATTCTGGAATGCCAGCAGTCACTTCTGTGTTCAAGGCAGACAAGAGGCCAAGTTGAAGGGAGTGAACCTCACAATATACTTTGAGCTGATCTCCATACTTTGAAGAGCTTTCCTGGCAGCAGCATTCAAGGATTTTCTCTTCTATCTGAGAAATGCCTTTGCTGTTTGGCTTCTTGCTAAGATGTGTGTGTTTGCTTTTTGATGTTGGTGGTGGAAGTGGTGGTTCCTTAGGAAGTAGTTATGTTATGATTCTATCAATCTTCTAGACACAGCTTTTCTCAGGTCTTTGTAGAATAGCCCTTCTCTCTCCTAGCTCCACTGTCTTTTATGTAAAATGTGTATTTTGAGGCTTTTAAGGACAGGCAGAGCAACAGTGGAAGAACCCTTAGAATTCAAAAATGACAATGTATTAAAATATTGAAAATACGGTGGAAAAGCAGGATGTCCTCACCAATGCTTGTGATTATGACTCTAAAGCAAAATGACAGGGGGGCTGAGCCTTCCTGCAACTCATGAGCTACTCTAGCTTTTATATACACAAGCAGCCATTTCAACTTCTCACTTATTGGTCTCCATCACTTCCAGTAAAAACGTTACAAGTCCCCTTTGTCTTCTTGTACTGATAATTAAATCTAAAGGTTTAAAAGCAGATTCAACTTGGCTTCTCTTAGAAGTTGAACATGAATAAAGACACTTTGAACCACGAAGAAAAAAAGAAAATTATGACAACATCCTTGAGGCCAAATTTTCCCTTAGAAAAGAAATAACTAAGGCTATTAAGAAGGGTGAAAGTCTTGTTAATAAATAACTTGTGGTATCTTGACTTGGTCTGACACAAACAGTGAGAGCTTATTACTCCAGATGCTGGAAAAACATAAGCCATCTCAAGACAAGACAGCAGTACTTCAGAAAATTACCAGCTTTCTTAGTGTTATTTCCTCTGAGTTAACCAAGTAGTGTCTTGGGAGCATGAGAGCTTTTAGGCACTTAAAATATGCCATAAACACTCTTTTTATGCCCAGTTGTGTAAGCATCAAGCAGAAACAGCACTGTGTGTGTGTTTTCCTTGATTATTCAAAATGTGATCTCCTTTACTTAAGAAAGAGATCTCTATGACAACAGTTGAACATCTGCCTAGCATATATGAAGCACTGGACTTGAAGTCCAATACCACAAAATAATTATAAACTAACAAAAATAAAACCCCATTATTGATGACTCACTTGGATCATCAAGTTGTCTTCTCTAGCCATGTACTTATCATCATCTCAGTTACCAAGTATATTTGATTTGTTGTCTCTAATAAGCTATAATTGATATAGACTACTTGACTCAAAGTTAAATGTCTACTGAGGTGATAGTCGTTAAGTTTTAACAATCATTTTGAAGCATTTGTTTTCTCTAAAATATCTTTTATATTTTAAATGAGTAATTTTGCAAACATTTGTCATTGAATATATAGTAAAGAATGAGAAAAATGTAAGCAAGCATTTATATTACACTCTGATTTTTCCTTAAAGGTAGATAGAAAAAAAACTTTGGTCATTGAAAAAGAGACCGGAACCTTTTTCTTTTCTTAGAAGAAGTGTGAAGTTGAGGGCTAGTTTGCTAGGAGAGCTATAACAGGAGGTCAAAGCAAAGGTAAGTTGACAGACAAGTGAGATAAGGTTTATGAAGGAGGCTCTGCCTTGTCATCCTCCCATGATCTCACCTGAAACAAAATCCTGGCTGATCTTATCATCCTGCATATCTAGGAGAATTAAGTAGTAACTGATCCTGCCTATAGAGCAAGGGCTATAGACATAACACCACACCATGTTTTCCATTTCAAAATAGAGAGACCATGTTCTTCTGTCATACAACCTCCACTGGAATTGCCACGTTACCCTGCCATACAGCCTTTGCTGGTACTTTGTATTCTTTTCTGGAGCATGGTTTGCAGAGGGAAGAAAGGCAGTATTATCACTCCTTACTACTTGAAAAGAATTTAGGTTGGTCTTTTGAAGATAATTTCCTTAAAATGCTTCAGATTCTATTTTATGACATTCATGAATAGAAGCATTTGGTGTGGAAAAAAATATAGTAAGACTTCATCTTTTTAATATACCTTGACTTTCTTACCTGCTTTGTAAAATATTTACCTAAAGTGTTTTTTCGAAACATTTAGTCTTGTCTATTTTCTGACAATTCAAGTCCAAGAATCAAATAACATATTTTCTAGATACAGAAGCATCATGAAACATTAAAACATGAAGAAATTGTACTCATGTGGAAAAGTATACCAGTATATATCCGTTCTGATTGGTTTTTGTCAACTTGACACAGACCTAGATATATATGTGATGAGAGATTCTTAAGTGAGAAAATGCTGCCAGAAGATTGGCCTCTAGGCAAGGCTGTGAGGGCATTTTTTAAATCAATCATTAATGCGGGAGGGCCCATCCGACTGTGGGCAGTGTCACCCCTGAGCACGTGGTCTTGGATTGTACAAGAAAACAGGATTGTTGAGCCACAATGAGCAAGAAGTAAAAGGCATTTCTCCGTGGCTTCAGTTTCACTTCATTCCTTAAATTCCGGTGGCAGCTTCCCTCGGTGAGGGAGTGTGATCTGAGCATTATAAAATAAAATACACCCATTCCTTCCAACGTTGCTTTGGTCACAGTGTTTTATCACAGCAACAGAGACTCTAACTTTAATTATCAAAGAATCTGTATGCACAATATCAATAATCTTACTTCTTTTTCTGGAAGGCATGTACGTAGATGATGGCGGGCAAGCAGTCACAGTAGGTGTGACTTTCCGAGTAGCAAAGTGACAATGAGATTTGCAAAATCTTTTAGGATATAGAGGCTGCAAAGCAGCACTTGCACAAGTTGTTTTCTTTTTTAAAAGGTTAGCGTGAGAGTTGGAAGGGGTAGCACACACTCTTAATAGCATGGCAGACACAGGCAGGGAGCTCTGTTAGTTTGATGCCAGCCTAGTCTACAAATCAAGTTTAGACCTTGTCTCACAAAAACAAAACAATTAATTATCAAAATGGTGATATACTGCAATACTTCTAAAATATATACTATATAGTAAAATCACCTTTAAATCAATTTTAATTTTTAAAGTATTCTGCATTAACTTTGTGGTGGTTATTGTTGTTATTAAAGACTGTAGGGTTATTTTTTTCTTCAGATGGGATTTCACTCTGTAGTTCAGGCTTGTCTCAAACTCATTACTGTCTTTCAACTTTAGCCTTAAGTGTGTTTGGACAATGACATAATTCACCATGCCTGGTTAAATATTCTATTTTAAAATTCATAAAATTGTTTTAATTCATTTATGTTTTCAGGTCCAGGTTTACTCATTTGGTTCAAAACACTGTAAGCAGGTGCCCAACATGTACACATACACAAGGGTACAAGGGTACTCAAATTTTTAAAAGAAACACTACCACAGAAGAAAATCACATATTTATCTATTCCTTTCTTTTTTTTTTTTGTTTTGTTTTGTTTTGTTTTTCGAGACAGGGTTTCTCTGTGGCTTTGGAGCCTGTCCTGGAACTAGCTCTGTAGACCAGGCTGGTCTCGAACTCACAGAGATCTGCCTGCCTCTGCCTCCCAAGTGCTGGGATTAAAGGCGTGTGCCACCATCGCCCGGCTTATCTGTTCCTTTCTTTCCAATAAACACTTTATCTCGACAAAAACTGAACAGAGAAATGTTGGATTGAATAACAAAAATAAAATGGATATAACTTTTCTATAAAAGGTTCCACCAAAAAAATAAAGAATATACTTTTTCTCAAAATTCCATGGAACTTTCTCTAAAATTGACCACATATTAGGATGCAAATCAAGTCTCAACAAATACAAAAATAATTTAAACAATCCTACATCTTATCCAACCATTGTGGCAGGACTAAAATCTGGATGCCACCAAAAATAAAGTAATAAGAAAGTATACAACTCATGGCACCTGGACAAATACTACTGTATGAAAATTAGGTCAAAATAGAAATCAATTAGAAAAAGAAAAGCTTTGTATAGCTTAATGAAAATGAAAACACAGCATACCTAAGCCTATGGTAAATCGTATAGGCAGTTCTGAGTCAAGTTCACAAAGTGCCCACAAAAACAAAATACAAGCTGGGCGGTGGTGGCGCACACCTTTAATCCCAGCACTGGTGAGGCAGAGGCAGGTGGATCTCTGGGAGTTCGAGGCCAGCCTGGTCTATAAGAGCTAGTTCCAGGACAGGCACCAAAAGCTACAGAGAAACCCTGTCTCGAAAAACCAAAATAAATAAATAAATACATAAAACTATAAAAAAAATCCCACAAAAATAAAACTCTGATTTTAGTTACTTAATGACAAACCTCAAAGCTCTGAAAGAAAAGAAAAAATTAAATAAAGAAAGAAAGAGAAGGGAAAGAGAAAGATAGGATACCCAAAGGAATAAAAGAAGAAAAACATTAAAATTGATTAAGTACAAAAGCCAGCTAAACCTCTCTAGGGCATATATGCAAAGGAACTTACATCTTGCTAGAGAAGTTCCTTATCCATGCTCATTGCTCATTTCTGTGCTATTTATAATAGAAAGACATTAGAAACAGCCTAGATGTCAATCTAATGATGAATGGATTGTAAACGTGTGGTATAATGGAGTATTATTCAGCTTTAAGAAAAATTAAAGTTTCAGGTACTAAATGGCTGGGGCTAGAAACAATGATCACGAGTGAGTAAGGCGGGCCTCAAAAGACAAATATTGTATGCTTTCTTTTATAAGTAGATGCTAACTTTTAAGCTTTAGTTGTATTTGTTTCAATCCAAATAATCACAGAGGTTTGGTACTTAACAAAGGATTAGACGGGAGGAATCTTTCAAGGGAGGGTAGATACAGTGCACTGATTTTAAGAGGTAAAGGGAAAAACTAGAATAGGGTCATCAAATGGGGAGGAGATGAGAGAGAACAGTAAAAGAAGAAATAGGACGAAAGTCAGCTAACACAAAAACCTTTGTAAAAGCAATGAAAACTTACTACTGTAGATGCTTGTAACATGAAAGGCCAAGCCTGCTTGTTTGGGTTTTCTGTTCCACCCAGTACCCCACAACTTTTTATCCCCAAAGAAAATCACACATAGGTCTCCATAAATTATAAGCTGGTTTGCCCATTAGCTCTAGCCTCTCACTGGCTAACTCTCACATCTTGATCAACCCACTTTATCTGATCTATATTAGCCGTGTGGCTCAGTACCTTTTTCAGTGGAGCAGATAACATCCTGCTGCTTTGGTGATCTGGGCAGGAGTGGGAGGAATCAGCTTCCTCCTTCCCAGAATTCTCCTGTTCTGATTACATCATTTCTACTTCCTGTCTGTTTTTTCTGCCTATATTTCCTGCCTGGCCTATCAGCGTTTATATATAACATGATTGACAGAATACAGACAATTCTCCCACACCAGATGCTCTCTAAAATATATACATAGATTAATGGAATTTAGATGGAACAACTATATAATGAGGTAGACAATGCCCCAACTAGATATTTATTCCCACCAAGCAAATCATCTGGAGACAGGATAAGTTACATCTTTTTGAATCTTTAGCTAAAAGAATCCTATTGATTGCCAGCACTCTCCCACATAAAGATCACAGACAATTGCCAAGAGTACCTGTTATTCCCTACAACCAGATAGTAGGCACCTTTGCTAAAGAGCCCGGTTACTTATATCATCAAATAAAGAGAGATCAAATTGGTGCCTGATTAGAGGCTTCATTCCCCCTCCCCCTGAATAGAAGTCATGGAGCTGGAATGTATTCAACACATTACCAGGGGGAAAAAAGTAATTGTCAATATTACCTATCTAGAAACTTTGTGACCTTCACCAGAAACCCGTGCAAGGTATTCTTGTGTAATAGTGGCACAAATGATATGATTTTAAGTTCTCTCCACAAGATGGAAGCCAACGCACACCTGACATTGATAAAGTTGCCACGAAACTGAGACTACATAGGTCTTGGGTCTAGGGAAAATCCTACTACTATTTATTATTCTTTTAAAGGAACATAGTAATAAAATGACCCCTAATTGCATACTTCTATACCCATATACCATTGCACCGTTTGGAGCTTATCAACTTCTTTTGCAGTAGGTAGGAGTTTGCACAGAGATCCAGAATTGGACAATGTGCAGTGTGAGACACTTTGGAACACATGGACTGAAATAGCATGTCTTCATCCAGCCCCTCCCCTTAAGGCTCAGGGATTTACGTGGAAGAGGTAGCCGAAAGATTACAAGAGCCAGAGGTAAAAGGTGACTTCAAGGAATTAGTGTCTTCCAGACACAACATACTAATGCACATATGAAATCACCGAAACTGTGACACTATGCATAAAACATGCAAGGGTTCAAACAAAATACAGTATATAAAGTTGTGTGCACTATCACATTTACTTCGAGATATTTCAAGTTAGAATATCCTCTACTTGTTAAATCTTAATGATAACTATGTCAGATTTTTATTGCTATGATAATATGTGTGATATAAACATTTGGAAAGACATTTTAACTTATGGTTCCAGATGATGAATTTTGTCATGGTGGTGATGCTGTGGTAGGGCAGCTCATGCTGTGGCAATCAGAGAACGGAGACAACGCAGGGGTAAGAACCTCAAATGAAACACCCTGAGTAACCTACTTCCTCCCATGAAGACCCACCGTCTACACTTCTGCCTCTTTTCAAAACAGCCCAATTCAAGCCTCAAATCTCTCAGTAGGTTGAATGAAGCCGCTTAATAGGTCCAACCCTTAAGATCTCATCTCTTCCTACAACTTCATCAGCTGACAACCAAGACTCAGTTAAATTGGGATATTTAATACTCAAGTCATACCGCACACTCTGATATCTAACTTGGGAAGCTGTTTGTTATCATAAAATGACAATCCATGTTTCTTTCACATCTAATTAAATAGAATTCTGGTTTAGTATTAAATCACCCTGTATTAGTTAATGAATAAAAAATATTGGCTCTGAATTGGTCTGCAAAATTTGTGACTGCACAGACATATTTTATTATAGAAAATGGTATTTTTGCCACATTAATTCTTTCTCCTGCTGGATCATAATAATCCTACCCTTGTATCCAGCTAGGTTGCTTGTGTTATTGATGATTTAATTGCATTCATTATTTTGAGCTGAATACTGGTTATGAATACTCTTCAAAGATTAAAGCTGTTTATTTGGGTACGAGAAAAAAATTGATGATCTGCCAAAAATCCTCTTATTCACCAGGGAAAGCTTTTCCATCAAAAGAATGAACCAGACACATAAACAGATTTCCCCCCTCATGGTGTCGCACCTCTGTGGAGTTGCTAGAGCACAACACCTGCACCTCAAAGCACTTTTATAGGTCCAGATGCAATGAGAACCTGGGATGTTACTTGAACGCTAGAAACTACACATTGCCGAGTTAGACCAATATCCTAGGCTTATTGCTGTATTGGAAATCCCATTTGCTTCCTTGATTTCTTTTGTTTCCTCTCCATGGCTCTGTCCTACTTAGCAGATGGGACTCTTATTTATTATAATGGTGCACATACTAAGTTGTAGCCACAAAATCTTGTTGGTTTGGGACCAGAAATGCTCATTCTATTAATAAAATGGCAACATCATAAAGGTACCAAATAAAGTTAGTTTGGTTTTGAAGAAACTGTTCTATTCAGTCAATCACTGGACAAGTACTGACTGAGTACCTATTTCTATAATGTGTCCTTCCACCTGCCATGTGGCATGAGACACAGAGATGAGAGTGTCTTGGTGTGAAGGAGAACGAGAACTCTGAAGGTCGGATGATCTGGACCGAAATTTCACTTAGTCTTGTAATAGTGGTGTGATCTTGAGACTGTATCTTCCATCATTTCTTTTTAGGTGTGTGGGTGGGCACGGTGTTGCATTATTGTGTGAATTACAAGTTACATGTTTGACATTCTTCAAACACTAGTCAACAAATATATGAAGCTGCACCGGTAATGGCTCTTAGCACCACTGTGCTTATATTAACAAGACCCCAAATTTATCTTTAAAAGAGTTCGCAATATATTAGGTAACAACAGAAATACTTTGTTCTTTCCATTGCTTTCTTGCCATAAGTCACTTTGTCTATCTATCTTGTTCATTATCATCCTATCCTATCAGAAAGCAGGATTCCCCCATCATTGCTTCACTTTTGAGGCCAGCCTGGTCTATATAGAAAATTCTAGGCCAGCGAAGGCTATATACAATAAGAGCATAAGAAAAGGGGAAGATTGTGAAATGCTAGAAATTGAGAAAGGACTCTAGAAATAGGCTAGATCACCAGTTGTTGGTGTTAATAGCTCAAGGCTGCAGCTGATCCTTTCAGAAATGGGTCTCTCGAGTTGGTACTTCTGTGAGACACAACATAACTTATTCTGGAAGTACCCCAAGCTGGAAAATAGAAACTGAAGCTGGTGCTTCTGTTGTAGAAGGCAGCTGTGGCTATCTCCACATTGATAGTGAAGGTGAATTAAGAAGAAAATTTTCATTTTTATTTCTTTCCCCTACTGATAATTTTATTTTGATTTCCATTTTGGCAGAACATACCAAGAAACCACCTGTTGCAATGTAACATAATAACCCAGTTCTAGAACCCTACAGCAAGGAGTATAAGCCTGGAGCTGGTTCTGAGAAAAAGTCTAAGCAAGCCGAGGGCATCCACCCTAGTGGAGCCAGGGGCATGGAATTGAAACAATACTGAAACATTAAGAAAATACTATAAAGAAAAAGAAAAGTTGTCTTAATCTTTTCTCTGTTTTTAGAATGTAGCAATGTGTTTTCCAAGAGACATATTTGAGAAAAAAATAATTAAGTGGTCATGTGACATACATTTTGGACAGGAACCAGCAAAGACAGCATTCTTAAAGGAATGATTTTCAAGGTTTTTCCCATTCTCAAGATAATTTATTTTGAATGAGTAGGAGGTCTCAGTCTGGAAGGACCTGCTACAGTACAGTAAACAATTGGGCTTTTATTTTAAAAAGGAAAAGAAAGGAAGCAAAAGTGGTTTCAAATATGGGAGTCATTTAAGCACGTTCATAGTTTAAAGGTCACTCTGGTGGTGGCATATTAGATTCTAAGTTAGAGTTGACCAGAGACAAGTACTAAAAGAAATCCTAGATGCAGGCCATGATGATGATGATAGGTAGTGCTTTGGATGTAAGCTGAAAAGACTCTCTGATGACTTAGGTATGAAGATTAGTTGGAGAGAGGGGTAGGGAGAGGAATCAAGAATGATCCCCCATGGATAGTTAAAGTCACTAAGTGGATATTGATATAATTATGAATATGACAAAAGTAAAAGAGGAATATTTGGAAGATAAAAAATGAATCTACTTTTACTCCATAGGATGTTTAAAACAACTGGGAGATGTTCAAGTGATTAGGTATCAGATAGACAGTCAATTATCGAAGTTGTAGCAGAAGGGAAAGCAGTTGTTGCAAATTAATTTATTTCTATTAGTCTTTTAAAAATCATCAGATGGAGTGTAAAGCTGCGTCCCTGGAAGGATTCACCCACTGAGATTTTATGCAGAGGAAAGATAAACTCCAACATCTAGAATGGTGTAGTGGGATGAGCAACTAACTCACTAGGAGACCGGAGGAGAAGCAGATTTCAGCCTTCTGAAACTTAAAGTAGGAGGTTTTGAATGAATAAAGAAACTAAGCATCTTATAGGAAGCAGGTGGCTTGTCGCGAAATCCAAGTGGCTGGGTAAATAGAAGTGTGTCCACTGGATATGGGCGCATGGGGTTTACCCTGACCTTGACATGAACAGTTTCGCGTATCAGCAAGTTCTCTGATTGCGTAGTCATTCTGGATGCTATGAGCCGTAGGTAGTTGATAGGAAAGAATAGTCATCACCACCGTTTCTGTCCAGATGAGAGGAAACTGGCTGCTGACTTACCATATTTTCTGTTAGGGGATAATATTTGATATAAGTGACTCTGAAAGGTTTTCTGCCTCCTCTGTGATTGGAATCCGTAACTGGAAATTGATCCAGCGTGATAGCAAGAATGCTGCCCACCTATTTAATCTTTTTCTCTGTAGGGCACTCATTGAACACGATGGCCAGAAATCCTTTTAGTGCAGTCGGGGTGGGGGTGGGTGGATCGTAGTAGCCAGTGTAGGAAGAGCAGGCAGTATGCTTCATCAGACTAGGCAGTATCTCTTTGGAATATTGGAGTAATTTTTTATTTCATCTATATTAAATGTCAATAAAATCATTATAAGTAAGGAGTTAAGTTCAATTTGCTTATTCATGGATACTGTAAAGGTCTGTGAATGTTACAGAGGCTCTTACATTTTGGAAGGCAAATGTTTTGCTACTGTGTTAGGCGATAAGAGCAGAGCTGCATTTGTCTTCAGTTTGCTCTGCTCCCACCACACTTCCACCTTTGGCTGTGGATACCGCTATCCTTCTATACACTACTGAACTGGAAGTGTGGAGCACGCCTTTCTTGTCTTCATCATGATCCACCATAGATGCTGAATGTATCTTTCAGTATGCCGTTAGATAAAAAGTGTTCACTTCTAAAGTTTCTTGTCTTTAAACCCAGCTTAAAAAGTTGTGAAAGATTGCCAGTGTCGCTAAGCTCTCCACTGCCATTGCTGTAATACAGTTTCTGAAATTAACAACTTTGAAGCAAGGACAATTCATGTCCAGCATCGTGTTGGCATGTGGTGGTGAGGGCTGCCAACTTGTGACCTCAGGAAACAGTAAAAGAGGAAGGGCTAGAACCCCATCTCCTCTGGAGACTGTCTGTGACTTAACTTCTTCCAGCTAGAGGACCATGTGAACCATGCTTGACCTAAATTTTCTCTTAGCTACTTTAGATTCAAGCTGTCAGAATAAACCCGCAACTCTGCTCCAATGAGCCTCTTTCTTCTTCCTTTATTCCTTGTAATGGTACCCTTGAGGAAATCATGACAATCAGTTTTTGCCATTCATTCAGTTTTGCCTCTTGTCTCTAGTTCTCTGCAGCCCGACCTACCTTCAGCCCTGGTGTGGGAGGTATTTGGTGATGAATGAATGAGTAAGTAATCTTAAAAGAGCTGTAGCTTGTTTCATGTCATCATAACCTATTGCATAAATAGGGCTGATTTTTTTACATAAAGGGTATATGTAAAGGTTGTCATACTTTAAAGTTTAAACTGTTTAAGTTAATTTTCTATCAGTTTTATAGACTGGCATGTAATTAATGTCACGCTATGGTACTCTGAAAGAAAAAACTAATTTTTTCAGATGCAGCACAGTATTTCTTGTTACTCGTAAAATTGTGGATCCTAGCATTATTAACTATCAAAAGTGCTAATGTAAACCTTATTCCACTTGCTTAAAATAAATTGAATATAAAATATCACGTGACTTAAATGTCAGCAGCGGATTGGGGTAAACACAGCTCTCCCGTGATGCATGAATGGGAATCTGGCTGTTTTTCCTTGTGTACTTAGCTTTAAATTTTCCTGCAATTACTCAATTAAGACCTTCTCTTCATAATAGTTTTACAGCCCAATTCTAATTTAAGCAAGCGATTGTTTTGCTATTCATAGTGAAAAGTCTCTGCTACTTAAGTGTTTATCATTCTTATCATGTGGATGTTGAGCAGTTTCTGAATTTTTTCCAAGTTGAGGCTTTCAATTAATTAAATTTGGTATGCTCTTCTGTAGGTCAGGCCTGCTTCAAACTTGCTCTGTAGCCAGGGTGGCCTTGAAGTGGTCTAATCCTCCTGTCTCCTACTCCTAAACATTTGGAGCGCCTAAGTTGAACTTGAATGTTTGCGTTAATTCAGTAGCAGTCACTACTCCTATTCCATTGACACTTACTACATTATGAGCACACAATAAACATTAATCACACTAATCCAAGTGTAATTTATAATTTACAAAGTAAACTGATTTGAGTTTCTGTCTGATAAATACTATCATTTCTTTTAGGGATTGTTTGTCTTCGTTTGATGCATGGTCATAGCCACACAAAAGAGAAGAGATAACTATGAAACCTTGGGCTTTGACAGTTTAGAAAGAATGGCACACTTGTGAGAGGGCTGTTGAATCATCAAGTTAATTTTTAATTATGATAAGAATGAATTAATTCTGCAAAGAAATGTTATTATTTTCATTAATCATGAAAGTATGTGTTTATTGGGCCAGATTTTCTCTACTAGAAAGTTCTAAAGTATAAAGGTTAGGTATGTTCTGCTCATTGAAATATAAAACTGTTTTAAAATATTTTTTGTTCCTTAATAGAATATTTTCTCTTTTATAAATTCAACTAAAAGAAGTTGTTGGAGAGGGCACCCTTGTTCAATTGTGGACAAAGTAACAAAAAATATAGTAATTTAGAATTATTTAATCCTGTAAACTACTTCATTTGTATAAATATGCTTCTAATGAGATTTTGATTTTGAAAAAAATAGGGCATTTTTTCATGTATCTCAAATCAACTTGACGAAGTTCTTGCTTATTAACATTTTAATTTAGAAAATCCCAGCATAATCTTAATATTAAAATAAGAAAAAAAATGATAATGATTTTGATTGTCATTGTGGCCCTGTTAAGCAGCAGCTAAAGCGTACCAATTGGGTGCTTTATGCAAATCATAATGTGTTTTCTTTTAGGAAATTGCTTGAAATTATGTTACAGATTTTTTCCCCCACTCATCTTTCATCCCAGCATAGAAGGTGTTGAGTGCTGCATTGACAAGGAAAATGTCACCTTCATTGTGCAGTAGTGTCACCTCTTTACCTATAGGTAAAGCCACACATGGTAGCACCTGTGGTGTGTTTAGAGTAAGTTTGAATTAATACCTTAAATGTCTTTTTGTGTTTTCAGTCCATAGGATAGATAGGCTCTTTGGGAGCAGTATGCAATACCAGGACACTTTTCCAGATAGCTGCAGACCTCCCTACCTGGGTTAGAATCTCACTTGGAGCCCTGTTTGTTGATACAGTTGCAACAAAAAGCCATTAACTTACAAGGTCAAGAGGTTAATGGAAAAAATTACTCTCCTCTTCCTATTATCTCACATCGTTTTCCTGGGAGCTGAGGAGAGAGAACACTCTTCTTCCCCAGTTCCCTCTTGGCAGTTTAAAAAATGGTGACTTGGTGTTTCTGTGACTAGATAAAAGATTAAATGCCCGTATAGAAAGCTTTAGACTTGCAGTTAGTCAGCATGACAGTTCGGGCACATTTTCCATCATGGTCACCTTTGCTGAGGTCACTAACTGGCATCCCGTAACAAGAGCTGGGTGGAAGATGGTTGGGAGATTCCTCCATCTTCGTGAATTAAGGTTTGTCTTCCCTTTTTATTTTTGACAAATGAGTTATCTTGTAAGAAAAGGCAAGGATTTAAAAAAAAAATTACAGGAAAGAATCAAAACTGCCTGCCTGTGTTAATGCCAAAAAAAAAAAAAATTCTCTCTATAAGAGACAATTTACACAAATCAGTACTCCCCCAATTCCAGGGATTCTAGAGCTATTTGGAGAGTGCAACGAGCAACCATTGTGATGAATAAATTCATATTAAAATTATACTAGTGATTTCATATGAATTCATAGATGAATTAATTTGCTAGATTTTACCAGCTTTTTTTTTTTAATTTCCTTTGAAACAGAAGAAGTGCTAGTGTAGGGGATCTGTTGAGCTTACATCCTTACAGAGCAAATTAAGTGTTTCTGGAAAGTCTCCTTCACATATAAGGATTCCATTGGAAATTTTTCTCAGAATTCAACCCATTAGAATATTCTTCAGATTAAATAAAGTGAGTGCCAAGATATAAAGTGTACTCTTGAGTACATTGGTCAGCCCGTTCACTCCTCTGTCTGAAGGCCAGGGTAACTCTAACTTCATTTGGAGGTTAATCTTAGCCATTGGTCCTGTTTTCACTTGAGATGCCTTGGACTGAATGGTCACATCCTTCTTACTCTTTTTTTTTTATTATTTATTTATTAAAGATTTCTGCCTCGTCACCTCCACCGTTTTCCATATCCCCCCTCCCCTAATCAAGTCCCCCTCCCTCATCAGCCCAAAGAGCAGTCCGGGTTCCCTGCCTTGTGGGAAGTCCAAGGACCTCCCACCTCCTTCCAGGTCTAGTAAGGTGAGCATCCAAACTGCCTAGGCTCCTACAAAGCTTGTACAGCTCTGTCTACACTACTGGTTATTCTTGTTTAATTTGATGCAACTTGGATGGCGGTTTTGAGTATCTTTATATGTCACAATAGGTAACACTCACAGACATACATTTATAGTCCTCTGGTTCACTCATGATTCCCGTTGACAGCACATGCGCGTTTTCTTTCGACTTAACGTTTGCACCAAGAAAATGTTCAGCAAACAATTTTCTAATTCTATTGAAACTCTAGCCTATCTCTTTAAAGAAATTGTGAAAGTGAAGTGGATGGAAAACTTTCCTGTAAGTCAGGTCATTTTTCGCTCAGAATGATTTCAGCCCATACGCCCAATCAAGGCCAACCACTGCTGTTGATGAACTATGATATGTACTTAATGTGTGTCCACAGACATTAAGGGGAGACCTCAGTACATAGATGGTCTGTCCCCCCCCCCCGGCCCCAAGAAGCTACTGGTTGTCTCTCAGATAACTGAGAGTTTGGTCCTTTGAGTTTCTGAACCTTACAGTCATTAGGCCAACTTTTCTCTTTAAAGTTTATGGTGATCACACTATAGACATTTGATACTGATTTATTTATACTTGTACAAATTTCACTTTCCCTGGAGATATTTTTTTTAAATAAAAAGACCCTTAAGCTGGGCAGTGGTAGCACACACCTTTAATCCCAGTGCTCAGAATTACAGGTGACAGATCTCTGTGAGTTTGAGGCCAGCCTGGTCTACAGAGGGAGTTCCAGGACAGGCTCCAAAGCTACACAGGAAAACCCGGTCTCAGAAAACCAAACCAGGCCAAAACAAACCAAAACCCTCATTGTATAGTCTTTATTTTACATATTTTTACACTAGAAATTCTTCACAGAGTATAATAGTTATAGTTGTATATATGGACAATCTACTTAGGTATCTTTTTAAGGTATCTCTTTTGGGAAATCCAAGCATATTTGCCAATAATCAATAATAGTCAATCTGAGAGAACATTATTGTAAGATATCTACTGGTTTAATCACATTATAATAATGCAATCTCTAGCAGACGTACTAGACTATGGGAACAGAAAGTAAGCATCAGGACCCAAAATGTAGACCTTTGGTTAACACAGTGTTGTGCTTTCTCTTGATGGCTCCCCCTCCTGAACTTGGTCCTTTCCAGAACATGAAATCTTTGTGACTTCTCTCTTAAATTTTACCTTCCAGGCACCATTGACTCTATATCAACAGCCTCGATGTATTCCATATAATGAAGTGCCAGAAACATCAGAAATAGAGGAGAATCAATTATGTATGTCTCTATGAAATTACCATACTTGCGAGTGCTTGACAAGGGCATCCCACCAACCATGGTCTTGTGTGCACTGAACTGAGTGGCATTCTTGTAGAGTCCATGGCTCTAGTTCACTACTGGGCGATTCTGAGTTAAAAACTGGGGCAGAAAGATTTGTGTATATATATATAGGTTTCTCATGCTTTTAGACATCTTCACAGTAATAGCATTTCCTACTCATAATTAACACTTTCATTAATGGAACAATTAAAGATCCTGGGGAATCTGTAGTTGCTTTAAATCTTCCCTTCTGCTATGTAATTAAAGAAGGAAGTTCAGGGACAAACAAAGATGCCATTACAACCATCAGTTGTCCTAGCCCATGCCATTAATATGTAGACTTGTTCAATTATCACGCTTATCAGTTCTATTGTGCCCTATTTCAGTTTGTGGTTATAGATATCACATACTCTAGGGATTCATATAAATGTAAAGATTGAAACAGTTTCTACAATGAACATCCATGCTGTATTCATCTCTCATAAAGTAAATGATGAGGTGTTGAAATTCCATTGTCTGACATTCTTGTAAAATTGACAGACAAATCTTGTTCTTTGGTGCCTGTCTTTGTATCAGTTTCCCTGTTTTTTCTCTTACTGAACACATGGCTCTGAGATGCATTGAGAAATAACTGACTTTAGAACTGGAGAGAGGGTTCCACAGATACGAGCACTGACTGCACATGTACAAGACCTGAGTTCATTTCCCAACACCCATGTGATGGCTCACAATCACTTGCTAACTTCAGAACTAGGGGATATGACACCCTTTCCTGGCCTTTATGGCTTTCACCAAGCCTGTAAGTAGTATACAGTTTTGTTTATGAGCAAGACACTCATTCGCATTAATAAATAAATAAATAAATAAATAAATAAAATAAGCAAACAAATGAGGTAAATAGTTTTAACAGTTTATTAGTATTAGAATTTCTTGCTTTCAGTGATATTGATATGGAAGCTTTCTTAAATAAGACAAACTAGTGTTTAATTACTTAGTTAGTCATCTTTTACTAGTTTCTTTCTTTTTTTTTTTTTTT
>NW_004949101.1:7184577-7285263 GCF_000317375.1 Microtus ochrogaster | reverse complement strand
TCTTGTAGACCAGGCTGGTCTCGAACTCACAGAGATCCTCCTGCCTCTGCCTCCCGAGTGCTGGGATTAAAGGCGTGCGCCACCACTGCCCGGCTTTTACTAGTTTCTTAATATCAGTGAATTCCGTTACTACAGGCGGTGTGAAATTCTACATATGTTTAGTGTGGTGTGGGGTTCACTGCTTCCCTCTATAGTGATACTTTCCTATCACCTCTGTACAATTTCAGTTAAGACAAAACAGCAGCTCCAACAGAAATCAAGCGCAGTCTCCTCCCCTGTAAACTGTAATAGAGGTTATGGCTCAGCATATTGCCTGTGGCAAAATCTATTACCAAGAAATGGAGACCATGATTTGAAGCTGGCTGCAGTGTAAGCAAAATGAATTAATTATTAGCGGGGCAGAATTGAAGGAAAATACAGGGTTTCCTAGAGCTAAATACGTTGGCACTTTGGAAAACAGGACACAGGAAGGAACCCATTGAGGAATTTGACACCCTGCTTGCCTTTCAAATTTTTCCCATGATTCGCAGCACTCTGCATTCTTGAAGACAGTTGTATTATGTGTACTTCCCCGGCTTCACGTTCATTGCAGTTTAATATCTAACTCTTTATTTGACTCAGACAGGAAAAGAATTAAATAATGATTAGAAAATTTGGTTTTGATGTTATAAATAAAATATAAAGTATTATGACAGAGGATAGTTCAACCTTGTAATTTTTGTTTCAGCTTTACAAAGGAGAAGTTGCATGTTATGTAAAGATGTAGATACATAAATGCAGAAAGAGATGTTTTTACGTGTCTGATGCAGGTAACTCAGGAATAGATTCTCCTATGGGTACAATCACATGCTCCTTTTATTTCTCACTTTGTTTTTCTGTTTTTAACTTAAAAAAAATGTTATCCTGTTTCATAATGCCCCAGCCCTTTAGTATAAGTTTAATCTGTTAGAATAGATAGTGAGTTTCCTAATTTTTGTTGGCATGTTTACCCACTTAAAATAAACAAATCCATTTGCATATTCATCTTATCAATTATTCAGTTAATCAGATAAAACAGAACAAAGTTGTGTGTCAATTTAATAAAAGCAAGGATGTTTATGCAACCTGCTGATATGAGAAAACTTCAGTTTTTAATATTATTAATATTTAGTTTTCAATTTAAATTTCATCATATAACAAAAATTATATTTTAGAAGGTTTTTTTTTTTTTCAGAATTGATTTTGTATTTAAGGTACAATTTCCAAAGCAATCTTTTTGATCATTTAAAATATACACTCTTTGGATGATTATGCTATTTGTATTTGTTAAGGGCTTTTTGTATATTCCCAGATTTCTTGTCAAACCTTAGTAAATTTGGGGTACATTAAACAGTTTTCCAGAAGTGATGCAACTATGTAACAACAGATCCAAACTTCAAAGGTGTCCTTTGATTGTTAACACTATCCCTAAACATTATACCATGATGGCACATAAATCAGGTGAACATGCCTACCAGCTTTCATAATTTTGAGTGTGTTACACCTAAAAAGAGCCATCTTCTGGAAAATTTAAATTTTCGTTTTCTGGGGTTCAGATGCAATGTGTTAAGCAAAAACAAAACAACGCTAAGCTGTGCCCTGTATTAGGCTGTTGCTGGTTTACAGAGATATGCTTCAGCCCCCTGTGCCCCTCTGGTTTAGTAGAGTGAATAGTAGATCCTGGGGCAGATACGTTCTCTGTAAGTGACTTTGAACATCTCATGTCTAGTTCCCTCGCATGTAAAGTGGGATGACCCTATGTTTCATTGTGATTGTGTAAGTAGAATTGCACGGGATTCCTGATAAGCACTCAGTAGGAGACAGCTGTGTGCTCACTTCTAATCCCAGCACTGGATAAGGGAACTGAGATGATCCCAAGTTTGAGGCGTCCTAGTCTGCAAAGCAAGTTTCAGGACAATCGAAATAAATAGAATAACACCCTGTTTGTTTAAAGAAAACAACAAAGAGATACTGTAAATTGCAACTGCTAAACTTAGTAATGATCCGAACTGAATCTTGTTTCCTAAGAGGATATTGAAATAAAAATGCCCTGAAAGTGACAGCCACTCATACAGAATGGTGTTCTGGGTTTTCGATTTACTCCCCACCCCCTGTTTAGCTCCTGTGGAGATAGAACCAAATAGGTTTTCCCGATGTCACACAACACTTAGCAAAATTCTTCTGACACCACATACATGGACGTTCCTGTTTACATAGCCAGCAGTCAGTTTACATAGCTAGCAGACAATGGAGTATCCTATAATTCAGTTCAGTTCTGACACTGCCCTGGAGTTTGAATCAGATGTCCTAGTTAACAGCTGAATCCTGTAACATTGTCCTCTATTGCCCCCTTACAGAAGCTAGACACGAACTCAGGTGGTGATCTATACTTTCCATCAACCCATAGCAAATTGAGGTTTCCTACAGCCCCCTCCTGAGGTTTGCTTAATTGCTAGAGTGCCTAATTGAACTCAGAGAAACATGTGACTTGACAGCTATAAGGGATACTCTAAAGTCTGCAAATGAACAGCCAAACGAGAGAGATACATAGTAGAGGCATCCAGAAAGCGAGCAAAGCCCTTTGAGCTCTGTGGGTGTCCACCCTTCAGGAATCTGCTAAGCACTCTGGAAGCTCATATGACTGCTGTCTTTCTCTCTTTCTGGGAGCTGTATTGTATAGCATTACTGCTTGCATCATTGGCCATTGGTGATATATTCAAGTGTTACTTCTCGCCCTAGAGGCTGGAGGGGTTGGGGGTGAGGATGGAGACTTGCAAACTTTTAGTCATGCCTCTTTCTTTTGGAGACCAGCCATTCTACTGGGGATCACCAACCATCAATTATCTCATTGGCAAACAAAAAATACCCATGAGATTGCAAGGAACTTAAGAGTTGTATGCCAGAGGACAGATGGGACACAAGTAAATTATTTCTTGTGAAAGGACAGTATCACACTTCCCTTAAGCTCAACAGCTTTGCAGCTCCTCTTTGGGAAGATGAATTTTGAACATCAGGCATAAGAGGCTGAAAGATGAGCTCAGAGGAGAGTGAGCACAAAGAGTGCATTCTTCTCAGGTCAGTGCTCTGTTACATCTCCATTTACAGCTTTTCAACGTCAACCTTGGGATTCTGGTATTTCAGAACTGGAATTCTGGTGGCATCCAGAAGGTACAAACCAAGAAGAGAAAAAGTAATGTGGTTCTAGCTTTTGTCTGGCAATGGTAAATGTTTTCAGTTTGTTTTGGTGAAACAAAAATGATATACACATAGGGAAATAAGTTTTGAAAAGTAATTAATAGATATTTTAACATCATAATGCAAAATTCCGCTGACCAATGCATATATGCATAATAATCATGTTGGCAAAGACTGAAAGTTTTGCAATAAGAGATGTAAGTGATACTATAAGCAGAGAGAAAAAGAACCCTGAGAAATACTAGAAAATATGAAGTCATTGTATTCCAAGAAGAGAACATGTTACTGTGATGATGATTCATCCAGTAAACAGCATGAATACATATGTTCCAGGTCTACGGCTATTTTCTGGGACAGCGAAGATGACTAAATCACCTTCCTTGTACCTAAAATCTGTATTTTAAAGGTAGCACACAATTAAAATAAGTGCAGAGTATGACACTGAGCATGACAACAAAGGCAGAAAAAGTAGCTGAGAGAGCGCAGAATAAGGAGCAATTACCCTAGATTCCTTGGAAAAAATCATAGAGGTGAGCAATTATGATGGATTGATGGATGGTTGAATAGACTGATGGATGCACGGATGAATGGAGAGATGGATGTAAAGTATCATAGAATCTTGGGTAATGCTCTAATAAATGACATGTTCTGATAATACAACTTGAGATTTCTCAAATAAAATGGAGTGGTCCAAACACTATGGTTAGTGTTGGGATTGAACTCTATAATATGAAATGGAGTAGTCAGAACACGATAGTTCGGGGCAAGAAGGTCAACTTTGGTTCCTGTGATGCACCTCAGAGTTGAGTAACTTTTAAAAAGCTACAAGTTACAAGTTGTTATTCCCTGAAAGCTGTAATTGACTGGGAGTAAACCATGTCGATCAAGCTCAGCTGATAGGATATTTCAAGTTCCAAAATGAGATAGACATTATAAAGGCAGTCTAGGGTAAATCTTTTAGAAAGAAAAAGAATTTTTAAACTCTTAAGCATATGCTTTTTACTTAGGGTTTGGCACATCTATTTTTATAAGTAGGTTTTATTAGCTTCCAATGATGACATTTTAATCTATTTAATTTTTATAATGGGGTATATAACTATATATATATATAACTGTTCCCTGAAAATCACAATTTGAGTGTGTATACAAGTACTTGTGTGTATTTTTCCTCAGACATTGAGTTCCCTTTATAGTAATACAAACCTAACATTATTATGTCTTTTTAAAACTGCCAGTCAGTTTTTTAAGTTATTGGTAAACACTGGTTAGTTGTTCTTTGAAAAAGGCCCCTTCCCTGATATGATGTAGTATTTAGTTACAAGTCAGTAGTGATAACGTTAAAAATACCCACTGTTACAGTGTTTACTGAGCATTTATTAAGTGCCAAATGATGCTGTCAACTCTTATGATTTCAATTAACTCTTACTAATTGTTCACAGTATGAAAGTGTCAGATTTTTTCTTTACAACTTAGCATTTTCACACTTGAAAGCTCTGACTGTTGTGCTTAAAGTGGGTCATTTAGCTGCTTATTTTCCTCTCAAATATCTGAGTCTGCTTAAGCTTCTTAGGTTCCTTTTGCGCATAAGTTTTCTGTAGTTCCCACATCAAAGAGTGTTGAGTAGAACATGGGATAAAGGACACATCATCTCCTTTACTCTTCCTTCAGAACTTTGGCAGTAGAAGGGCAGGAAGACATGATGGGAGAAAAACGATGAAAGCAACCCTCATCAGAAGGGGGAAAAGGATGAGGCGAGGAGTTGAGAGGGAAGAGGAAGAGGAACATCTTTCTTGTGTTCCCAGAGATGAGGAGTCAAGTCCTTAATCCATGACTGGCTTCAGTTTTCAAACATCTATATGCCATATTTTTGATTTTACATTGACAAAAAGGTATCCTTTAAAAGTCAACAGTTGATCATATTTTAGAGGCAGAGTGATTGGTCCATTATAAAGCAAAAAATTTCATCCATAAACACACCAGCCTTAGAGGATTTAAGAAACAGAAGACCCTTAGAGAAACTTCACATCTGCTGGTTGCAATACCTGTTTGTATCTGCATAAATACATACAGAGGAAAGTAAGGTATTTCTTCAACTCTTAACAAAGTAGAGCCACTTGCATAATTTTTATATGTTTATTATTTAAACCATGCTTTAAAAGATGCATTTCAGGGTTTCCTCTTGTCCAACACAGTTGTTAATAAAAGGTTATGATTCAGCAAAGAAAATGATGAAGTATCTTTCGTTATTGACCACGTTCAGGTAAAATAGTCAAGCAAACTGGGGGATGGAACTAAATTAGATGAGGTACCAGCTTTAAAGCGATCACTGTGTTTATCTTCTGATGAGACACAGCTGTGCTTTAGTCATATAAAATGATAAGGAGTAGATAATTGAATAATGAAAAGATACACTTATTCTATGGACCATAAAGGAGCTTACCTAGATGAAAATTTTATTAACTGTTTTAAACATCTGTACCAGCATTCTAGAAGAGCACCACTAAATGCCTATCAATAAGCAATGTGATTTCTTCATTCCCATTAAAAAAAAAACAACTTGGATATTCACAAATCCTTTAGTTTTAAATTTTCTATTTACAGTTTTTCCTTTCATCTCTTCATTTGAAGGCTTGATGTGGGAGTGCTAATTAATGTTAGGATTTTTAACTGATATACTTGTTGCTAAGCAAACAGAGCTGCCTCTCTCTTTATTTGAAACTGAGCCTTGTATGTGTGTGCATGCTTGCATTCATGTGTGCATGTGTGCGTGTGTATGTGATGGTATATTTGAAATCATGCTTGAAGAAACATTTCCTGGCAGGTGGCTAGCAATGCCATTCTCATATACTGTCATGACAACTAACTTAGTTGTTTCTGCAAAGCTTATTACATCTCTAATGTTAAACCATGAATGTAAAAAGTGTGTCTACAACATCGTCTTTTAACAATGAAATACCATTTAGAAATCACACATGGAAGTTTCTAGAAATTTCAATTACCATTGTATGCTTCTTGCTCCTAAACAGACCTTATTTCTTTGGACTATGTGTTTCTTTTTGAATTCTTCATCTCTTTTTTTTTTCTTTTTTCTTGGTTATCTTTTAAATCTTGATTTGAGTTTCTCCAGTAGTATTTATGTCAAGGATTTCCTTCCAATTTAGGGAGAAATTCAGAAAATACTGATATGGGAGTCAGAAACGAGATGGGAGAGGGGTAGCAATTGAGAACATTCTTGGAAATGGTTTACAACCTTGTCTGGGAGATCACCTTCTCCAAGGATGAGGGAGGAAGGGTGTTCATGCATATATTCATACCATTGGTCCAGCGCCAACAGGTTTGAATCCTAGATGATTTCCCTGACATGTAGAGTCTGCCTTGTCAAAGCACAGCAGTCTCTTCAGGCGCAGAGAAGGCTCTGAAGCAAAGGACTATGAATTGTGTCTAATCTGGTGCAGAATAGAGCAGATCAACTGGGTGCTCTTGGGGGAGGTACCACCAGAGGCATATGTCAAACCTTGGTGCTGTGTCCTCCCAGCAAGTTCTGTGTATTTTATTGCCATCTATGGAGAAAGAGAAGTGTCATTTCTTCACTTTATATTCACTTTTTATTAGTTTACACATTTAATGATTATTTTCTGTTAAGAAATAGTGTTAGTGGCATGGAAGCAGATACCAGGGAAGAAAATGACACATTGCACTCGTTGAGGCCTCCACAAGCAGGGTACAGAGACCAAAGAGCTAGGACAATTCTGTGATGTGTACAGAAAGTTGACTCATTACTCAGTCTCTAAAAATACATGGATTCCACACAGCATATCCCCCATCTTACCCTTTGCAATGGTTGTAACCCCTTGTCTGTCATTCAGTTTTCTTACCTTAGAACCTTTTAGTCTCCTTTCCTCTCTCCTCGGTGATGAATGCGCCAAGAGGAAGAGGTAACTACATGTTACTCTTCCATTCAGATTAGTTTGTCAGTCAATGTTCTCTGACTGGAACATTCAGATGACTGTTGAAGATTTTGACATGGGAGGATGAATCCATTTCGGAGAGAAAAGGTAGGGATGCAATACTCCAGAATTGAAGTCTTATGAAATACTCACTAGGGATTGCCATGTATAACTTTGGAAGGAACACATATTAAAAAGCAATAATTACATATTACTTACCTGTATTCATCCACAATTAGAGATGTGAATGGAAGTGCCGAGTGATGCAAAATAGTACTGCCCCTTAATATTTTCATTATCCCTCCTTTACTCTCCTAAGCGGGATGAGGGGGGGATAGCCAGTTACTATTTGGCCAAATATCTGTGGGGTGTTACCAAGCATACCTTATTTCCGAAAGTCTGACAGCTCTTCTGCGAGGCAGAGTTTCATTCTCATTTTACGTTAGCAAAACTAAAGAATAGAGGTTAATTAACTTGTCTAAAAAAGCACAACTCAGTCATGATTTAAACTGGGCGTCTCAAATTCGGAGGCATGGTTACAGAACAATTAAAAAAAAAGATAAAGTCAAATATGAAGGGCTCCCAGGGGTTCTGTAGAATCCACCAGAGGCCAGTCACATGATGAGGCACTGTGCCTGCCACGGTGAGCATGGTGGTCAAGTTCCTGCCTTCTGAGAGCTTTACCTATGGTAGAGAGGGCATCTAAGCTGGGAAAGAGAGTGGGGCACAGCAGGTGATAAATGCCTGATGACGATGTCAGGCGCTAAGAAGCCTGGAGCCACGCAATCTCATTGACTTTAGGATTTAAGAATGGATTATTGAGGAAAGATATTTTATCTGTAAGTTGAAACATGACTAGGCTAAGGGTACTGTGGAATGGAGAGAAGAGGAAAAGTGTTCTAGGCTTACTCAAGGACCCAGTGCCCTCATTTCAAAACTGCAAGGGTGTCAACAGTGGGAATTACACTCTAAAGGGAAAGTGGACATGGAAGACACTGGAGTGATGGAGGCCCTGGGAGCCCTGCTGCGAGTCTTGCTGCCAATTCGATTTTGCAGCCCTAGGAAGCCTGTGGAGTGCAGGAGTTGGCACGACGCTCTGTGTTCCCTCTCAGTCTGGGGTGTGGCAGACAGACTGGAGAGGAATACACTCAAGTAGGAGAAAGCTTCGTGAGCAATTCTGCTGGCAAGGAAGAAGAGGGTGTCTATGAGGGATACAGGGAATTGGGAAGAAAGAAGTTCACGGTGATGCAGGATGAGAGTTAGCCGATCGCGCGCGATTTTGTGAAAACGGTTCTAAGTGTCTTTAAGAAAGATGGTGGTCCACGTGAAAACTGGCCAGCAGCAGCCCATCTGCTAGCCAAAGAGCTGGGACAACCCTACCTTCTGATTCTCAAAGGGTTGATTTGATTCTGGAGGGGTTGGTGGGATCAGGAATAACTTTTTGTCCAATTTTCTTAATTTTAAAATTTTTTACACGTACCATTTAAAAAAAAATGATACTTTCTTATAAAATTCTGGGGCATTTCCAATGAGCGCAAACCATAACCACTTAAATAGAAGTCAATTTCCTCACCAGTGAACGTTTCTAGAATGCCTTTACACCCCATCCGTGTAACAGGGCGCCAAGCTTGGTGGGTTCGAGTGTTTATTTTAATCTTGTATTGTCATTAGCAAGTTTGCTACATGAGTTACCCTTGGGTATGCAGTGGAAATGGCTTTCTATTGCTTTCTCTTTGTGTCTTTCTATTTTAAGGATTTAGGGTATTATGCCTGAGTGAATTGGTTCACGGGGATTTTACTTACTCACTCTATGCTGCTGCGCTTTTGTTCTCCATCTGGCTAAGCCACATACCTCCTGAATAGCATGTTCCCATAGAGGTCACGTGACGCTGGGGCCACGAAGGTGCCAGGTTTTCATTCTGCCTGGACGGTGTGTGGTACATGGAAAACCATTGGAACTACAAACCCTAATTTCTCAATCAAGAATAGTTAGGAAAGCAGAGTTCTGCATTTTCATTAACACAGGGCCCTGCATGCCAGCTCAGCTTACTACCTGCTAAGCCTCCTAGGTCTTTTAGAGAATGCGCATTGGCAGGTTTCCAGTCTCACGAAGGCTCATAAATAACTGCCTTTCATAGGAAATGTATTTGGTTTGGCATATTGACACTGGAATACATTATTCTTTTAGCAGTTGAACAAATTAAAATGAAATGATGGCTCCGTCTTTTTCAGTGTAATAAAATGAGCATAATTGGGTTACTATCTTTATCTGGCACAGGAGTTAGATAGTGTGCCCAGTTGCACTAGGGGAAGTTTGCACATTTCCTGTTACTGTTGTTAGGATGCCGTTTCCAGGTATCAACAATGAGAAGATGAATGCAGTCATAATATGTGAGTCCCATCCCTGCAACAGTCCTTATTCATTTGATTTTTAGATACAGCCTGGGCACCTGGATTACGTTGCTGCTGTTGTTTAATCTTTTCTTAAACTCCAGAGCATTCCAATGTGCGGTCAAAACTGAGAGTTAACACGTGTGTGTGTCTGGGAGAAGTCTCCTCTAATGGTATTTTTGCTGATTGTCCTCGTTTCTCTCTGCTCTTGTTCTCTAAGTTTGGTCCACAATGTGGTATGGATATAGACTAGCAGAATAAGGAAATCATTGAACATTAAGAAGATTAGGAAGGGCTTTACTATATATTTGGTATGACCAGACAAAACCTCATTGATGCTTAGGGTGACAATAACTACTACATAGGACAATCAGATTTTCACAAGCTGCATTGGCATTTTCCAGCTTGACCTGACACACTGGCCAGTAGATTTGTAAATTATCACAGACATCTGCATAGTAACACTTACGGGTTGTGCAAATTTGAAGAATTTACCTTTAAATGGGAGTATATTTGTTTCATTTTATACTTTGAAATGGATTTTACTCCTTGGCTGGATATCCAGTTATGTATTTATCAGCCCAAACAACAGGTACCTGGTATCCCCCAACTTTGGGTATGACAAAAAGAGCAAGATGTATTGAAGACTCTTCTGGTAACATAAGAACTATAGATGTCTCAGAAGTCCACTTCCTGACCATCTATTTTCAAACAGGAGTTCTTGTAAGCTTGATGGATTTTGGTTAAAGTGTAATAGTAAATGTATTTAAGTTATTTTAAATGATTATGTTTATAAAACATGGCAGCATCTTAGCTATTGAGAACACACTAAACATCTCTCACTTAAAATAAGTCATTCTTTTAAAAAAATGTAATTCCTAAGACATTACCATTGAGTTTTAATAAGATATCTCTAATTAAAGCCATACATTACCAGGCCTGGAATCTAGAATTTGAGAGGCAGAGGCAGGAAGATAGAATCTCAAGGTAGATTCCATTTTAGACTAGAGAAAGATGTTTACAATTTTTTTTTCTTTTTTGCCAATGGGCTGCACAGGAAGGCCTTGTTTAAAAAAAACAAAATGAAACAAAACACCCAAAAAACACAGGGAATGTACAGAAGATGAAAATGAACCCATTCAAAATAACTTCATTTATAAGTCATTCTTAAATATTATGCACATTTTAAATAAATTTTGGTCTATCTGTGTGGCTCTTTTAAACATGGTAGGTGTGACTTATTTACATTATACTCTCTGAAACAACATTAACAAAAGCCCCCTCTCTCTAGCAACTGAATTTGTTCACCATTGGCCGAGTTTGAGATACTATTAGGAGCTGAGCTATGGTTTGACACCAGAAGCCCAGGTTTTGGCAAGGTATTTTTGCAAGCTGATATTAAAAAAAAAAAAATTGATGAAAGCAGTTGCACTTTGGGCAAAGTTAGTAAGAGATTTGAATAATTTATAGTTCTGGGGATTGATTAAAAAGGTGAATCTATTGGGAAACGTACCAGCAACAAATATGGAAAAAGTTTAGTTATTTGGAAAAGCATAAATTTCATATATATTGGGACTACTTTTTAACAACTTTATTTATTTAGAAAACCTGTAATAAAGAGGTACAATTATCTGTCTGTTCTTTAAAGATAAATGAAAATTTATGAACAGTTATATTGATCATGGTGTCACAGGTCACATTAGAAACCACAGGATTCTCACACCATTAAGTAATAGAAAATGACAAGACAATTGAATCTGCGCATTACCCACTGCTAAGTGATCACTCAAAGCAGGATGGCTGAAAGAGGCACAGTTGCTTCTTGGCTCGCAATTCTGAAATTTGTACAAGACAAAGATAGGAAGACTACTCTCTGTTCTGCCTGATGGGGCTGAAGGATCTCCTTCTAAAATGCTCTCATGCAGATAGCTGGCCAATCAGTACTGGCTCATCCGTCCTTCCGTGGCCTCTTCACAGGACTGGGTTGAGCTTGTAACACAATGAAAGCTGATTTCTAGCAAGCATCTTCCTGAGGATATTCATTCTAAGAAGACAGGTACCAATGCACAAGTACTTACCAAGCTTCCAAGTTAACGTCTCATTGGCCAAAGTCCCAGAGAGAGAACTGCCTGTGGACAGAAAAATAGCAAGGCGTGTGCTTTATCAGAGGCCATCAATGTAATTGCCTGTCACAGCATCTTCTAAGGAAACATACGGGGACTACTTTTTGAGCTTCTGCCATGTGCTAGTCGCTGTCTTTAATCACCAAATTGGCTCGCAAAGGAGGTGTCACCTATTTCATTTACCTGGTAAGAAAAAAAAAAGAGGTTAAAAATGTTTTACATGACCTACATGAAGTCACATAACTCTAACATGCTGAGGTCCCTTATTTCAGCCCTGTTGTCAGCGTCTCCATGGTCATCTTTCCATCTGGCTGCATCTGTGCTATCCCCTACCTGTGAATGCATTATAACTGGTAGATATGGACACCTTGAGTACTTTTACTCCAAAGTACAATAAAGTCTTGGCACACAGTGAGCTGTGTAGAACGTTGAGCTCAGAGAGGGAGATTCCTGGATGATGGGATTAATCATTTGCTGCTCCCTTACCGCAGAGGTGCCAGGGCCAGAGAGCCATCTAAAGAAGTCATGACAGTGGAGAGCGACAAGGAATCTGGTCTCTGTTATTTGACAGGAATGCTTCCTAAGGGAAACCACCGAGTGATAATATCTTTTCAAGTCATTCCTAGAATTCCCTCCCTAACTGTTCTTTGTCCCCTGGAATGGAGGGTTTTTCTTCTTGTTGTTGTTGTTTGTTTTTTCTGAACAAGAGCATAGCAAATATTTCTAATGCTTTCTAATTGACATCGTTGATAAGGGGTAAACTCTTTTCAAAATCATCTTGGGTCATGCACATGGCTGTGAAATTCTTGTCTTTGTAGTCAAAGCAGCATACAGATTGTCCTTTTCTTCTGGTTCAGCTTGGAAGATTAGCGCTCGTCTTCAACACGTGTGAAGTTAGTTGCTTATCAAATCATTCGATTAATGAGCTAGACCTGTCAGGCCAAACAGAAATAGCTGAGTCTTTTAAGCCTTTTCATATGAGCCAATTTTCACAATAACCTGTTTCGTTCATCGCCTTGGCGTTTTAAATGGTCCGCTCATTAGTGACCTGGTATTTGGGCTTGTCTGAGGGGCGCACATCCGTTCTGCTAAGCAGGACTCATTATAGATTATAGGTTTCGAACAGGGATGCCTTTACACAAAAGGCTGCCCTCCCATTTGCCTCTGGTTCACTAATTGGACCTTTGCCTTGTTTTTACAAGCAAGGGCTAACTTTCAGCAAGGAAAACGGTTTTTCTAATGCTACAACTGGGATTGTACTGAAGAGCCAGCCGCCTATCATTATCAATACAGATGTGGAGCTAAAGGAAAGCATGTGTTTGGTTTTGCTGGAGACAATAAAAGTAAAGGCTGCTTTAAAAACTAGTAAAACACTGAACTTGATAGAAAGAGAAATTCATTGAATATATCACCCAGCAATAGCTCACTTTTCCTGTTGATAAAATACAGCCAGCAAACACTCAGAAATAAAGACCAGACAGTTAAAGAAGAAAGCAAACATGTTTCAACCCACAACACCCCTGCACTGAATTCTTAAGAATCCAATTGCTTATAATCCTGAAGAAATACGTGTATTATTATACCACAGGGTTTTAGAGTAATCATAGTATATCACGCTAATGTCCCTAATAGAATTCCTCCTGGATTTGCCTTGGTTAATACCATCTATTTGGATGAGTATTTTCAATTTGTTTTAAAATGTCATTTAAATTACTTGCATTATTCTTTCCCTCTGTTCCTTTATTTTTCTTTCATTTTCTTTTTTTTTTTTTTTTACAGAATTTACTGATCATTTTCAAATTACTTCAGACCCTAGTATTCTATTTTGCCCTTGGCAGATTTTGTGTATCTATTGAATTGCATTCTGTTTTGTTGAAATTTTCTTCAGCGAGTGTCTCTCCAGCAGCTTCTTTCAGTGGCAAAGCATTAAATGATTTCTTGAGGACCTTTGGGCTGTGTTTGCCATGTCCCCATAATCAACCCCATAATATGCCAAGTGTCCTAATTAATTCACTGCGCCCTCCCGCTTAAATATTTATGAATGTGACTAGTTGAAATGCTGATACACACATTATTACTGGCCTTAAAAGAAATGATTTTTTTTCCTGGTAGTATTATCAGTTTTAAGAACTCAGATTTGAAACACTTGGGGTTAGCAAATTTAGTGGCAGCATCATGTTAATGGAGTTCTGGAAGCCGGCAGCATTAAGATGAGTAAATTAGGGAGTGAACACTGCTTATTTAGACACATTAGGATAAAATAGTAGGAGAGCTTGGACGGAGCAAAAATCAATCTGGCACACAGAGTGCACATTTATCAGGACTTTGTTACGATGGCAGGGGGCAGCCACCCTGCTTCTTCTTATAAAAGAAGGCCATGTTAATGTCCTCAAGACCTTGGACCATTGTGACACTGGCTGTTTGAGAACTACTTTGAGACAGCCACGGGGCCTCCAGAGACCACTCCAGCTACATTTTTTTTTTTTTAAATTCAGTTGGCATTAAATGACTTCTCGAGCTCTTTATTGATAGCCTTGGGGTTGGCTGTCAATTTATACCCTAGTTAGTCGCCCTTTCCAAGCAGCCATGTTAAGCAGGAATTTGTAACCAGCGTGTTGAGGATTTGAACAAACTCTTTCTCTGGAGGCCCGACATTATAGCAGTATAGATTGAATTTAAGTGTAAGTTACAAGCATGACATGGGCTCTTGCATTTTATAATATCTAGTTTTCGTTTGAAATGGCTTCTTGGTAGATAAGCCCTCCCATGGGACTTTAAACTTTGCCTTCCTTGTACACAACCTCATACACCAAAGCTTATGCCATTGATTATAGTTATGAAAGCAATTTCAAATTTCATTTTGATTTTGTTTTTAATACTAAAATAGACTCCAAAGATTATGTTTTACAAATAATAAACCTAAGTCTCAACTTCATTTTATTTTCATATGTGCGTATTCTTCCTGCCAGAAGAAAAGGTTGGTGGGATAATTCCTTGCTGTGTTCAATCTTCAGCTCCATTAGCCTTCAATTTTTAAGATGTTGGATGTTAGATATTTAATATTACAAGGTTAATAATTAATTGACATTTTAATAAACATTTTATATTTATTAGTGATAATTCAAAATATATAATTTTTGGAGGGAGGTTGCTTGTTGGTTCCTGGATGCCTGGCTAGCTTAAACCTGAAATAATCACACAGAAACTGCATTATTTAAATCACTGCTTGGCCAATTAGCTCTAGCTTTTTATTGGCTAACTCTTACATATTAATTTAACCCATTTCTATTAATCTGTTTATCACCATATGGCTGTGGCTTACCGGGTAAAATTCCCAGTGTCTGTCTCCAGCAGCTCCATGGCTTCCCTCTGGCTCTGCCCTTCTTTCTCCCAGCATTCAGTCCAGTCATCACCACATAGCTCTGCTTCACCCCCCCCCCCCCGCTCTGCTATAGGTTCAGAGCAGTTCTTTATTCATTAATGGTAATCACAACACACAGAGGAAAATCCCATATCATATAATCATTTTTTTTATCTGCTTATCATAGACTCCTTAATACATTCATATGAAATATTGCCCTTCCTTGTGGGAATTCAAGATTCCAAAATTCAGAACTGATGCCTGAAACTCCAAGTGATGCTAAATCATTTACATATATTTTCCTATATACACACACAAATTTATTACCTTTTCCACCTTAGCTAAGTACTTCCCAAGTGCTGGGGCCTTAATTACTAAATTTTGTTTTTTTAATCCTAAATTTATATATATATTCTTGATCCTCAAATGTTTGCAAATTAATTGTTGCCATGGGTCTTAATAAGCTTATGTTGAAAACATATTGTATGAAACTTTTTGTTCTTTATTAAATTAATAACTGTCCATGCTTTCTTGTATGCAATTAATGACTTCTCTTTGACATAACCGAAGCCTCAATATTAATACTCTTGGACTTTGGGGTCGTTATGATTTGAATCTAAGATGCCTTTGCAGGTTCATGTGTATCTAGATGATAAAAGTGGGAAAATGAAGTGAGGTCTCAATGTAGGAAATAAGTCCCTAGAATCATGCCTTTGAAAGTTCTTGGTCCCAGGTCTCTCTGATTCCTGGTCACTGTGAATTAACACACTCTTCCAGATATTCCTGCCCCCAAGATGTTTCTGTCTTGCCTCAGACTGGCTGTGGTCTGAAACCATGAGTCTAAATATATCTTCCATCCTTTTACATGGTTTCTCTTAGGAATTAATCACAACAGTGAAACACCCCCAACACACACACAATAATTAATCTCTGTTTATAATTAATTTTTGCTCTTGTTTCCCTTACTAATACCATTTCTGAAGAAAACTCTACCAACTGAAAGGGGCATTATTAATTAAAATAAGAATGTCTTGAACATAGACAGTATGTGTTGTAATATGGGGCGGCGGGCTGCTTCCTACCACCCGGCTAGCTTTACTCGAAATAATTACACTGAAACTGTATTCTTTTAAACACTGCCTGGCCCATTAGTTCCAGCCTCTTATTGGCTAGCTCTTACATATTGATCTTACCCATTTTTAATAATCTGTGTAGCCCACGAGGTGGCTTACAGGGAAGATCTTAACCTGCATCTGTCTGGAATGGGAGAATCATGGCGACTCTCTGATTCAGCTTCTTTCTCCCAGCATTCTGTTCTGTTTTCTCCGCCTACCTAAGGGTTGGCCTATCAAATGGGCCTAGGCAGTTTCTTTATTAATAATAAATCACTCCCATATCATTTCCCCCTTTTTCTGTTTAAACAAAAAGAAAGGCTTTAACTTTAACATAGTAAAATTACATATAACAAAACAGTTATCAAGTAAGAATTACAGTTACAATATTTATATCTATTTTATCTTTTATCATAACTAAGGAAAACTATAATTATCTATCCATTCTTAAACTCCATCAAAGACTCCAGAAGGATATAATATTACCTAAGTAAACAAGAATCCAAACTCTAGAAATGACAGAGACATCTTGCTGCCTGGACAGTCACCCAAAGTTCTTTTGTACCATTGGGGCATCCATCTTCAGCCTTCAGGCCCATAGTATCCAGGAGACTTTTCCACGAAGCAGGAAATTTCAAAGGTAGTTCAGTCACTATTTGCTATGTCCTGCAGAATGTCTCACAGACTCCTTCATGAATCAGGAACCCCGAAAGATCATCTCACCTTTAGGCAAGTTCAGCAGTCCTCTCTCTGCGGGTTCTCTGTGTCCAGTTTATACAACAATCTAGGCAAGAGCAGTTTCTTGCCCAAATGGCTATCAAACTCCATAAGGATCCTCTTCGATGCCCATCTTCCTTTTGAAGTAGCTGGTGCTGCCAGGAGCAGACGTGTCTCCTTGTCATGAAAAGCCCTAAGTTATTAAAATATTTTAAATGCCATATTTTGCAGTCTTTGAGAGATATGAAGAATGTCTAACTGAAATATATCTCTATATATCTAGAAAATCTAACTAACATGACTACAAGCTTTACTATTATCGATGATTATCCATTATCAACCTATATTTCCTAATTATAACATTACATTTTAAATGAACTACACAATCACAATACCTTAATCAATATTAGAAATACATATACATATAACAAAATTGACCTTAAAATCCATACCAATGTAAATTATTCATATCTATATCATATCCCCCTTTAAATGTAAAAGAACATCTATAAACAATATTTGAAAACATGGGCGCAGTTTTTTTTTCTGAATGGCTTGAACATAGACAGTATGATATTGGACATGATTTGATAGCCAAGATATTTGCTAATTAATTAATGGACTGGTATCTTGCATAATGTGGATATATTAGACAAATGTAGAATTCATATCTCAGATAGTACACACAGTTTTACATGCAAGTTCATTATGCTTTCCCCAATGCTGTACAATTTTTAACTTTTTAAAATAATTTCTCCTTAATAGCTTACTCATTTTGCCTAAAATTATGGTAAAGAAAACCAAGAGTAAAGGGGGGAAGGATAACTGTATATGTAGGACATTATACTCTGTCCCTATTATTGCCAAGATCTAATTTTGTTGTTTTTTTCTTTTAGTCATTTTGTAATAAAATCAACATATGCTAATCACTGAAGATAAGATCAGAAAAGTATAATGAAGAATAAAAATTGACCTTCAGTATCAACATGTGAAGGTCCCCTGCTTATCACATCTGTCTCTTTGAACTTATATGCTTTCCTGTGTACATGTGTACAGTTTTCATGTGTGTTTGGGTTACATGTAGATCACGCTAAGACATAAATAATTATGATCTCTCTTAATTATGAAGTGAGCTTAGAGCTCATGAAAGAATCACAGATAAGAAGCAGGCGTAGATCTCACTTCTCCCTTGAGTACCATCAGGCTTATACTAGGTTTGAGAAATTACAGGGATTTCTTCTACACTACTGCACCAATGTTCAGGTCCAAGGATATTCATTAGATGCGGCTTTTTGTCCTGAACCATTAGGATGGGGAATTGGGTGATAAGGTTTACTAGAGGAGCACAATGAGTGTAATTCCCTGGGGTACCAGCTTATGGAAAACAGAAGGCAGGTATTTTCAGGATCAGGAACTCAGGTACCTAATACAAACAAACAAAAAACTCTACTGTCTCTTGCCAAACTGTAGGCTGGTCAGTTTCATCATTTCTCTAGACAGACATCTAGAGAACCAAAAATAGAAACTGTTTCCAGTTTATGGATGTGTCCTTAATGTATTTCTGTAGTTAATAAGTTGCTATTGAAATTGCAGACTATGCTAAGCCATTTCATCAATACATATTGTTTTATCAGTGACTTCTGTACATTGTTCCTGTGAAAGATTATGCACATGCCATTTTCACATTATCAATATATTCCCCCCATATAGCTTTCATTGTCCTTGGGACTAACTGAGATGGAGTGGTCATTTACTTCTTCAGTAATTTAAAACCATCCAAGAGCCCAATCTACATTAGACATTGGGCATGACCCAGGAAACAGTAGTGATGGAAGACAGATGACCCCTGCGTAGTGAATGGAGATGTGTCTGTAGTAAATCATTGTTTAAATTCCTTTCCACTGGAGTTTGTCCTGTGAAGGAAACTTTAATTCATGAACATGACACATCATGGGAAGTCAGGAAAGACCTCTGTGAAAAAAAGAATATTTAACTTTTGAAAGGTATGGCATGGTTGATTTCATTACTCTTAAAAATCTTAACTGTTATGTCTGCATCATGGAAAGCCCAAATAAGACCACCATGGAGCTGGTATGTGATGCAAAAGACACTAGTGTTTGTTGATTACAGCATTAGTTCCCACAGACAAAATGCTGTAAGTTCTTTGGATTTTTCAAAATACACCCTTCCCTTACCCAGTTCCAGAGCTTGGTACTGGAGAGATGATTGCACACTCAATAGAGCTTGCTTACAATGTGAGGACCTGTGTTTGAGCCCAAGAACCCATGTGAAAGAAGGCAGCTGTGGTGGCATGCCCTTGTAATCCCAGTGCTGGGGATGGAGACAGAGAGAACCCTGTGATCACTGGCAAGCCAGTCAAGCCTAATTGTGAGCTCTCGGCCAATGAGAGAACGTGTCTCAAAGGAGATGGGTGGTGTATCTGTGAATGACACCCCCTGCTGTATTCTCGTCTTCATATCCGAATGCACATGTGGCCCCCACGGACATGTACCCACACAAGAACATGTGTATCCACATGCATAAAAACATCACAGAAATAGATCGTCACAAAATAATTCCAGTTGGTAAATGGAAAGTGTATCATTTTTGACGTATACTGAATAGTTCATCAAGTTTCATGAGTTTCCTGTTCAATTAAGTGGATGCACTAATGTATGAGCCTCAGAAAGCTTTACTTACTTAGTTTTCATCCGAAGGAAAAAGAACACATAACATTGGTGATGCAAATAGCTCCTTCTGAAATGCAGTAAGTTTTCATTTTTCCCTTTGCTCTGTGAAACGTATGCTTGGTTGACCAGGATTCAGTGAAACCTCTCATTAGGGCGCCACGGTTCATTAGGGCTTAAAGAGGCATCACTGAATCTTGAATGGGCCATGCTGTGATCACTGGCCTCTCCGAGTGGCAATCAAGCGGCATTATGTGTGTGCTTTACTTCTGCAATGGGTTTTAATGTCTTAGCGTTTCTTTTAATATTAATGATTTAGCTGTGTGCTGTGTAAAATGCCCACAAGCTTCTTAGAGATGATATCTTTCTGCCTGTAAGTGGAGATTTAAAACTCAGATTCTTGCAACAAATATTCAAATCCCCAATTAGAATGTGATGCTGAGTTTATTAGTCTCTGATTACGAGGAGTGTGTTGGGTTTGTATTGGTATTCATTTTCTATAACTGGATAAAAGATCTGCATTGTGCAAAGCACTGGAAAAATCAATAAGTAATCTAGATGTTGGTTTACTGAATGTCCAACATAAAAATTGAGAGAAATCATATTCCAAATGTAATGACTTAGTTAAGAGCAAATTGAAATAGTATGGAGTTAATAGACAGGGAATTGTGAGGCAGATGTCTGTCACAGCTGGATCCACAAGAGAAGGGCCTATTTCTACCAAATGTTTATACTGGGGCATAGAGAAACAATAATTTACCAAATTTGTACCAGTTCAAGGTACTTCTTTGATCCAAAAAAGCCCAGAATGAAGATCAACTTCCTTAAGCTTTGCTAGCTACCAAGAACTGACCTGCTAAATAATGGATTTATTCTTTGAAACTATTGTTTTCAAAGTAATTTAGATTGACTGATCTATGCTTATTCCAAATAGGTGTTTATTCCTGAGTAAATGGAACTAACGCTCAGTGTTGGTGAATTAAGCTGCTTGCTTTGCTCTGGCTGGTGACTGCTAGTGAAAACTCCCTATGAGGCCTGCCTCCTTACTCAGCCTGCTTCCCACTGTATGTGAACCAGCATGCTGCTCATCTCTGTTCCCCTGGCTGCTGGGTTTGTTACTGAGAGGAACTGGTCACTCCTGCTCCCTCAGCACCTACCATGAGACACAATAGACAATACGCAGCCAGTGCATTTGTTTTGTTGAATAAGTTATTCACTCTGGATTTCTATCCTGTGGCAGGGTGATACTAGAGGCATTTCTGCACTTGTTTTATGAATAAATGCATATGAGCATGGGGGTATTTGCTTTTGGTTAGAGAATATTTCCAGTTTTAAAGACACGGTTACCACAAGACATTATCATAGACTGATAAATTAAAAAAAAAAAGAAACTTTTTCTTCTGATATCCTTTTGGAATATTGTTACGAGTTTGGCTTATTTCCCAACCCTCTTACCTCCACCTTCTCTACTCTTGATGAGGCAGGGAAGGCATCAGACACGTTGGAAATGCTATATTCAGTTTCCAGGCTTTCGTGTGTTGCAGATTTTGTGTTAAATCTTTGCACTGTGGTACAAATGCAAGCTCTTGCTCCATTGTTTCATTCCTGGAGATGCATCCTATATGAGACACCTTCAGATAGTGTTGTAAATAAAGGTAGCCAGAGAAAGAGCTGCTGGATGCCCTAGTTCTCCTTGACCTGTCCTCTCTTCTTTTTAGATCTCTAACTATGAGGTCTACCCTGACTTCATTACTTGGAGGAAGGAAAATGAGACTATCAGAAACCAACCATACATTTTATGATACTGTATTTTGAAACAAAAAAATGGTGGAAGAATGAAAGTGGCCACTGAAATGGGAGTTTGAAGTACCTGGATTTGTATCTTTTCCCATGTGACACCCCTCCTAATTGCTACCTCCCAAAGGATTCAGAAAACACATATTGCACTTCAATAATTTTAGGAGTTAAGCTGGGTGATGGTGGCACATGCCTTTAGTCCCAGCACTCAGGAGTCAGAGACAGGTGACTCTGTGAGTTCAAGGCCAGCCTGTTCTACGGAGTTAGTTCCAGGATAGCCAGGGTAGTTACATAGAGAACCCCTGTCTTAAAAAATAAATAAATAAAATTTTTTAGGCTTAAGCTTCTACTTTTCTTTTCTAATACTGGTATCAAGTGGACCCAACACCGTCAGAAGACATGCCCATGAGATGGTATACAATGGAATCATTCTGTTAAAGTATTGTGTAAGTTGTCATTATTTGGGGACATAGGGGCAGCAGATACAGATCCCTACTCTCACTCTTAGCATCCTGAAGAGTGCTTCCAAGATTTTAGGAAACTTGATTCAGGAAGAACTGAAACTATTGACGTAGAAAATAGTTTCAAGACTAGACAATATAAAGCAGAGTTGGAATTTAACAAATATTCAATAATATAGGCTTAAGTATGAGGATGAAGACAGAAAAAGTTGCTCAGAAGAAACAAAAAACGGGTGTGAGCTTCTCAGAGAGAGAGAGTCACAGCCATTTGTTTTGTACCACTGTCGAGTTTGGCAAGTCTTGAGGACACTGTCTTTAAAGGATAGGTAGGGAATATAAATAAGCTCACTAGTGCCTCCTGAGAGAAACCTGAGGAGAGCACCTCAAGTTTATTTAGGTCTAAGTCTAGATCACAGGAGTGGGGTTAAATAGGAAATGTTAGCTATAAGAAAAACTAATGGTTTGGTCTGAGATTCTTGGCCTCTGTCTGGGGCAGGGAATGAAGCCCTGCAAAAGGTCACATACATTCAGGCCTTAAGCCTGGGTCCTTGCTATTTTATTGCAAAATAGTTTATGGGAAGGAATATTAACTCCACGTAGGTTGCCTAAGGCAAATGTTCATTGTATTGAAATTCTGTCCTCCCAGCTGGCGAGAGGCTTCAGTCTGACAACAGTGATAGGCTTCCTTCTTTGCATATCCCCACGATTCTCCTCCCTTAATATCCTGCCTCCAGGGTCACTGCTCATCCTGACAGGCTTCTAACTCAGTGTCAAAACGTGGAGACTCTGTGTTTGTAGTGTGAATTTCCCACCTGGAGCAGAGCTGGAGACAAGGATTTAGATGCAAGTAGTTTGCCCACAGGTGATCTTGGAAAGTAGAAGTGATGGAAGTTTAGTGTGCCAGGCAGGAAGGTGTGTTGTTCAATAGGTTCCCACTACGGGTAACTGCTATGGACCCTCTAGAGGGCCATTACAGAAACTATTCTTAGTGGTGGCCAACTGAGCTTCCAATGAAGATGGAAATTGGCTGTATATGCACTGCTAGAAAAGTGACTGGAAGGGCTAAGAAACTTAGGTGCTAATTTAATTTAAGCAGAAGTAACTGATAAGAACTCTGTGTGAGTCCACAGCTCTGAGGGTCACAAGAGGTCCTAGAACCACCTGTCTTAGACCTCAAGTTCTGAGAAAGGGTGAGTGTGAACCTGTTGATTCTTCCAATCTGCCATGCAAGGAGGGGGAGATAGCAGCTATAGCTGGGGGAGAAACGCCTGAGGAGGAGGTGAGAGAGACCTGACTCTTGGGAGAGGAGACACCTTGAAGCCAGTAAATCATGCCCTGAAGCAAGAAGAAACCAGGCTAGCGGAGGCCATCCCTGAGAGGCCTAGAATCCCTAGGACAGCCTGCAGTCTGGCAGTGAATAAACAATACCTCAGGATATCCACATTAGTTTGGCTCATTCTCAAGTATCAGAGTTCAATCAGAAGAGACTGCATTATAGTGATAATTCTGGATTTCAAAGTTAACGTGTCAAAACCTCTTAATGTTTTCTTAATAGTCTTTTTTTATTTTCTTGTGGGAAACACACCTGCAGTCAGTTCGCCTTCAACCACACATAGGGCCTACTGGCTTTATTAGAAGCAGAATTCTACCCCGTTTTCGAATGCAAGTAGAAAACACTTTCTGCCTCATATGCTTGCTTCATAGGTATGAACTTGATAGTTCCAACCACAACCAAAAAGTAGTTCAAGCCGTTTGTCAGCAATAAATGGCAAAGCGTTGCAAACGGCACATTCTAAATTAAATCAGCACACATGGTGCTTCAAACTGATAAATGAGAGTTCGTTTCCTGAAAAATTGATTGTAAACAAGTCTTCTTTAAATATTTATATTAAAAACGTCAAATTATCTGAGAAAAACCTCGTCCTAGATACATCTCTCAATCTCTAAAACATAACGGAGCTTTTGGTATATTCTATAAAGTTGAGTGGCATACTGAAGAATTACTGTACACATATGAAATCACAAAATTTAGTCTTTTTGTATTTCTATGAGATGACTATTTAAAGGTTAGGAATAAAGGCCAATTTTGCATTTAAATGGAGATATTCTAAGAAGAAATGCCAATTTCTGACCTTTCTCCTTGCTGGGAATGTGCTTTTCTTAGGTCTAAGAGTCAAACTTCAGATAAAGTACTACAATGAAAGTAAATGTATTTTTAAAAATGTTTAGTTCAACTAACTTTTCATACCGTTTTCATGCCCTAATTGTACTTTGTATTAAGTCCATTCATGTAGTCTTTGACACATAGTATGTGATAGCAGACAATGACTCTTAGAAGTATAAGGTAAAAGTCCCCATCTCTATACCTCATAGATGTGAAGAATTCACATAGGAAAAAATGAGTTAAGTGCACAGTGAGGATCAAGGCTGAGTTTCAACAGCCCATGTATTTCCTGAATGCATTTAAATTTTAGGAAGATGCCTCAAATATATTAAGGATTTTTTAAAATTACAAAACCTTCACTAGGTAATAGTATTTGTCTATCCCTGAATACCCAGAATCAGTAGTTAAAATGACTTTCTTTATTTCCCCAATTGTGTTCAAGAGAATTTGAGTAATAGCCTAACAGTAATAGCCAATAGTAATTCAACGTATATCTTAAATTATCATCCATGTGCATTGACTGGTCATATGCCATGAAAACGGGTATAAATGCACATTTGAGCAGTAGAATGAGAAATAGGAATTGATTCATGAAAGCTGGCCTTCTCTTCAGTACCATGTAATGAACTAATTAGAATATTACTTTTGTGGCTTGTTCATGTACACCCCGCAGTAATAGCCATTTCGTCTAAACTATATCATTTCCTTGGTGTGCTGATTTTCTTGGCATCACTTTAAAAATTATTGTTTGAGTATTGGACACATAGAGAAAGGCTCTCAAAAATGCCAGAATAATCTAGAGATGTTCAACAATTCCAGTGAGGTAGACACATGAAGACGTACATGTGTTTTCTTATGAGTGAAAGAACAAATGGCATGAGTTATTGTTTAGCTCTTATCAAGTATAATTAGGCCTATCAGGTATAGTCGGTAAGGGTTAAAATCAACCGATTGAAGGATCCTTTCTATAGGAAGGCTCACATCGGCAGATATCTCTGTCCTCGGTAGCTGGAAAATTTATATGAAAGTTGGGACGTTTAATCCTTGCTACAATAAGGAACAATTTCTGTGAATTCAGACTCTAATAGTCTGCCACAGGAGAGACCAGGAACAGAGGGAATTTACCAGAGCATAGTCCCAGGAAACTGATTCAAGCTGACCACTTTAATTACAGGTATCTGAGGCCAATGTGTCAGTAAATGAATTGTTTGCTCATCAGATCCTAGGGCAGAACAGTTACTAGACTGAGGTAAATATGCCAACCTCTGATGGCAACTGGACTTTAATAAGCAGGTGCCAAGCCCAATTTTATTTTTATCTTCATTACACATTTCTTCACAGATACCACATAAAGTGCTAGGGCCCCATACCTGGCATTATCTTGATATTGGTTGGCACTTTGTAGTGTTTTCTCAGGTTATTGCTCCTGCATAAAGTGTACTCAGGACAAGTTGGGCAAATTTATTAGGGATGTTAATATACCAGACTGTGGTTTTTATAACACAATTTTAATTCTTATTTTTGTTAGAGAGATTTAAATCCCCAAATAGAGATATTCATAGCAGAATTGTCCAAAACATAGATTATTCATAGATGTTAGACTAAAATAGTAAGAGAAAAAAATTCTAAACTGATAATTGCACAAAAAACTGAAATGCCCCACTCAAAAACATCAAATATTGTGTTAATCAGAGTTTACCAGCCAATTTCATTTTACTTGCAATGCACAGCAATCTTAACATGCATACATGAAGATATGATTTCCAAGACGGTCTATTGTATGTGCATTCCCCCAAGTCATTTGACTTGGGAAGAGCTTGGATTGAAAGACTTAGAGCAAGTAGTAGTGTATAAAAACTGAAAGTACTTAAAATCCCAGCGCCTCTGTTTTCTCTATCACTAAGAGAAGCTAACCTGAGGAAAAAGTGATATTCCTCCTGGTTGTCCTAAAGTGAAATGTAAAGGAAAGAAAAGAGGCAAGTGGATTTACATGAGGTCACAAAGAAAGCCATTCCACAAAGAGTGGAGGTTCTTCAACGTGAAGTCTATCTGTGAATTTCTAGGTTAGGAATGTGATGAACCAAAATGCCACAGATCTGAAACATTCTAGTTGAAATGAATGCACTGGCATGTTATCTGTGGGTCTTACATACTTTTCAGTCAAACTGTAGAAGATAGAATTAATGATCTGAACCCTTGCATCACAGCCATCTTGAAAAGCACAGAACTCCACAGAGGGAAGCGAACCGCACTCTAGAATTAAATTCTTGATGATGAAGTCAGTAGATGAGTAGGCTTCAAGGAATTGGCTGCTTCAAGTCATGTTTGAACATTTTTTAGTTGATAACCAACATTAGAGTATCAAGATAAATAGATAAAAGAATAAAAGAAGATACGTTGTTTAAATACGTATGTTAAAAGATTCCTAAAAGTATCTGCAAAGAGGTGAGGACATAGACAGATAGGGATCAACTGCAAAGATGTGATGATTGTCCTGAAATGAAGAGATGAATTTTTCATGAGCCTGTTGCTTCTCCTACAAATCTTTTTTTCTGAAGACTAAAGTGGAAGATGTTTTTCTGTTTACACTTAGAAAAAAGCACAAGTAGATTTACAAAATGAGCTTTGTCTCTTCATGAACTGTGAAAAGAATTGACTGGAACACCACAGCCTTAGCCTTTATGTAAGTTTATATGTCAAACAGGCGAGAAATCATCATTGCAAAGCTTTCACAGCAACGCAAACATGTCATGTGTGTTTAGGAGCTTCCAATGAGGATTCTCTTAGCTGCGTTTCCTTGAAAATAAACACAACATTACGTTTTACTGTTCTTATTATTGAATATGGATACACAAGTAACAAAACCTTCATAAAATATTCTCTCTTAGCAGTTGCAATTTTTATTAATTTCTGAGTTTGAAATTAGCTGAACCTAGAAATATTTGGCCTTTATCCTCCCAACATTGCAACTCTGAGATGGCAATACAGGGCTTCCTGAGATAACAATGGCATATTTCATGGAATTGCCCACCGATCTCAATAAAAAACAAATAAATTTCCTTTGCCCAAGTAATCAATAAAACCACCGCTTAGCCTGACAAATTATCATGTTTTACATAGGAAACAAGATATGGTTGGCTTTACCTGTGTCATGTGTCACTGGGAAATTTAACTTGATGGGTGTTTTGCATACACTCGAATACTGTTTTTGTCAGGACACATTCCGGGCTCTGCAGATTGGAGAAGAAGGCCACACTTTTCTATTTGTTCTCATGAGAATCTCTGTGATGATGGCACAGATTAAATTAGCCTGCCAAGAGAAACATGTAGAACACAGCACAACTAAATAAAAATAAAATGAAACAAAAGCATAGGGATTTTCGAATAAGAATAACTCTCCTAGCTATGGGGGGGGGTTGAAGAAAAGAAAAGCAAGAAAAAAGTCAGGTTGAGAAAGTGTCAAGTCCATAGTGTATGTCAGTAAGCATTAGAAGACGTGATGTTTCAATTAAGTGAAAATTTAAAAGTGGATTTTCTTCTTGGTGTGATTTTTGTTATGTGACAAAGAGCTCATCTGAATTATTTGCTTAAGAATCTGTGTGTGTGTGTGTGTGTGTGTGTGTCTGCTCTGTGTGTGTATGTGTCCCTGCTCTTTGTGTTTGTGTGTCTGTGTTGAAATGTAAGTAAAATCTTTACCCATCTCTTTTGTCAGGAACCATTAAATTCAATGCCCTGCGAATGTTGTAAATCAGTGTCTATAAAATTAAAATATGCTTGAAAGTCATAATTAATTGTGTAAAATTCTTTTACAAGACCAGACAATGTTTCTACATTTTATGTTATATTAAAAATTGAGAAAACGTCATTTATGAAATCTAATAAGGCAGAACATTATTATGTTCATATTGAACATCTGACTAATCCAAGTGGATTAAAGGTGCCTTGTGGAATATGTTATATTAGTTGACTAATTCTTGTCTTCTGTATTAATGTTCTTTGGTAATTGTAATACCTACAATAAACATCTATACAAAATAACTTCACAAACACTTGTTAATCATCACAGACAGCATATTGTTTGCTCTATTAATGCATATTTAATAGCATGAATTTGTGTTTATCTGTTTTGAGGAACAGATTAGTGAATGGCAAAGCTGTCACCCTTGATAGCTTTCCACATCTTTGGAGTTTAAACATGATATGTGAAAGTGTGTTTGCTGTCCCTTCTGAGCAGTAAGTGGTTTGCAAGATAAAAGAGAAAAGCCCGAAGTGAGGTTTCTATTACAAACCTGGATGGTGTGGATTAAATTCCCACTCCACTTTCCCCCTCTCCTTCTCACTCCCCAGAACTCCAGTGTCATCTGTGACATACAACTGAATAGGAGACTTTAGAATCACATTTTTCACAGGGATTTGAAATGTCTTTGTGGTCATGGTCTGGTAGTAATTGAAGCCATATGCCTTGGGTCAGAAGGAAACCTATCTTGAAACAGAAGAACCCATCTCTTGACCCAATGACCTCAGTACAGTTAAGTCATCTTAGTGGATTTACCCTTGCAGTAGTGTGTGGGGGGGTATTGGGGCAGGTACTCCCTCCATGCAACTCTAAATAGCAAGGGGGAGAACTAGGAAATATCCACAGAGAAGATGGTCTCAGTAAAGCAAATGATGTCAGTAGCTATGAAGTTCTCCTGCACAGCACCTGTTAGATGATTTCTTGTAGATTGATTTGCGATCTTGCAGTCTGTTGGGTATCCCAATACTTTAAAATACAAGGATGATGGAATGAAAGTTCACTTGAAAGCTTTTGATTTAAGCTGAACACTGTAGATATCGGACAAACAGCTTTTGTCTTAAGTTACATGGCCTTTGGAATGCCAGCATGTAAGACGAAGCAACATGATCTTCCTAATGGCTGCTGGCCCGTCTCCAAGTGACACACACATGAGACTTATGTGGACTAGGTCACTGGAGGTTTCTCATTTCCCATAAAATAATGTTCATCATGGACTGGTGGAGGTCAGAATTAGTCCCTAAGTAATTTTTTTTTCCCAGTCTACTGCAGTCAGGCATGAACATGTACAGAAGCCGACTGACTTAGCTGCATGGGCTGTTTAAAATGCTGTTAGTGGCTGCTCAGATTGTAGCCAGAGTTTTGATATAATCCACATTCAGAGGAGAACTATTATTGACATTTTGTTTTTTGTCTACTGTGGAATTTTGGTTACAAGGATAGTCAACCTTTTCAGAAATTTTGATTAATGTTTATCAAAACTTCTCAATGTTCTTCTTGCAAATCCCCAAGATACCGTAGTGTCTCTTCTTCTCACACTGAAAGTCGTAGTCAAGATGTTTTTCTCTTTGTCCCATCCTTCTGTCTCCTTCTTATGGATTCCTATTACTCATCCCCTTTCTGACACCATAGAACTTATGATTGTAGGGACATAAGATACAAAAATGTCTTTTGGACTTGGTGTGGTAGCACACGCCTTAATTCCAACACTCTAGAGAAAGATACAGGTGTATCTCTGAGTTTGAGGCCAGTTTGTTTTAAATAGTGAGTTCCAGGATCAACCATAGCTAAGTAAAAAGAGCCTGCCTCAAAAACAAACAACAGCAACAAAACACACACACACACACACACACACACACACACACACACACACACACACGCACACTATGTGTCATACTCTTCATTTCAATCTGTGCTCTGGGAAGGGTAAAGTTACCAATATTTAAACTTGTCCCTTGCTGTTCCATTAGGGTTTTCCTCTATATGAACCTGTTCATCTGCATCCAGGAAGTCTCTAGAAGACTAATGTGTGTTCCCATATTTGCTGGGACAGTACTCATTAAAACAAAACAAACAAACAAAAGAGACAGAAGTTTGAATTCACCTGACCCTAAAAAATATTAATGTTCTTCCTCTGTAGCTTCTAGCAGGTTCTTTCAAAGGAAGTTAATTTAGTGAGCTGGAAAACCCCTTTTCTTAACTCTGTTTTTTCTCTTATCTTAGAGCACATCAGAAGATTATCCTGTAATATTTTATCATGATCCTGTGACATTTCAGGGTAAAGAATAGAGTGTGACATAAAGCGCTCCAGGCTAGGGCAAGGGTGTTGCACCTGGAAGTAAGCTGGAGAGATTTGTCTCCATCACAAGTTCTGTAGCAGGGATGCTTCACTTCTTTGACTGCAGGAAATCAGCATGCCTTTATTTCATTGAATGAACTCATAAATTTTAAATCAAAATCAAGAATCACTTAAGTTTTCAAAATATTTGAAAAGTTTTAATATTGAATTTTCTCTTTTACTTTTATCTTAATTATTTTCCTTTGATTAATAATTGATATTTCTATTAAATTTTCTGAGCACTGAGAGACTAGGGAGATATCTTAGTAAGTAAAGCGCTTGCCATATAATCCTGAGGGTCTGAGTTTAGATCACCAGCTTTTTACCAAAAGCCAGGTGCCATGGTATATGCCTAAAATACTAGAGCATTTGAGACAGACATTGACATCAACTTCTGACCTCAACACATGTGTACAAAGCTTCGTGTAGACATGCATACATATGAATGAATATGTACACACATGTCTCTGAGTAATGGACCAACTTTGGATATGGATAACTTAGGTATAAATAAATGACTTTTGTTTTACTAAGTAATTTTATCTCATGTAAAATCATGAAGAAGAGAAATTAATAGACATTCCTCAGAGACATCCTTTGACAACCAAACTCAAGTCTTTGATTGAAAAATCCCTTCATTAGTGTAGATTGAGTGAATGAACTAATTACTTTGTAATTTGTTCTGGTGGGAATGTCTACTGATGTGAGGGACAAAGAGAAATGCCACTAACCTCACTGTCATGAAGAAGATAAAGAAGCAGAATGGGCATCTAAACTCTTTCTCTATTCTAAAAACTTTTGCTTAAGGTATCAAAAGACCATTTTTTTTACAGGTGTGGTAAAAATGGTCTCTCAATCTATCAAAGTACCAGAATGATGGACCCCAAAGAAATGAAAATTGCTAAGAGAAAGAAAAGCCCTAGCCAGAGAGATAACTTGCCTGTGGGAAAGAAATTTCAAATAGTGTTAACAACTTGTCAGCCCACCTTACAGGTAAGACTGAAGTCCAGACAAGGATGGGTCATTGGTGATCAGAACTATACCTTAACCCTTAACTGAGACTGCTTGGATGTGCACATACTTATCTCTGTATATAAAATTCAGTCTCACTTCAGGAGCCTGAGGACAGACTTGAAAAGGATGCTGCATCTCTTCATCCCTCTTCCCAGCATAGCCTAATTGAATCAATCTCTGCCTTCTGCTTTCCACTTTTAATTTGTGTCTTTTAATTGACTTATTGAAGACAGGCAACTGGATCTAACGTGGGGAACAGGTTGGGACCTACCAGATTCAATAACAACCTAAGATTATCTTTAGTTGATATGTTTTTAGAAAGAAAAAAAATAAAGGAAACCTTTGTCACATTGGATATATGTGAATGGCACAGTAATGCAGCTTTCTTAGGTGGGCAGATAGAAGGGTGCTGGTGTTCAATGAGGTTTCAGCTTTAACATCCTTCATCTTGGCCGTTATCATTGTACAGTTTTGTAAATGAAAGCTGAAATGGCATGATTGTAAGTAAACTTGAGTTTTGGCTTATTACCTGTCATTTATAGGGTAGTAATGCATCATGAAAGAAATTGCACTCCCAGGTAGTGAAGCCACACTCTATGAGCTTGCTGTTACTTTCATTAAGATTAGTATTCTTGAAATAATTGTATGTGAGTGTGGGCGTGTTAGAGATGAAAAGCAAAATTATAAAATAGTGGGCATGTTAGCCCCCACATACCCTGCTGACATTATTGAGATATTTTATTGATTTTTGTTGGAAGTGCTTTTCCTATAATCCCTTAAGAGCAAATCTTTAACCTTTGATATTTCACAGAAATGCTCACATCCAGATAGTTTCCTAAAATTGCATCCTGGAGTTTTTAAAAATATCTTTATTATGATATTCTTTTCTTCGCTGTTTATAGGACAGATGAAAACGTATGAAACATATATTGTTATGCTTTCTGATACATCAGTGCAAAGGCAGATGTAAAGGGCTCTACAGAAGATGATGGCGGGTAGACTATTAGAATCAAAGCACATATCTGTCTGCAATTAAACTATAAGGTGACACTCTAGAATTATTGAGCCATTTTCAAGCCATTTGACACTCCACATTAATCTTCAGAATTAGTTTGTTTGGCTATGTTTCACTGCAATGCAGGGCATAATGATGACTAGGAAAGTCACTGAAATCCCTCTATTGCATGAATGGTATCTTAAGATTGACAAGACATATTACCATTTTCCCCATCCTAAATGTCCCAGCTCATCACATACCTGTAACAAAAACAAACAAAGAAAACACAAGGAAAGCATAATAAATTACTTCAACCAAAGTGTACACAACACAGGAGTCTTCAAAGGCCCAGGGAAAACTATTTTAATGCATAAGTAAGAGGAATAGTCCCATAGAAACATGGTAAGACATAATACTTAGTTTTCACAGGTGGAGGGGAACCAAGCGGGGTATGTTTATTCCGGTCCTTCTTGATCTCTGTACAGCACTCCCTCCTTCAAAATACATCAGGATCTCATCTGACATGCGTGTTATGATCTACTTATTGGTGGACAAGGTAGCAGAGAAAATGTCTTCATAGCCAGTTACCTAGTAGGAGGGCAGAAGGTCAGAGAGACCTGAGGCTATTCCAGGGTCTTTACCCAGCATGCTTGAGTGCCATCCTTTGCAATATTTTTGGAGCCAAAACTGAGTTGGAAGCCATCTCCAGAAGACATGTCTGCTGAGATGTTATTTTGTGCTCCCCATATTCACAAACATGCACTCACAAGGCAGAATTTTTGATAATTTTCAACTACCAGAGTGTGTGGCCTTTCTCTTCATTTGTGCTGCTAATGTAAGTCACAACCTTTATTATTTTAAATCATTGTTGCCAATCTGGCCTTGTCTCCTACTCCGCAAACCTGCTAAGTTCCCTTCTATTGATCCCTACTTGGATGTAATAACTTAATTTTTCTAAAGAGCCACTTGGTAATCTCATTTGATATTCATAGATTTTTTTAATGCCTATCCAATATAAAGTCTAAGCACTTTGCATTATGATTGAGGCTGGAAAAGAAAACAATTATATAATTTAAGGTACTCAGAAGAAACATTAAAAAATGCCTTTCTATATTTGTTTTTCCCATCCTTCTAAATTTTTGTTAGCTTACAGTGAACATACAAGAATCTAATTGTTGAGAAAGTACTAGTGGCATTCTTAAAACATCTTTTACTAAGAGAAGACCTACACATGAAAATTGTTGATGTCCACTGATTGTTTCTTCTTCCTGACTTTTTCATTGGGTAGTCAATACCGGTGACCAATGGTCCTCCTGGAAGAGCCAGACCTAAACACAGACACATTAAGTATGTTATGGGCACTGAGAGATTCTTGACCATTTCCTTCACACAATGGCAACTTGTGAGTTTCATATTGTTGAGCATGTATCAGAGAATGAGTTCGTTTCTTACGTTTGTCCTGGCCTATGCCTTTGCTTTTACATCATTAGTTCTTTATGCTCTTTTTTCCATTTCTGGTGATTTCTCTGACAGTTTAATGTAGGACTCTGTTTTGGTGCTTTAACCTGCCAAGGATTTTGGATGCTCCAGACATCCCAGAAAATCTTGGTACCTTTAATGCTCCTATTACTTCCTTTGCCACCAACACAGGCATACAGGTTTTGTCTCATACTAAGCTATATTCTCTCCGAGATGAAGGGAAACTAACCGCCAAGTTTGTCTTCATGGTTCTTGGAAAGTAAATTCCAGACTCCTACTTGTCGGGGGAGTTATTCTGTCCCGACCGCCTTTTCCCAAATAACCAGTAGCCAGTAGCCATCTCCCAAATTACCACACAGGGGCTGAATATTACTTATAGATGCTTGGATGATAGCTTAGGCTTATTACTAACTAGATCTTACAAGTTAAACCATTTTTATTAATGTGCATTCTGCCACTTGGCTCGTAAGTTTGCCTGCCCTCCTGCAAGTCCCGCTCCCTCTGCAGCTCCTGGCATCTCTCCTCACTCTTCCTTTCTCCTAGCTGCCTCCTCAGTTTGATTGTCCTGCCTATCTTTATTCTGCCTTGCTGTAGGCCAGTCGGCTTCGTTGTTAACCAACGAGAGTAATACCTATTCACAGTATACAGAAGGATTATTCCACAGCACCTATAAGTCTCAGGGAACATTACAATACCTTTTGGAATTTCAACAGGACCAGCAGAGCCTTCCTCGGCACTCTGTAAGTCATCTCTGCATTCACCTATACCTTGCTGTGGCCATTTGTCCTCTTCCACCTCCCCATTCTAATGACCTAATCACTGAGTATTCTCCGTTCCCTAGACAGAGACTGCATCTTGCCTTTGTCCATGTCCAAACACGATGCCTAGCCACAATGCACCAGTTGAAATGTCAGCTACCCTTGAACTACCTCTTACAACCTCAATTAACCAATAATTCTTACCTTTTCTCAATATTGTATTTTCATCTTGCTTCCTCTGTGCTTGGTAGACAACTATGTCTCTGCCTTTCCTTTTCCCAGAATTCTCTTAGTCTGGTTGTCCCACCTATACTTCCTGCCTGGCTACTGGACAAACAGCATTTATATTATACCAATACGAGTGACAAATCTTTTCAATGTACAAGAGCATTATCCCACATGGGGCTAAACATAGATAAGAATTATTGGTTAATTTAAGTTGTAAGAACTTGTTAGTAATAAACATGAGCTAAGAGGACAAACAATTTGTAATTAATATAAGCCTCTGTGTGTTTCTTTGTGCTCAAAGGCTGTGGGATCAGGCAGGACAGAAACTTCCATCTATACCTGTACTTCACCACCATCAAAAGGGACATTTTCTTTTATAGTGGCTTGTAGCATTAGTACTGGGTTTTTATGATATAAAATATTTTATAATGTCCAAAGTGATAATTTATTTCATTTGAGGATGTGCTCTTTCTTGACAGTTCTTTCTTTCTTTCTCTCTCTCTTTCTTTGCCCAAGCCAGCTTGAATTCTCTCAGTCTTCCTCTTCAGTTTCCCTAATGCTATGATAATGGGCATGAGGCCTCAAGCCTGGTTTCTGTGTCAAACTGATCTTGGTATACCCCAACAGTCTAGTTATCAAGGTTGCATTTTTAATGGCATGACTGTATTTCTAGAGGGGCTTAAGTTACTGAATGAGATGTTTCACAGTGATGTGTTCTTCTGATGGAATTTTTAACACAGATTTGTTGAGAATTTCTTGGTTAGTGAAGGCCCGGTGTATCATTTTGACACTCTTTTGAGGCATATACTTATTTAGTGTCCACTTTCTTACAAGCAGATATTTAATAAAAAAAAGAAAATCTGTAGCTTGATTATATGCTTAGCCAGGAAATTTCTTTTGCAGTTCTAAGGAAAATCTCTAGCAAACTGAATCACTCTCCCATCAATGCACTTCAAAGGAGAGAAGAATGCATTTCTTGTACAGAATCCCTGGATATGTTTGATCATTAGTCAGGGCAAGTAGTTTGACTTGAGGCTATTTACTCAGCAGGCATAGAAACTACAGCATTGCTTCAGCTAAGAGGAGTGCCCCATGCCTCCCGCAAGCCGGGTTTAATGCAGTCTGTCAGAGACCCTATAGAGGCTTCCTATGGAAACGAATCACAATCAGTAAGATTTGGCTGACTTCTAAACTATTAACGTTGCCCCTTCCCCCCAGATGTCATTTTTTAAGAATAGAAATTGCAGAGACACTTGGCACAGAGTGATTGGATGAGCACCTGCAATTTCACAACGATACTTAGCATGGAAAAAAGGTTTTGTTTTCTTGAGCATAAGCTTAACAGACAGGAGCAACTTGTTAAAACGAAGTATCTTACAACTGATGTTTATTTTACCTTGGCAGTGCCACAAATGCTTTCAATGAGGTTAAAAAATACAATTTTTATTAGACTTACAAGTATAAATATTTGGTAGAGAAATATCAATTTAAAATAAAAAGAGGTACCAGTCTGGGACTATAGGTTCATGATAGAACACTGGTCTAGCATATGCAAGGTACTCAATGCAGTCCTCAGAACCACACACACACACATACACATGTGTGTGCGTGCACACACACGCACACACACACACACGCACATGCACAGAATTATAAATGTTAAAAACCTTTAGAATATCTCATAATCTAAACTAGACTTTATGCTTTCTAAGGAAGTAGAGAGAGCATTTGCCTAAAACCTTCCAATTTTTAATTTCCCAGCACTTTAATATTTAATTAGATTTCATTTTAGTTCTGAAAGGTGTATTGTGATTTAAAATATTCTTCAGGTAAAATAATGAGAAGTAACAATTAAAATATCCCAATCTGGAACTTCTCCTTTTAGGTTTTATGAAGCTAATGTGTTTCATCTACAGAAAAAGGAGTGTGCCACCACAGAGGCTTCAGACAATGTCTATTTATAACCAATGCTGTAAGAAATAACTTTCATTACTTGCAAAAGAAAACTTGAAAAGCAATAGTAAACCTTTCAACTGTTATTGGTTACTTTGAAAACTGAATAAAATCATTTCTGTAACATTAATTTTGAAAAGTTAATTCCCAGATTCTAATGGGAGTGTAATGAGTTTTTCTCACAGCGCACTCTAATGAGTTTATGAATGTGCTGCCATATTTAAGGTAGAGACTATGCAAATTGGACTGGTGTTTATTTATGCATGCCTTTCTTTGGGGAATATATTTAGAGGCCAGAAGCTTGCTGGAGAATTTGTTACAGGGAAGAAAATGTATGAAGAAGTTTCCTTGTCCCCGGAGTGGAATTAAGGTAAAATTAACAAGGAATTGAAGTTATCTTTGATCATGATTTTTATTCCATTTTTATTCATATCGAGGAACTGTTGCCTGTTTTTTTGATGTTCAGCAGAGCAGTACAATGCAATACACAGAAGCATATTGTTGAATTTTCATAATAATGTTTGTGATGCAGATGAGGCGCACTTCAAACGTAGGTTGATTAGCATTTCTTAGTAAGATGACAGTCCCCCCTTTCTACAGATTTTTTTGTTCATTAGTTTTATCGGTGGAGTACATATCCAGATTTCAAATTTGAAGTGCATAGTTTTTTGCTTATAATTATAATGTGAATTTAAATAGTTTGAGATTGTGCATTTAAAACAATTCTTCTGTCACTGAATTACACTCTGAATTAATGAGCTATTTGCACCTTAGAGCCCTTTGCTTTGAGATTCTGTCTACTTTAAAGCGAACCCCAACCATTTCAGGCCAGCAGCTTGCAGGAGGTTGCAGGATTAATGAGCTGCAGGGGCTCTGTGGTTCTCACGAAAGCATATATCACTGGATTCCATTTTCTGGTATCATCCTTCTTGTGCAGTAAGAACATGGGAGTTGAGGGTGGGAAGCAGCATTTAAGAAAATGATTTGATAATTGCTAGTGAGAGACTTCTTGCATCCCACTAGATGCACATGACTGGAGCCTTTACCTTTTCTAGCTGGAGTGAAATTAAAAATTGATGGGCATTTTAATAAAGCTACTAATGTAGTTGAAACACTGCTCCAATATGGCTTGTTAAGCAACTCTTTGTTTTCATTCCTTTTAATGAACTTTCCAAGCCTGGATGAAGATCCTATGGGCGCATTCACAAATACACTTAGCTGCATATATTCCTTTTATATCAGTGCATGCTTATTCCAGAAAATGGTGCATGGTACCATTTTTATATATGTACATCATGTACTTTGGCCACGTTCCTTTCTTTTTTTCCTTTTCTTGCCTTCTCACTGCTGTTTCTCCTCTGCCCTGATAGTCCCATTTGCACTTTTATTACATGCACATACTATTAATTATAGAAGCCTACTTACATAAACCTCATCTGCCTTCCCCTTATAGGAATGACTAGCTTCTCTAGCTTGTCAGATCTTCTCACAGCATCTTTTAAGCCTGTAGAAGGGAAAGACTAATATAGAAGAAAAAGTTTTCTCTTGGTGTTTAGGCTACTATAACTTCTGCCTTTAAGATGTTCACTAATTAATAGGTCTCAAAGGCAAATTCAAGTCTTTACCACTAGGGTGACTTTAAAATTGTTCCATCCCATTAGTAATGACTACCTTGGTCAAGGATGGCAAATTCAGGGTAATCATGTTCCTATCCTTTATTCTTTGTAAGATAGCATTAAAACCCAGCTAATTTTGATGTCCTTAGTCAAATCCCATCTTGATAGTTATTTACTCTTACTCTAGAATGAGGGAACAGACAGTAGCAGCCAGAATCCTCATTTCCAAAAAAAAAAAAGTTCCCGACCATTCTTCCTGGGTTAGTATTTCATCATAGCAAATTTGACTGCAAGACATGCAAGAGTGATGAGCCCTCCGCTACTGAAGATCCACTTCTCTCTACAAGATCTGCCAGTGTCTGTTATTTCTAGATTAGATTTCAAGGTTTTCATAGTGATTGAATGGAATATCATTAACATGTGGTTTTTAAAAACTGAACCACAGTACTTTCCAGGTGACACAGAACATTGTGGTTCAGCTTGTAATTCATTATGCCAAAAGACAAGGAGCATAAAGATAAGACAGGAAGATGGAAATCTTCTGCCTTCGGTACATGGGTGATTTGAAACTCCATGACAGTCTAAAAACCCAGACTAATAAAGTATGGAGAATTCTGAGGAATGCTTATGAAAAGTATGGAGAATTCTGAGGAATGCTTATGAAGCATTACAAATAGACTATGGATGGAAAATGCAAATGAGTTGAGGTAGTAGAGGGCGACTTACTCCTTCTGTCTCAGAGAGCATCAGCTTCAGAAATCTCATGGGAAGAAATGCACATAAACTTCCTTCAGGTAAAGTACCTTATCAGGCAGATGGCACCACACCCTGGAATTTTGTTTGTCACTGGAATATCAGGAATTCTTTAACTAGAATGTTTTTTTTTTTCACCATGATTAATAATACAAAGAAAGAAAGAAACAATTCAGGAAATGCCAAATAGATGCTTGAATTCTGGGTTGTTCTGGTCTTAGATTCAAACAAAACTTTCAACATAAGTGAGCTTATCTTACCCTGAAAAGCATGGGGTTAGGTCTTAAACACGGGTAGAGCTGTGTCATCAGCATGAATAGAGGCAGTGAAATGATATATTATAAGATGGAAAGAATGTATTGGCATGTAAGGGGCATCAAGATGGGAAACATGGTGGAGAAGTTGAAAGCAAAAATACTTCATTAAAAATGCCGTTTTTTTTTAAACAGGAGGGCGATTAGAGGAAGGAGTTCACCAGAGTCTCTGATTTCTAATGGCTTTTCCACAACAATGACATTATCCTCTCGAGTAAAAAGGCCTATATAATGAAATGTAGTGCCTTCTGCTTTCTTAAAATGAGGTCTTTCATTATTTTTTAAATTGCTGCCTGCCAAAAGAAGTGGTGGTATCTGTAAGAGTAATGAAACCATACAGAGACTTAGGTTATCATCCAAGAAAAGAGTTAAATAGGGCAGTTCACTTTACCTATGGAGGCTGACAGTTTGATCTTGAGGTATCTTGAACATTTTCATTTCATTCTCTTAGAGAACACCTCTATTGGAATATGGACACTGAATAGCAGATTAACCTTTGTCGTAAAGACCCTACGGAGACAGGATTACCTTAGTTGCTAATGAACTTTAGTCCCTAGCACAGGACAATGAGGATGAGCTATAAGGACAGTTTCAAGAGCATCTTGGGGATGTGGCTAGATTCAGATTAATCTCTCCTTTTGCCATTTGCAGGTCACCTTACTAAGGGTTGAAAGGTCTTGGTAAATGATTTCCAAGGAGGGCTAAGCTACTCTGGGGTTAATTTAATTCAACAGACTTTATTCACAATTTTCCAGTGTAAAATGCAGTATTACAGGAGTTAATAGGGATACTAAAGTGACTATGAAAAAAATGGTTTTCCTTCAGAAGGTTGGCTTGGTGACCTTTGTATGAAGATGTATAGAGAGTTGAAAGGTAAAACCTGTCAAGCCTTCCCACATAGACATAAAGTTAAAGGCTGTACTCTTCTTACGGAGTCTTATTTGCTTCTCATGATGGCCCGACTTCAAAAATGCTCCAGCTAGTTTTGACATCACAACACATGACGGTATCATAAAGCAGCATGCTAGAGAAGTGAAGGAAGGACTTGATCTAAAGCCACTTATTAGAAATCTGCCCATCCATTTGTCTTGGGGTTTAGAGAAGACCTGACAATAAAACATTTTGTAGAAAAGTTGAATGAAGCTGGCCTCAGAAAATGCATCTTCACAAAGAATGCAAGCAGAGGGAAGGCATCAGGGGGTTGTGAGCCGCTGGGGGTGGGGCATGGAGAAGGAGAAAAATAGAAGGAGGTGGATAAGGAGAGGGAGAAATAACTGCCTGCCCAGAAAGTCAGGGAAGGAGCAGTTTGGACATTGTTAGGTTCCTTTGGAGAATACCAAAGGAATGGTAATGTTTATGTGCTCGAAAACCAAGGTCCAGAATTCTCTACACCCCAGAGCTGAAGTACCAGAGTAGTCAACATCAGGTGGAAAGATTCATGGAACTAAAATATTCCTGAGAACTTGCTGTCCTTGCCCGTGACCAGTGGCTCTGGACAAAGCGTATGGGGAGTGGTAAACAGCAAAGCATAGGGTAAAAATGACATCAGACAGAAAGGAATGTCACATCAGTTTGTTGTTTGTTCTTAAGATGTGTTGAAAAGAATTGGTGTTTCATGAGGACTGAAACTTACTCAATATTTGGGACAATCTCTCTCTCTCTTTTTCTCTGTCTCTTTCTCATTTTCTGGATTATTTTCATGTAATTTACTCTTTTTAAAACTATTATTGTTAATTCCGTACAAATGTATGAATATATAAACACAAGCTGCTGAGTCCATTCAGTGTTGCTCATATGTGCACGTTTTCAAGTTTGACCAGTTGGTATTGGATAGCTAGTTGAGGGAAGATGCGTCCTCCTTAAGAAAAAGATGAACTTACATATATAATCAGGTAGAAAGGTTACTTAATTGCAATCTGCTCACTAAGATGATTGAACTTTAAGAAATCATTGAGAGGTGAAATGTTTCTTTCTGTTTTATAACTCTTTATTAATGATGACATGTACCCTGTGAACACCATAGTTAGATACAGAAAACTTGCTTCTTTGCCAATGAACTGCAGACTCTAGATTTTTTTGTTGCGTTTCCTGGTGCAGTGACTAATCTTTTACAACTTTAGAACTGATTACATTCATTAGTTATCTTACTGTTAAAACACTTCCATTTTTGCTAATTGAAAAAATGACCATGTTGAATAAATTGCAGGGATCCCATCCTATTCCTCAGAAGCAAGGTGTTTGAGGAGACTTAAAGCTTAAGCCCAATTTTTTCAGGTTAAACTCACCTCTGGTCCTGATACTGCCGCCCTTTCCCACTAAATTGCCCCATGCAGCAAAGCATTTAGTAGGCCAATAGAACTCGGTAATCTTTCATTCTACATAAAGTCAGTCAGTTAGAAAAGAGACAGACTTGTAGTAACCCTGCCAAATTATTTTAAAATTAAGCTTTGCCAATTCTTATCTCTTGACTGGCATACATGAGCTTTTTGTAAGAGATTTATGCTCTATCTTCATGTCAATTACAAGCTTTGCTTTATTGCTGATAGCTTAATAAGTGACTAATATCGCATTATAAGACCAGGAAATATTCTGAAAGATGTTATCTCCATGGTGTGTATTTATGCTTCACGAACTAGGTTGGTAACAGTCATCAAAAATTACTGAGATGACACATAGTTAAATCAATACATACTATATATAAGCAACTATCTTGTATGGTGTTTCCTTATATCCTAAAATATTTGTTGTGCTTAAAATGAAGTTAGTTACCTAATGATTTCAAAATATATTTGATCCCATTGCACTTTCTCTGGCTTTCAGTTAAATTAATCAAGGCCCTTCTGATTGCATGAAACGTACTTAGTTTCATTATGGGTGCCTGGGTTCCCCACCCCTCTCTTCTTGACCTCTTCCCTCTAAGTACACAAATCCAGCAACCTAATCATGTCAACTCTGATAAAATTTAATTTGGATTTCTCCTTAGTAATGCTGTCTGGTGGCAGTTTAGTGGAATTTGATTTAAGAACATGCAAGATTTAATAGAGCTTAATTGTCTGATTTGAGTTAGTAAAATTTGGCAGGAAGTCTAGACATTATATGATAAACCTATCTTTGATTAGGATAAAGGCTTAGTAAAACATAGTCCAACATTCAGAAAAGAGGAAGGGAGAAATCCTCTTATAAAAGTTGTCAGTGTATTTAGTTAGGATTCTGAGTACAACAACAAGTTCAGTCTTTTTGAACTTGTACCCACAGTATAAATTGCGGTGATTCTTGTTTCCTTACTTTTTCACAACCTTAAAATCCAAGTGTTAGTAGGCATTCCATTTGTTAGAGAATAATTGAGATTGGCTAGCTATTTTCCTCAATTTAGTTTTTGGGCCAATGATCGTCAGCCCTTATTGTATATGTGAATAACCCCATAATCATATGAAAGTACATGACATGATTCTGTGGGTTTAGAGCAGACACTGAGATTCTTTGCTGCAGACAAGCTCCTGAGCAGCGCCCTACTGTGGGTCCCAGGACCGTACCTTGAGCATGAAGTTCCTACACCTGGAAATGAAAACATTGGGCTTGGCCAGCACTGTGGTCTCTAGTTTTCCTGATCATGACATCTCTCCAATGTAGAATGCTTTTCCATCTTTTCATGACATCATTTTAGTTTCCATGTCATAAATTGACATGGCTTATCTTGGCTCAACTGCCAACCTTTGAAAAGCCAGTAACTTTAGAAAACTCTCCTAGTTCAGTGCACCATGAACAAAGGTGAAGCAGGATTATCCTTGTAGAATGTCCTCCTCACTCGAGTTTACCCAGCTGACACCCCTCTAACCCTACAGATGTTTGCCTCACTCAGCCTGTGAACCTCTGTCCCTGTTATCTCTCTCTGTCTCTCTCCGTCTCCCTCTCTCCCTCTCCCTTTCCTCCCCCTTTCTCCCCCCTCTCTCTGTCTCTCTCTGTCTCTCTCTCTCTCTTTCTCCCTCTCCTTCTCTCTCTCCCTCTCCCTATCCTCCCCCTTTCTCCCCCCTCTCTCTGTCTCTCTCTCTCTTTCTCTGTCTCTCTCTGTCTCTCTCTCTCTCTCTGTCTCTCTCTCTGTCTCTCTCTCTCTCTCTTTCTCTCTCTCCCCTCCAAGAAAGGTCCTCTTAACTGTCCTATACCCAGACTGATTTCAATCTTGAATTCAGATCTGGTCCATGCAGTTCTCTGACTGAGAACTGCATCTCTGCTCTTTATGAAGTCTTCCTACAGGCTCAGAGATGCTCTCACAGCTCTGCTTGACTGCTTGACTGGCTAACTCATCTTCTGATAGAGCTGAGCAGGTGGCCTGAATTGTTAGTTCTATATCAGTGTACCCCACACCAGCACCCTAATACTAGTGCCTGGTAGCTCTTAAAGGAGGTTTCCTCTATAGTGTGCATCAGACAAATGTCCATAATTAAGCTCTAGTGTAACAGAAGAACTCTGCCTTAGCACACGTGCCCAGACGTAACAACCCCAAGTTATACATTGTCTTCATCTCTAAAGTCTTGAATCAAAAGCCACAAAGTTAACAGCTAATTAATGTAAAGGATGAAAGCTCTGATTTAAACCAAAGGAAGTAGTTATGCAATTTAATACTAATCTAAAACCTTTTTCAGGTCGGGTCAATAAGAATAAATATTAATAATTAACAATTAATACTGTGTGGAGTAATTTAACATACAGGGAGCGTGTTTTGTGCAGCACTTCATTCGAAAGACAATTGGGGAAGAATCCCATGATGCATTGTTACTATCCTTACCAGCTACTTAGAGATCTGCCATGGGCAGTAGGTGATGCCCAAGGGACAGACACAGCTGGGAATTGTGTTTAACCCAGAGCAGGAGAACAAGTGGGCTCTGAATGAGAATAGGTGGCAGAGACCAGATTACTTTTTCTGTTTTGTTTTCCTTAACTGCCCAGCTCGATGGGGTTTCTAGGATAATATGAAAGGTCTCTGCATGCCTTGGTAAGTGTGTGTTAAGGAAATAGGAAAATGAAGATTATGTGTCGTTGTTAGGGATTCTATCACTCTGAAAAAAAGCATCATGTCTAAAAGCAATTAGAGAGGGGGAGGGTTTATAACTTATAGTCTGTCATCCGGGGAAATCAGGAAAGGAGTTCAAGGCAGGAACCAGGATGCAGGATGTGACACAGAAGCCAGGGAGGAAAGCCACTTACTGGATTTCTCCCCATGGCTTGCTCAGTCAGCTTTCTTACATCACTCTGGATCACCAGCCCAGGGCTGGCGCCGCACAGGGTGAACTATGCCCATCCCCCTCACACCAATCATTAATTAATAAAATGCACTACAGACTTACCCACAGGACAATCTGACGGGGGCTTTTTCTCAGCCAAGGTTCTTTTTTTCCCAAATGACTTTAACTTGTGTCAAGTTGACATAAAATTAGCCAGCACATTATGTCAGAGAATGGGAAATCTTATGATCTTAGAATGTTATATCTGGAGTCACGGCATTCAAATGCAGCACCTCTGACGTCCAAGTCAGAGAGTATTATTTAAGTATCTAGAATGTTTGGCATCTCTCTGTCTTTCTATGCTGATGCATCTATCTATCTATCAGTAGAACTGATTAAGAATTTGTGACTTACAATAATTCAGCCCCGGGCTCTGAAATCATGCTAGAATGAGACCTCACTTTTCCTTTCAGCAGTAGTCATGCCTTCGACATGATTTTAAATCTTTCTAAACCTCAATTTACTTATCTGTAAAACATGATGATAATAGTCCTCAACATTTAAAAAAAAACTGTTGTGAGGACTACTAATAAAGAAGTTTTCATTTAGAGGAAGATTTAAGATTTAATTATTAATAAAGGAATATTCAAGTGAGGGTCATGCAATTAAATAATTACTTAAAATTAATGCTTCCGTATAGCACTATTTAAATGACCTTCTGTACTTAGCAAATAGGAAATATTTTATAAGTGTTAATTATTATAATAACCATGATTATAGCTGTGGATTTAAGAAAAACAGGGGCTGCATCTTTAGATATGCTTTAATTAGTGTAAAGGCTTAAAATGTATGTGTATGCTGGATTAACGTTAGTTATTGCTCGTGTTATTGCTAATCATGAGAGCAGACCTCTTCAGTGTCTATCCAAAAAAATTCCAAAGGCACAAAGGCAGTGCTGCTGACTGCCTGCTGTCTTTGAGAGTAACTATTAGGGGTGACATTAGGGGAGATAATTTTCTGGTATATATTTTCCCTCTATGCCACTAATAGCTTCATTTGTACTTTGGAGGTACTTTTTATGGCCAATGATTTTTCTTTTGTTTACAACCCTATTTCAAAAATCCCAGGTTCTTCTGTTCTTCCAGCACACAGTCTTCACTGTCTGTTACTCTCAGTTAATGCTCTGTCTTTTAAGGAATAAATCCACGTTGAGTCTTCAATGGTGTGAGGTTTCTTAGTTCTCCAAATGACTAACTAGAAAAGTACAGTTGGATGTAAAAGTATGAAAGGTATCTCTGGGATGACTTCCCCTAGCATCTAGATTTTTTTGGTGTAGAGGTTGGTATGTCTTGCCAGGGTCACCCCCCCCCCCTAGTTAAAGGCAAATCCAGGACAGTGATCCTAAAGGACATATCTTGAAATATATGTTTAAAGGAACACAAAATATTTATTTATTAGTTGGTGGTCATTTCAAGAATAAAGATTAGTTCTGGGGTTATCTTGGTGGTTCTAACTTAGTACATACAAGGCAATAGGTTCAACACCTAGTGAGACAGGGATGAAGGGGAGCAGGAAAAGAAAAACAGAGCTCTATAAAGTCCTTGAAATGAATCCTAGAAAGAGGGAGAATATACATTGGGTTTAAAACAAACCAAAACAAACAAACAAACACAGTCAATACACTGTTGTATTGGCACTTTGTCTCCTAAAATGTATAGCAAATTACTTTTCTTTTTCAGAAAAGAACCTAAAACATAATTGCAAGGACAATTGTAATTTTTGATAGAGGCAGGGTTTGCCATAAATGCCTTTATTTTCTCTGAAGTCTGTCAGAATAAAAACATATGCAAAAGAATTCATATAAAATTTCCTATTTCAATCAATACTTTCTTTTTCTTCCTTCTCTATTTTTCCTTTTGGATGACTGGCTTGGGCCATGTGGTCAGTATACTCTGAGTTCCCACCCATTCTTTGCAGAGTCTCGCAGAAGAACTATTGATAAGTAAGCAGGTCCATTTATGGCATGAGTTGAGGGTGAGAATCTATCCAAAGATGGGAGCCCAGGGAAGGCTGCACCTCTCTCCTTGATGGAATGTGCTATCTGTGATCTGGGACTCTCCACAAGCCCTGTTTGCCCAAGGCAGATTGTGCTGATGCCCTCGAGTTTGTAGGGACCCTTTTGATGTTTGTCAACAGGTCCTTTCAAAGAAGCAGAACAAAGTGGAGAGGTGAGCAATTACCTTACATGAAAGGGCACAGGGAAGCCCAGCTGAGGGTCCTGCTGGGCTGCTCACTTCCAAAGCTGTGACTGCACAGCCTAAGAAAACACTGCTGATACTGCCAGCAGATGAAACACCTGCCTAACTGCAATGCACAATATCCACCCCACTGGCCAAGACAAATTTAACACAGACACCTAATTTTTTTTTTCTAAGAATGTTCTTATGGGACTCTAGGGACTAAATTAGACTATCTCCTCTGCTAATTATATCCTCTTTCTAGTAGATGTTGGTGTTATAATCATCATCATCATTAGTAATCTGCTTTATTTCCAGATCAGCAATTCACTAGTTCAACCTTACTATTCTTCTATGAACAGAAGATTTTAATAAAAGACCATGGGAAGAAACAAGATTTACCCTGAGGTGACTCAAATAGAGAGCGTTTAATGAAGTGAGTAGACACAGAGTTTGGGGCAGACTTGAGGGTACTGAGACAGATGTTGCATTGCTAACAGCAAGGGAAGTTCTTGCTATATTGTCAAGTCAAGAAGGTATCAGAAGCTTGAACCAGTGAGAGGCAGGGTCATGAAAAGATGGCCACAGAGCTGTTTCCCCCTTCTTTTTTTCTTTTCATTGAAAACACCAAAGAGTAATTATACCCTTTAATGCCTGGCCTCACTCATTCTTTTGTGATCATCAAGAGTTTTACATGGGCCCAAGTCATTGCAATGTAGAATTAGTAAAACCTGATCACAGTGGCAAAATGTCTTAAGTTCTCTTCTGTTCTGATGATACCTTCAGTCATCATCCAGATGGCGAAGGAGCTGGGGTAATATCTGAACAGTTTCCTCAGATGCATGTTCAAGAGGAAATGGAAGAAAACCCATATCAATGTAAGCAGTGAAAGCCCGCCAAGGCCTTTACTTCTTGACCCCTAGAATATGGAAGTGAGGATGAATTCCCAGCTTCATTATAAAAGTAACACAGTCAAAGTGCTTCAGTGTTCAGCAAGGCATCCTTCATGAGGAATGACCTTCTAAAACACTAACAACACTTGGCACTTCCTTTAAACTCCCTGGGTTTTTGTGACTCTTCTGTTGTTGGGCACGCAGGATCCCAAGATCTGCTATAAAGTCTATACCTAGACATAAAATGCTGGTGGGAGCCATGGATTGGTAAGATAAAACATAAGTGGTCAGTTATTTTTACTAGTAAGTGAAACCAGGAACTCTTTCTGACTCTTCATTTATTGGATGGATGACCAAACTATAGTAGATTTATAGACAAAAAAAAAAAAATTCTAGAAGAGAGAAGTGACTATTAGAATTGACAGACCCACATTAATGAAGGATTTGGGGAATACTTTATTAGTAAGAATACTGGCTTAAAGAGAACTCTCCACTTTCTCAAGAGTCTGTTGTTTGCAAAGATTCATGGGGGTGTGTTTGAAATAACAAACAAAAAGAACTTGGGCCACACTACAGAGATTTCCTCTGATGTCTAGAATTTCTTTCACTTCCATGAACTGTCACTTCCTGGAATATGGATGAGAGCACTCCCCTTTCTAAATGATCTGCAAACATACAGGGTTCTCATCATTAGGGTCGTTGTATAAGTAGAAAATACTTGTCCTTTTTGTCTTTATGAAGGCACGATTCTTGGGCTAGAAAATACTACGTGCCACAAAAGAACTGTGAGCCCAAAGGATCCTTTCCTAATATTGCCTCCATAAATATACTTTAGTGACTCCTCTAGGGGTGTCTGTCTTGTATTTGTGCCATTGTGAGTTGTCCAATAGTTTTCATTCTCTATTTTTAAGATATGTCTATTTATTTATTTATTTATTTATGGGAAACAGACACACAAGTGCGAGGGTGCATGTGTGGATATCAGATAAATGACTTAGAGCTATTTCTCTCCTTCTGCCTTGTGGACACCAGGGATTGAACTCAGGTTATTAGGCTTGGTGGTAAGTACCAATACCCCCTGAGGCATCTTATCAGCCTATTATAATTTATATACTTTTATATTTGGCTACTTATTTCTTTTTATGCTGTAATTCTTTTAATACTTTAATTTTTAAATAATTCTGAGTATTGAGGCAATTTTGTTTCCTATTATTAACCTGTAAATTGGCATTTTCTGCAAAAAGATGTTAGAAAATTCTATATAATACTGTAATAAACTCTTTTTCCTAAGGTGATATGGTGAGCGTTGAAATCAGAATCCTTGTCTTTAGGACCAGAATACTTAGCTAAACATGTGAATGTATGCCAAGTCTTTGATAGCATGCCAGCTTCTCAATGTTTCTGAGGAAATAGTGTTCTACAAATGATTCCTTTCTGTTGACAGATATACTATCTCGATATTTGTTTTTTTAACTTTCTAGACCTAGGTTATCAGCATCAAGTTAACTATCTTATCATTTTTCTACAAGACCATTAACTCATGACTGCAACACAGTGGTTAATTGATGTGTTCATTCTTAAATTCTTAGGTGACTGCAGAGTCACAACAATGCAAGACTTCCTACCTCTGGCATTTTCCTACGCATCCCATCACAGATGGCTGCTGGGCACTCTGCTAGTCCTGAGCCTGTTTGTGCTCTTTGTTGCCCTTCCGTTCCATGCTGAGAGCACGCGTGGGCAGACTGCACATTTCAGCCTTCTGAGTCGTAATGATAACTGGTGTGGGTCAAGGAAGGACATGTCCAGAGACTTGAGGACAGGAGGAAGGAAAGGCAGAGAAAGCTCCTACAACCCCACCCCCTCTACTTCAGGAGCTTGCTGTGTCCACTGTGTTATTTCCTGCCTGCGAAGCTCCCTAAATTTACAGCTTCCCGAGCATAGCTGGAGTTCTTGGGTTTTGGTGACATGATGCTTTCTGTCTGTCTGCTATTTCCTGCCCTCAATATAACCTTGCTTACTTCATTGGTATTTATTTGGCCTTTTATGGTATCCCATGCTTGTGAAACTGATTCCTTGTATAAAATTCCTTCAGCAAAATTACTCATTAGCTTGTATTTTACTAATTGTACTCTGATAAAGTTTTCATATAGATGCTAGAACTTTCCTGAAGTTACCCAAGTGTAGTATCGGGTACAGTCAATTCTATAACTTACTGGCTTTTCAGAATTTATTGTTTTTCACAAATGAGTTATTTTGAGTCTTTCTTTAATCTTAACATTATTTAAAAAATTGAAAATAGATTTTTTTTAAAACAATATATTCCAATTATGGGTCCCCTCCCCCAACTCTTCTCAGAGCTCCCTACCCACCCAAATTCACATCCTTTTATGCTGTCTCTCATTGGAAAACAAATAGGCAACAAGTAATAAAAATAATATAAGATGAAATAAAAGTAAATAAACCTGAATAGGTTAAAAACAACAAACAAACAGAAAATCAAAGAGCCAAGGAAAATGCACAGGAAACATATTAAATCTTATGTTCTAACTTTTATCATTTTAAAACTTAATTACTACTGCTAATGATAATACAAGGTTTCTTAAGTTCTGATATTCATCCGGGTATCTTGTGATCTAGTTCAACTTAATTAATTAGTTCTTTAATTCATTTTTTAAATTATGTGCATGTGTTAGCCAGGGTGGTGATGGCAGTATGTTCTTGTCTGAATGCAGGTACTCATGGAGGCTGGAGTTATTATTTCCCCTGTAGCTAGAATTACAGACTGTTGTGAGCCACAAGACTAGGTGCTGGGAACTGAACTTAGGCACTCTGAAAAGCGTTATATACTATTAACCAGAGAGATATCTCTACAGCATCCTCAGACATTCCCAACCCCCTCTAATGCTCCCAGAAGAAAAGATTGCTTTGCCAGATCTACTTAATTAAATAATACCCGATGATGAGAAAGCAAGCTCAGATCTAGCCTTGACTTGCATGGCCTTGCTTTTTCTTAAAACAGTAAATAATTAGCAAGTTCACAAAAAGATAAGCTCTTAATATTCTATTTTTTTTAAATTATAATTTTATTATTTATGATTATAATGTTATTATATGCTTTAACCCCTTCACCTCCCAGTTACCTCTCTTGCTTTCTTTCAAACTTGTGGCTTCTTTTTCTTTCTACATATATGTACATGTGTGTGTATTTGTGTGTGTGTGCACGTATGCACACATGTGTATTTCTAAATACATAAATTCCATCTGCTCAGTCTGTATAATCTTACATGTGTTTATGACCATTTGATATTGTATAACCAGTTGGTGTCTTCTCTGGGGAAGACTTTTTCCTGCTTTCAGCACTCCTTTGTTGCCTAAAGTTGTGACCACATGAACTTTCCCCCTGCCATGTGACCTTGTTCAGTTCCCTTTTAGGCAGTAACATTGGTGAGACTTCATGAGTTTAGCTTCCTTGACATAGCTAGGTGACAAAATCTCACATCACATTTCTTGTCCAGGCTTCTTCTATCTTTCTTTGTCTTTTCCTGCAACAATTCCTGAGATTTGCATATAAGAGTTGTGTCAATCAATTGAAACTAGACAGCAACACTGAATTTTTACCAGCCGTGAATTGCTCTGTTCCTCTCCACCTCCTGCAAAGTGAAGTTTCATTAATAACAGAGGGGAGAAAACTTTCTGTCTGTCTGCTAGAGTTGTTTGTGAAAGGAAGGACAAATATTTAGGATGTAGTTAGGGGTTATGCTTGCTTAGTAAAATAGTAGTTAGAGGTTCTACTCCAAAATCCATGACTTCACTAGCCCTGAGTAATTGTCTAGGTTTTCAGTACTAGGCATGATTTCCCTCTTGACCAGCGGGTCTGAAGTCCAAATAGAGAGCTGCTGGTTACTACCAAGGTGCGCATTCCATTCGTGCACCCTGATGGTTATTATTGCCCCCCTAGTTGTGTGGTTCATAGGCATCATAGCTGGGTAGGACTATTGATTACCTCCCCCTTTTGGAAACTTGCATGGTGCTTTCCGGTACCATGAAAGCTACTTCTAAGAAAGGAGATATTCAGGTAAGATCCAGCTGGGGTACTTTGGGTCCTGTGTCTGAAGTGGATGGTGTCTTCAGCAGTAGGGACTTATCTTCACTTCAGTTTCTGGAGGGCAACCAAAGGGGCAGTATCAATATTCCATAATGCCTTGTGGGTCACTTAGACAACCCTGAGCAACAACTCAAAAGATGACTTCTCATGCCTGATGTTGGGATCTTTTTCATAGTCTTCTGGTTAGAAGAAATATTGTCAGTCCAGTTGAGGAAATTCCTTTTAAACAGTAAAGGTATACAGAATGCATATGCTATTGGTATTTCAGGTAGATCGCTAATGTATTGCGAATGACATTTTCAGATATATTTGCCATTATTTCCCTAATCCCTTTTCTGTATTTATCTCCCTCCACTTTTCTTTCTCCTCCCTGAGTCACTTCTACCATGCTATTCCATTTCTATCGCTCCTTCTCCTCTGCTCCCACAATGGTCCCTTTTCACTCCTGGTTTCTACAGTTACTCCAGCTTATGGGCTCATTTGAAGATGGGGGGCTAGGAGCCTCAGATGAGAGAGAGTCCATAATGTTTGTCTTTTAATGTTCTTCTTATAAGGATCTATAAAGCAACCATGAAATGTTTCTTAAGCTTTAAACCAAGCCTTTCTAAAGGCATGGGTAGAAGTCAGGTTTCTAAAATAGCTCATATCTCAGACTTTAGTGCGGTTTGTTGAATGCTTGTGTAGAATTCTAGGCTAATCAGCAACACAAAATAAATATATATTAAATTAATGAATAAATTTTTAAAACTCCCTCAGGTAAGTATTTTCTGCTATCGTATATTAACTATTTTTAGGCAGAATTATAGTTATGCAAGAAAAGCTTACAGCTAGATTTCTATAATGATCTTGGTTTTTAAATACAGAGAATGAGCTGCAGACCGTAGGAGTTAGCAGAGCAAAATTCAGATGTTGACAGTAAAGATTAATGAATCATCTTTCCTTAATTGATAGCATCCAGTACGTACTCCCTTCAGCCTTTGTCTGTCAATTGGCAGAGGACCCAGCAGTCATACACTCTATTGCTTGCTGAAATTAAAAATAATAATAATAAAACAGGTAATGTAATCTTCTCACTGCTGTAGATGATGGTTTTTTTTTTTAAAGTTACAGTTGAAATAACAAAATAATTTGTGGGTGAATAGGTCTTTGTGATTCATAATTTAGTAGGTGGCATGTTGAAATTCATCAAGTTGACTTGAAAATAAAAATTGTCTAGGAAAGCAATTAATGCATAATACTTAAGGGGGTAGTGAAGTCTCTACTCACACTATGTATTTGAGAGTTTATTTTTATAAAGAATATAGGTAAAAAGTGAACTCTTCAGGTTTTGTGATGTACAGTTGTTGAAAAACCAATTTTAAGGTGTGCCTAATGTAAATCTAGGCAGGAAGCAATTTTGTGTATGTAATTCATGTTGGGTAAATATAAATTTGCTTTAGGTCAAGGGGTTAATACAATATTGTACAGAACAAATAAGAAAAGAGGTTAAATCAAAGCTGTTTTTAAGGAATACAGCTATCATCTCTTAGATAGCTCTGTATGCTGTAAATATCATTGGTTAACAAAGAAACTGTTTTGGGCCTTTGATGGATAGAACAGAGCTAGGCATGGAAAACTAAATGGAATGCTGGGAGAAAGGAGGCGGAGTAGAGAGAAGCCATGGGGTCACCACCAAAGACAGACACACTGAAATCTTGCTGGTATGCCATGAGCCTCTCGTGGAAAAATATAAAATATAAAATAATGGAGATGGGTTAATTCTAGATATAAGAGCTAGTGAGCAATATCCTTAAGTAGTTGGCCAAGCAGTGATTTAATTAATACAGTTTTTGTGTGGTTATTTCGGCAGTCTGGATAGTTGGGAAACAAACAACTGGCCTTTCTTCTATATACAGTTGTTGAAAAATCCATTCTAAGGTGTGCCTAATGTAAATCTAGACAGGAAGAAATTTTGTGTATATAATTCATGTTGGATAAATATGAATTTGCTTTAGGTTAAGGTGTTAATACATCATTGTACAGAACAAATAAGAAAAGCAGTTCAATCAAAGCTGTTTTTAAGGAATACAGCTATGAGGGGGAATTATTTTCCCATTTCCATAATTCAGAGATGTATGAAGCATAGGCTACCAGTGTTGTGTAATTGAGAATAGGCTAAGTTTTGTAACTGTGTGCACCCTTTAAGGACCAAATTAAGATGGCCCCCCTTGGAAAGTCTATAAGAAGCCTTTCTACTCAAATTAAATACTGAGTTCCTGGAGAAAACTCACAAATCAAGTCACAATCTGAATAGCTGCTTCACAAGCCCAAGATATCTTAGAAGCATCTAGAGTATGGCTCTATTTCCTAAAAGTGTTATTACCTCTAGAAGTAATGAGAAATATATAAGAGGAAGAGATCAGCATAGTCAATGCAGATAGGTAAGAGTCAGGTGGAAGGTCACTGTGTGGAGTCACGTGTAGTTAGAAATCTATGAAAAAAATAGAAACCTGATAGTGACAATTTTCCCATGCCTCAAAATCCCCTTTGACAAAATCAGGTTCCTTTCTTAGGCTTAAAACTCACAATGTGTTTTTCTCCATTTAATTTAATGTTAGCTGTCGGCTTGCTGTAAATAGCTTTTATTATATTTAGGTATGACCCTTGTATCCCTAATCTCTCCAAGACTTTTATCATAAAGGGGTGTTGAATTTTGTCAAATGCTTTTTCAGCATCTAATGAAATGATCATATGGTTTTTTTCTTTCAGTTTATTTATATGGTGGATTACATTGATAGGTTTTCGTATGTTGAACCAGCCCTGCATCTCTGGGATGAAGCCTACTTGATCATGATGTATAATTTTTCTAATGTGTTCTTGCATTCGGTTTGCCAGTATTTTATTGAGAATTTTTGCGTCGATATTCATGAGTGAGATAGGCCTGTAATTCTCTTTCTTGGTTGGGTCTTTGTGTGGTTTTGGTATCAGGGTAACTGTAGCTTCATAAAAGGAATTTGACAATGACTCTTCTGTTTCTATATTGTGAAATACATTAAGGAGTAAAGGTATTAGCTCTTCTTGGAAGTTCTGGTAGAATTCTGCATTGAAACCATCTGGTCCTGGGCTTTTTTTGGACGGGAGATTTTTGATAACGGTTTCTAGTTCTTCACGACTAACAGGTCTATTTAGATCGTTCACCTGGTCTTGGTTTAGCTTTGGTATGTGGTACTTATCTAAAAAAAATGTCAGGACTACTGAGAACTCAAGAACAATGGCAATGGGTTTCTGATCCTACTGCACGCACTGGCTTTGTGGGAGCCTAGGCAGTTTGGATGCTCAACTTGCTAGACCTGGATGGAGGTGGGGGTTCCTTGGACTTCCCACAGGACAGGGAACCCTGATTGCTTTTTGTGCTGAGGAGGGGGGGACTTAATTGGGGGAGGGGGAGGGGAATGGGAGGCAGTGGCGGGGAAGAGACAGAAATCTTTAATAAATAAATAAATTAAAAAACTCACAATGTGAAGTATGTTGGCATATACATGGAAGAACAGACTGATCAGACTCTTATCTTTCAAAGAATATGCCCAACGTCTATTTAATTTTCTAAGCCAGAAGCAAAGGGATCAACTTGCCAGTAAGAGGCTACCAGCAGCAAGACCTCACCATCCACCATGAGTTGTCTTCGTATGTATCAACACACACACACACACACACACACACACACACACACACACACAAGTTGTCTGTTCCACAGGAAAATGGAGTCACACACTTGCAAAGCAGCTGTCTAAATTGTGACTTGATTCATGAGTTTTCTCCAGGAAGTCAGTATTTGTTTATGAGTAGACTTGAACTCTGAAACTCTACTCTGGTCTAGAATCTGGGCCCAACTTTTCATTTCTTAAAAGAATTATGCAACTTTCCTCCAAATGTAAAATTCTTTTATACATCCTAATATCCACCAAAAAATTTGCAATTGCTCTTCGAATTTTTTTTTAATGTGTCAAAAGTTATGTTCTTATATCTACTCCCTGTACTTGGCAGTGAACCTTGGAGTTATAGGCCATGTAGGGTTGGTGTTGAGGTACTCAGGGTTGACATTACCATCTTGAACTAAAGAGGAAAAAGATTTCCCAATCCTTGCCTTCCCCTGAATCTTCCCCTAGAGTTCATGGTTGGGTACAGTTTTCAATACAGAAAGAACTGTGTAACTCTATGATTATCAGAAATGACTTAAGGTGAGAAAGATTTATTTTGGCTCATGGTGTGAAAGGGATTTTAGATATTTATGACAGGGATGGTAGAGTTCATTATGGTTAAGTACCTGTCACTCCTCACATCACCTTGGACAGGAAGCAAAGAACTGCATAGTAATGTTCAAGAACCTGTCTTTCATACAGTACTTCTTCCAATCAATTCCCCACTCGTTAAAGTCCCATAGCCACTTAAATAGTACCCTAAATTTAGATCAAGTGTTAAAAACACGAATCTATTGGGATATTTCTTGTTCTATTCATGATGAAACCAGTAAAATATGAGAACGTGGCCCCCTTGTTAGAAGTTATTAAGAAGCCTATAAAATTCTTACAGAGCATGAAACCAATGATGGCCCCTTCTACACACAGGGTTCTGTAAAATGACATGGGTTATATATAAGGAACGACTATGTGTTTTTGTTGCCATATGGGAAATCATACCCAGGGCCTTGTTCTGTCTAGACAAGTGATTTATCTCTGAGCTATAGTCCTAGGTTGAAGAGAAGATTTTAGTAGTACACTATATTTTAAACCTGATTACCTATTTATTATGTGTTTGGGGGACAACACATGCCGGGGCTGGGGAAACAATTTGAATGGTGATAATCAAGGATTGATTGTTTTGATAAGAACAATCCCTTGAACATATCAGAGTTCATAAGAGGAACTTTAATTCCTCTGGGTATTTTAAGTTAGAGTCAATGCTTCAAACTAGCTTCTACTAGAACCATTGATGTATTGGAGACTCAGAGCTCAAAAAAAGAGCTCAACATAGTGTCCAGATGTTCTGGAGGTGGGCAATCCCATCTACAAAATATTATCACTACAGATGTCCAAGCTTCCTGTGGCCCAGTGTGGGCTGACATTCACCAGATTTGTGTCTATCATTGCAGAGGAACAAGCTGCAAACACATCACTTCCTGCACCTGGTGTATCATTTTTCCTTGTTAACATTTTCAAAGGTAGACACATCTATGAGGATGTGATTGCCACCACCGTTATAGAAAGCAAATCCTCTTCTGAACAAGGGAGAAGACTTGAAGGAACTGACATTTCCATATCCATTAAAGTAGTAGATGACACATAAACTCATCAAATGTGGAGAGCAGCTATTATTAAAGAAAGTGTTACTGAGTATAATAAACACTGAAATCCCAATAGCTTCAAAGAATGGCATTCTATTTTATGTCCAGAACAAATGTAAATAGAATTTGATGAAAAGATAGGATCAGCATCACTATTCAGAAAACAAAGCACTTGAAGGATGTTCTAGATATCCACTCCAGGCTTCTGCAGTTGGTGCCAGCTGCTGGCTAGCTGGCAGAAAGTGGGAGAGGATGATGCATGGCCAGCTTCCATAGCCCAGCTTGAAAGTGACACTCTTTTCCATCTTCCTTTGGTCAGATCTTAGTGCTGGTCATGGCCCAGTTGCAGAAAAGACTGGGAAACTTAGTTGTATCTCTGGTAGAAAGAGAATGAACAGGCAAGGAAGTCTGTCTTTCTCATCGCATCTCCAGCTCGTTATCAGCACACCTAACCTCTGCCTTGGGGTTTCTATGCTTTCCGTCTACCATGGACTACTTTGATCAAATAGCCCTTTAAAATCGCTTACGGCATTCTTTAACCACGTGTTCCTTCTCTCTGTTTGTCATTTAACATTATAGTGTGTATGTTCTTGTGTTTTCATCTACATATTCCTTGTTGACACTAATAAGGATGCCTAGGAACATTTTTTCTTACTTCTACTATTATGTAAGTATAAAACATTGTCCCCCAAATGGATAATGAATAAAGCAATGTATGCACAAATAGTTTTGTTCTCAACATCAACTAAAAAAACCTTTTTGATAATGTTTAAATATATGCAAGGGATGGGCTGATTAGTAACTGAATTTACCATTTGTCATTTATGCACCTGTATCCTAACCTTTGTGTGACCTTTGGGCTAATAGAAGGGAAATAAACTCTTCAAAGACAGTATTCAGCAAACCTCTTTGGGATGCTTAGACTGGTCTTCTCATGTTGACATTCTCCAGTTTTGAAATTCAGACATAATGTGTACACATAGAGATTTGACATTTGAGATGAATTTACCTTTTTTCCCAATTAAATCATGGAAGGAAGAAACAGTAACTCAGAGTAGAATGGAGAGGCTATAGGAGTGAAATACTGTAATAATGCAGCCAGACAGGCTGGAGAAAAGATGAGCAAGAAGCCTGACTATGAGTAGTAGAGACTCCACACTGACAGAGAAGGTGATGAGGTTACATTAGCCTTTCATTACATGCCACCAGCTTAACTGTGCAGTGCACAGAATACGCACATACTACCAGCTTAACTGCAATGAACAGAATGCACATATACTACCAACTTAACTGTGCAATGCACAGAATATGGACATATTATCAGCTTAACTGTGCAATGGACATAATACACACATATCACCAGCTTAACTGTGCAATAAACAGAATAACACATACCACCAGCTTAACTGTGCAATGAATAGAATACACACATACCATCAATTTAACTGTGCCATGAACATAATATACACATACCACCAGCTTAACTGTACAATGAACAAAATACACATATACCACCAGCTTAACTTTGCAATGAACAGAATACATACATACCACTAGTTTAACTGTGGAATGTAGAGAATATGGTTGATCCATTAGAAAATTGATCGTTAAGCTTCCTGGTTTTTTATTTTTTTCTTCTTTAACATAGTGAGTTAAAAGAGCACAGAAATCCTGTCTTCATTATGAAATCTCATGCTGAAAGTCACACTGAATGGGATTTTAAACACATTCAGGTTTGCAAATGGACAGGAGTCTTCAAGTTCCTTTGTAAGTTGTATCAAAGCACTAGAAATTACTTTATATGTCTTCTAAATTAGTTTTGTTTGAATCTTGATAAAAGCTAAACTCCTGCACACCTCACCCCTGACTCTCTGTGGCCTGAGGAGAGCAGAGCTTGATTATACTTCAGCTTTTGATGCTGAATGCCAACTGTGGAGACATGTCCAGCAGGTTTTCAATGAGCCATGGCATGTCTTCCTCTGACAGACACAGGACCAACTTCAGAGTTGGGAAAGGATCTGAGAAAGAAATCACATATCCTGAGAAGAGGGTCCCTTGTCATCAGCATATGAAAAGGTACATGTGTCTTACCTCTACCTCAATTTGTGGAGGAGAGGCACAAAAATCAGACTGGTGGCTTCATCATCAACACAGCCACCGGTGACCTGGTGGGCTACAAAAGTCTTCTGGTCTTCCACATTTTGTGTGACAGTTTCAAGAATGGCGTTTGTCCTTCCTCTTCACAGCTTGTCTCCATGGAGGCATAGGGCAAGGATGAGAATGATCACTCAACACTAATTTGAATATAAAATCCACTGCCATTTGAAAGGGAAACCTTTAGGAGCCTGTGTAATAAATCCCTGGGGAACTTGAGAGAGATGAGCTGTGCCTAATTGCATCTGACATGAATAAAGCACACAGGGTTCTCGAAAGAGTGCAGGGCCAATTCCCCAGATCCTCTGTTCAGCACTATTCAAAGTTCAGAATAGTTTGTGCACTTAGCTAATCTACAGCTGTGTGGTTAAACCTCCCCCAGACTCCTCCTCATGGCCACGCATGAGAAATCAACATTATAAGGTTATATCATTAAATATTTTAAAGATGAATGGAAAAGAATGGGTGGGACTGTCTGACTCATGGGTTGGAGCACCATGCATTGACTTCATCCAAGTTGGCTGCAGAAAACGAAGATTGCTCCCACCACAACAGGGCTGAGTTTGCTGAATTAAAGTGGCCTCCTGTTGCTGGGAGCAACTGCTGTCCAGTGCAGGCAGCTGCAAACACAGCATGCCTGTCCCTGGCTGGGTGGTCCTGATGAGCCAGAAATCCTTGTGATTCTGCAGGCCCTCTATCACAAGCCTCTATTATGTGTACCTGAAAATTCTTGTAAGAACTTCCAGGTACAATGAACATTCTTATAAATGGTTCTTGACCATGAATGAGAAGAACTGAAGAAAAAGAAAACATTCATTCTTGGTAGGGCTCAGTCAATAGCATCATCTTTCATTGCTTAAGACTGCCCAATAAGATTGTGGATTCATGAGCTTTGGAATTCGGCACCTGCCATAGAATACCTTTCTTGACTGGCAATACTCTGGAAAATCAACCACAGCCAGAGGCAACACATAACCTCTCAGTAAAGCATAACCTTTTCATTGTAGATTTTTTTTTTCATGGACTTGACTGTACTGGGTATTGAATAGTCCTGAGCTCTCATGTTGGATAGCTCAGTTGGAACAGGCCTGGGTTTCTGGGTCTAAGAGACAAATGAGTAGGCTGGCCAGCACACACTTGACTTCCTTATGTTCTTGTTATCTCATCTACAAAGTGACTTGTGGTACCCTCATGTTTATTTGGTGAGAACTGACTGAAATAATCCATGAACTCCAAAGCCTGGGTCTCTTCCCAAGACTTCTTGAGGAAGAGTCAAGAGGTTCTCTGTTCTCTCTCCCTATTCATTTTCAACACTAGGTGGTAAAGCTACAGGCAATATTTGAAGTTGGTTTCTACGCAAATGGTTTGGAATCACTTTGAGCATACCTGAATACTGGACTGCCTGGCCTACTCTCAAGTTTGAAGATTATGGGTTATTTCTCAGGAGCCCTAAAATTCCCTGCTTTACTCACCTTGTCTCAGCTGGATTTGTATAAGGGGTCAAAGGAAACCCCAGAATCTCTGATCCAATTGAAGTATTCACTGCTGAGATTAGCCTCCTTGCTAGCCTGTCTCTTATGTTCTAAGGAATAGGCTTATTCCTGCACAGTGCTTAGTAAAGACCATGCTTACATGTGTCAACTTATTTACTCCTCTTAAGAAGTTGAGCCGGGCGGTGGTGGTGCACGCCTTTAATCCCAGCACTCGGGAGGCAGAGGCAGGCGGATCTCCGTGAGTTCGAGACCAGCCTGGTCTACAGAGCTAGTTCCAGGACAGGCTCCAAAGCCACAGAGAAACCCTGTCTCGAAAAAACCAAAAAAAAAAAAAAAAAAAAAAAAAAAAGTTCTGAAAGACACCTCTCTCTCTCTCTCTCTCCCTCTCTCTCTCTCTCTCTCTCTCTCTCTCTCTCTCTCTCTCTCTCTCTCTCTCTCTCTATCCTAATAGAAGAAGCCAAGAAATCTTAAACAGTTTTCCCAAAATCCTATGATGCTCTATCTCTCACTAATTGTCCAGATGAAGATTCAAGCTCAGGCAGTCTTGTTCCTAAATTTATGAATTGTACAGGACACAATAATAAAAGGTTATGTTTTGCTCCTTATTGTACCTTAGCTGAAGTCAGGAAAGCATGGTGGTACTTAATGGCAGGTGCATGTGTGCATGAATGATGCTTTAGTAACTGGCCCATTCCCTTTGCTTTTATCAGACATATGACTTATATCATAGTGTTTAGAATTTTTACCTCTTCATCTTACTAGGTATATGAACCAGAATATAAAAGATACATTGGTGAAGGGCAGGGACTTGTTTTACAACATTTCACACTATTACAACAATAGCTAAAAGGTCACATACTTTACACAGAAAGACTAGAAATAGCTTACTAAGGGGACTCCAGATAAGTTGTTAGATGGAGAAGAGTTATGTCCCCCTATCCCCAGTTCAACCTCTACAGACTTTACTGTTTCCTCACTCCCCCCAAAGCTTTGGTTGGATATTTTCAATATTAAAATACAGCATAATAAACCATGTATAACTAAGACAGATACATGAGATCACCCAACAGAGCCAGACAGGTTTTTAGAGTCTGAAGATGGATCGTGAGGAGTATGGAAGCAGCGAACTGTTGTAAAGAGACCATGTTGCTAAACGATGCATTGGATCACATCATTCACATTTTCATAGAATAAAAGCCCCCAGATTTCTCTTTGATGGTAAACTTATCCTTCAAACTATATTCAAGCAGAGCTAGAATGTTTAGACTTTGCATTATACACAGGAAAAGATATCAGTCATAATATTCAAGAAGATATGAATTTCCCTATGTAGACAGGATGTGAGATGTAACAAGGGCCACAGTTTTGTGTTGAGGTATTTGAAATCCCTCTACTTTCCTAGATGGAGGTCACACCCAATTCTGAGTCATGGATAATGGTGGCAGCTCTGCTTCACCTTGCTTTAACTGCTTACCTATTCATTCACCTCAAGTATTTTAAATACTACAAAAGAGTTTGACTTTATTATACATTGGATATAAAAGTATGCAACAACCCATTTCCTAAAAAGGCTATAATCATGTCTACAAAATGCTAGTAATTAACTGTGTGCATGGGTAAGTATACACTAGTTTCCTGAAAATCTAAGAGACATACCTAACCTTTTCCTAAGCTTCAGGGCATGCATATAATTTGAACATTATTTCTACAATGCCAGTGTGCTTTCTTTCTTCCTTTTCAGTGAAGAGAGTGATTAGGATGATAATAGGAATAATACTTGGGCTTAGGGAGCCTTTGACTTTGGTTTACCATGGTGGTTTCTGGCTCTGCAGAAAGCTTGTCAGATTGATGTTAGCTTTATATGGCATTGAGTTTTTCATGTTTCTTCCCTCTGGGCTTCCTCTTTCTCTAATAAAGCAACTCATCCACATTCCTGTCTTGAATACCAGCACTTAAAACAAACTGTCTATATCTGAGTAACTGAAAAAATAAAAAGTAACTCAAATAATAGCAAAGAATTGTTTCCTCTCTTTTCCTACCTGGCTGCACCTGTCACATACATGTACTGGTCCCTGACATGAGGCTCTGATATTGATCTGGAGGTTTATCGATCTCCCACTTAATAGAGGAATACTGTCTACCAATAACCTGGGTGGTTCCAGAGGCACTCACTTAATCTTCTTTTGTTCACTTACAAAATGAAGAGAAAATCTTTACTAGGGTGACTATTAAAGCAGTCCAGTGTGTCTTTCCCCTAGCTGAGCCCTAAAATCTGATGAAATACATTTTAAGCTAGCGTCTGCTTTTGTTATATTAATTTGGGATTGGATTTCCTCCAGTGGTTCAAATGAAATGAGAGCATGATCTTAAAGTATTTAGTTCACTGTTTTTCCTCTCTTCTTAATTTGAATCACAGTTAACTCTTTGCAAGATGTTTCTAAAGTAGGAAGGACACATTTCTTCCCTGTGATATTTGAGGGGCTTTAGTTTAACCTCTGTGGTTCCTCAAAGAAAACATGAAACAGTTTCTCTTCTCATTGCCTATTTTGTATTTGCTTATAAACAGGCATCTACCAGAGTGCTCTCAATGTTATTAGCTTAAAACAAGAAAGGAGGTCACTTAGTTCATGACTCTAAAATTTGAGTGGAGTTCAACAAGTCTCTACTACATGGAAATAGCGGTGGTGACTCAGTTGGTCCAGAGGAAGCTGATGCTGGATAGAGACTGGAAAGAGTCAGCTCTTTACTTTTGTAGGTAAAAAACAGCAGAGCTAGAAGCTTCCATTCTATTGAATCCAGAACAGTAGCATTCCTGGCTTGTTTAGTTCATCAAAGAACTCCTAAATGATGCTTGCATTTAAGGGTAGGGGACACATGGCTTTTGAGAGAGATGTCAGTGAAATCGGCTGTCTTAAATATTTTGAAACCCTGTACTCCACAAAATTGGAAAACGTAAAGGAAATGGACAATTTTATGGATAAATATCACTTACCAAAATTAAATCAAGACCAGATAAGCAAATTATATAGACTTAAAACTGCTAAGGAAATAGAAACAGTCATCAAAAGTTTCCCAACCAAAAAGAGCCCAGGGCCAGGTGGATTCAGTACAAAATTCTACAAGATTTTCAAAGAAGATCTGATACCAATGCTGCTCAAATTGTTTAACACAGTAGAACCAGAAAAAATATTGCCAAACTCTTTCTGTGAGGTTTTAATTACCATGATACCCAATACCACACAAAGACATTATTAAGAAAGAGAATTACAGACCAATCTCCCTCATGAATATTGATGCAAAAATACTCAATTAAATACTGGCAAACTAAATCCCAGAATACATCAGAAAAATCATCCACCATGATCAAGTTGGATTCATCCCAGAGATGCAGAGATGGGTCAACATACGAAAATCTGTCAATGTAATCCACCATATAAAAAACTGAAAAAAAGCAAGAACATATGATTATCTCATACATTCTGAAAAGCCTTCAATAAAATACCACATCCCTTCATGATAAAGGTCTTGGAGAGAGTAGGGATACAAGCAACATACCTAAATATAATAAAGACAATATACAGCAAGCTAACAGCAACATCAACCTAAATGTAGAGAAACTCCCACTGATCCCCCTGAAGCCATAAACAAGACAAGGCTGTCCACTCTATCCATACCTATTCAATATTGTACTTGAAATTCTAGCTAGAGCAATAAGATAGCAAAAGGAAATCAAGGATATACAAATTGGAAAAGAAGTCAAACTCTCACTATTTGCTGAAGATATGATAGTTTACATAAGAGACCCCACAAATTCTACCAAGGAATTTCTACAATTTATAAACACTTTAGTAATATAGAAGGATACAAGATTAACTCAAAAAAATTAGTAGCCCTCCTTTATACTTATATTAAATGGGCTGAGAAAGAAATCAGAGAAATGTCAGTTTTCACCATAGCCACAAATAACATAAAATACCTCAAAGTAACTCTAACCAAACAAGTAGAAGACACTTAAGAAAATGCTCAAAATCCTTAGCCATCAGAGAAATGCAAATCAAAACAAGAGTCCATCTTACACCTATAAAAATGGCCAAGATCAAAAATATTGATGACAACTTATGCTGGAGAGGTTGTGTGGAAAAGGGAACACTTCTGCATTGCTGGTGGGAGTGCAAATTGGTACAGCCACTCTGGATAACAGTATGGTGATTTCTCAAAAATTAGGAAACAACCTACCTCAAATCCCAGCAATACCACTTTGGGGTATATACCCAAAGTATGCTCAGTTGTACCAAAAAGACATGTGTTCAACTATGTTCATATCAGCATTGTCTATAATAACCAGAACCTGAAACAATCTAAATGCCCCTTAACCAAAGAATGGATTAATAAAATGTGGTACATTTACACAATGGAGTATTACACAGCAGAAAAAAGTAATGACATCTTGATATTTGTGGGCAAATGGATAGATCTAGAAAACATCATATTGAGTGAGGTAACCCAGACTCAGAAAAGCAAATATCATATGTACTCACTCATAAGTGGCTTTTATACATAAAACAAAGAAAACAGCCCACAAATCACAATCCCAGAGAAACTATATAATAAAAAAGACCCCAAAAGTGACATACATCGATCTAATCTACATGAGAAATAGAAAAAGACAAGATCTTCTGAGTAAATTGGGAGCATGGGAACCATGGGAGAGGGTAGTAGGCGACTGAAGAGGAAGATGGGGGAGCAGAGAAAAATATATAGCTCAATGAAAACAATAAAAATTAAAAAGATAGACTGTCTTTATGCTATTAGTCCATATAACTGTTAATTATTTACCCAGGGAAGAAACTTGGTCTTCCCCTATGAAGCTTTGTTCTCTCTTAATCTCTTCTAAGTAACCCATTACTGAAATGTATAATATATACAGCATACATATAATATCTAATTGTAACTTAGTCACATATTAACTATATCATACCCATATATCAACATCAACTATCAAGCCCTCTTAACTGGCCCCAGAGTCTTGTCACATATTTTGATTGCCATCATCCCTGTAGCACACTATTCCTGAGCAGATTCTTCAGTGGTCTGCCTCCAGCCTTGCTGTCTCCAAATCTACTCAATGTTGTTTTTGCTTTTAATTGCATAATGTCACTGTCCTGTCTAATATGCTCCAAATGTTTTTTTTTTGTTGCTGCCAAGGTCACATGCAGATTTGTTTGTGTGGCTCATCAATGCCCATCTTGCTCCTGAGTAGAAGTTTTTATCTCTTTCTGTCTAGTTAAAGTATTAAGCTTTACCCAAATCTATGTGCAAGCAAGCTGACCCTTTCTTTGAAATGTTCTCTCCTGCCCACTTTAATTCCCGTGGTTCTCCAATCCCTTTGCCAGTATAATATCTCATTCTTCAGATTCTGAGTGAGCTTCATACTAGTCACCTGACCTGGAAAACAACCTCATTCATTTACCCATTCACAAATATTGAGTTCCAGTGATTTTCCAGGTGTTCTTATCTATCCCGTGGGTGCTATAGTGAGTACAATAGACAAAAGAGCTTTCTGACCTAGGATTTAGCCTTCTAGGAGGAAAAGGCAGGCAAACAACATGGTGTACATACACACAGATGCATAGACATACACATAAGTAAGAATGAAAGTCAGTCTCTTTGAAAATGCATGCAAAGACCCTGAGATATGTGTGCGTCATTGGGTTTAAAGACTGTAGGATCCAGAGAAACCAGAGCTGCCTAGGGGGAGAACAGAGGAAAGAGTGGAAACAGAGGTGATGAGCCTGACAACAGAAAGCCTGACAAGCAGCTATAAGGACTTAAATATTTTTCCATTTATTTTACAAAGCAACCGCAATCCCCCCCCCCCCACTCTGCCTCTTATCTACCCCGTTCCCTTTCATGGGTTTGAACAAAGCATGGCATGACAAGTTGAAGCAGAATTGAATTCCTTCCCTTGTGTCAAGGCTGGGCGAGGTCATCCAGCATTGGGAACAGGATCCCAAAAGCCAGCTAAGCACCAAAGACAGGTTCTGACCTCACTGCTAGGAGCCTAACAGTGAGAGCAAGCTACACAACAGTCACATACATGCAGAGGACTTAGGTCGGTCCTATATAGGCTCCATAACTGTCAGTTCAGAATTCCTGAGCTCCCACAAGGACTTGACTTTTTTATTTTAAGAAAGGTGAGAGACATTGAAAGACTTTTAGAAGAGAGAGTTGTTGTGACTGTGTTAAGGAATCCCCTCTTTGCCTAAATTCTCCCACATTACCTGCTGAACTCATAACTTTTTATCCATCCTACAATCCCTCCCTGATGCTTAGATTGTGTAAGGAGAGATGCCCTATCCATTTTTTAATATTTTATCTCCACTGCCACAACCCAGTGTCTATGAATCATAGGTTCTTAATAAACATGTGTCTTTTACACTGCAGCAAGTCAATGAAAGCCAGCCTGCATGCTAATCTTTAATCTTTTCTTATTTATTGCTACAATTTCTTTAAGAAGATTGATAGCAATAAATCAAAGGATGAAGAAAAGACATAAGAGCACCAAATGATAAACAAAGAGAAAAGAAAGAAATTTCCTAGAACAGTCATTTACAGTACCTCTGCCCTTGATGCTGAGAAGTCCAGCATTACCTCTGCACTCCGGGGTCTACACTGGGAAATGGCATCGGTCTATGTATGAGATCATAGAAATGGCCTTTCACTTCTCTGGAAAGAAATATTTATAGTGGATACTGGTCAGACTTCTGGCAGAGTGGAAGAGGAGCTTTGGGGACTATAATAAGAGAAAAGGGACAAGGTCCAAGTCATTAGAATACTTATATATCAATAAAAGACAACATGATGGTTATAATATGTGTGTATGTATGTGTGCATGCATAAGTGCACAAGCAACATACATGTACAAAAGTTTCATTACTACTTAAGTATACTTACTGGTATCTGCTGTGGGTCTTGTATTAGGCATAGAATGTCTCCTCCCTTCACAGTCTTAAAATATAGAAGACTATTGTATTGCTCATATTTATGTTACTGTAATAAAATATATAAAATGATATGGTAATAAATAAAGCAATTATTTTGGCTCATAGTTTTCCAAATTCTTGTTCAAAATTAAACAAGTCCTATTACATTGAACTTATAGTAAGGTAACATATAATGATGGGAGCATTCAGAGCAGAACTTTTCATACCACAGAGTGTACTCAGGAATAGAAAAAGGGCTTGGGTCTCACAGCCAACTTGAAGGACATGCCTACTGTTGCCTAAGTACATTCTATGAGACCCTACTTACCAAAAGTGCCACCACCTCCCCTGAGTACCACCTTGCAGGGGCAAGGCTTTAATGTAACTTGGACCTTTTGGGGGAATACATTAAACTATAATAAGGCTTCATAATTACAGCCCTGTTTAGTAACCTAGTGGGGGCTAGGTGCTGAACAGAATATACTGGAAAGAAAAGCATGCTAATACTGACTATACTGTTAGAATTTTTTGCATATCAACATGATAAATTGCCCTATGACCAGGGTATGCTTGGTTTGATGGGTAAGTTCAAGAAATGGTACTCTGAGGATGATTTGAGAAAGCACATTTGATGTGTCTCATTAAGGCACCACATAGGAAAAGGAAACAAAGGAAAAAATGTGTTCAGAGGTTGGTGTAAATTGTAAAGAAAATAAGGCCCAGAGAGATTTGATCTTCTGATAATTTGAATATGGGAAGAACAGAGAAAACAAAGTATCTGGGCCTGGAACCAGTTAAAAGGTATTTTGTTCCTTAAATCAGAAGGAGAATGTCTCCAGCACAACAGTGTGTGTGTGGGGGGGGTGGCTGGTTAGTGGGTGGTCTCTGTTGAGAAGCCTCTGTGATGTGGGGATAATACAGTTTTTGTGTGATTATTTTGGGTCTGGAGGGCTGGGAAACAAATGAGCAGCCTCCAACTACACATTGACTATATCCACGTAAAACCTGAAAAAGCTTGGAAAGGAATTTAAGACACAAAAGGAGAGAGTTAAACATGGCTTCTTGGTAGCTGGCATTTTTTTAGGGGGGATATGGGCTCTGTTTGCTGGTGGTGAACAGAGGTGCCACAGCTCCTGTAAGAGAGGTCTTCCTGATTCAGCATTCGCATTAAAAATATCATGCTGATTCTTTAAGAAATGGCGGCTTCCTGGTTTGTGCTAGTTGCACAAACAGCTCTGTTTCTTTCAGGAGGCCCAGCACTTAAATGAGGTTTGTGAGCCTGTGTCCTTATATGCCCACTCGGGGTTAGGAGCAAAGTAGCAGAGAACATGCCTACCTTCCAGCACCCTAGCCTGGGCAGATGGCAGGATCAGATCTGGTGTGGGAGAATGGTCTGTATTCTGTCAATTATATTTTAAATAAAGGCTGATTGGCCAGTATCCAGGCAGAAAGTATAGGCCGGACAACCAGACATGAAGTAGAGGCAGGTCAATGACAACAGGAGAATTCTGGGAAGAAGGGGGCAGATTCTGCAGTCCTGGCCCAGCCACAGAAGAAGCAAAATGTTACTGCCTCGTTAAAAAAGGTACTGAGTCATATGGCTAGCATAGATAAGAATAATGGGCTAATATAAGTTATAGGAGATATAAAGGCTTCTTGGCTACTGTGGGCTAAATATTGCATCTCTTCACTTACCCTGAACTGTTTGACTGTTGTGACCCTGATTTGAAAATCATCACAATTGCTATGCATGACAAACGTGAAGAATATTTTGCCCTGAAGTTTTAAGGAACTGCAATTTAAAGCATCTATAACAAAATAATCTACAAGTAAATGAGATTCCTCCCAAATTAAATGCTTCTTTGTGAAGGACAATGAGCAATTCTGTCTAATACGATAACATTGACAGGCTCTGGGAGTCTCCTTATTAAATAGTAATGCTTTCTCATGTAGGATTTTACATAATTTGGGGGAGAAAATTTATCAATCTACTTGATCTTGAACAAAAGACAATGCTACTCTGATTGTTCTATCCTCATGTCTGAAGGTGTTCCTGTGTGGAAATTGTGACAGCTTTACAATGTTTTATGCCATGGGCATTTCTCCACACACCGCATGCCTTGAGCCCTACCTAAGGCAGAGAATACTAGTGACCTGCCATCTCTTGCTGTTAGTTTCCTCTTTGTTTATATGATGATGGTTTAAATTTATTATTTAGTTACCATCTGGTTGGTACAAACCAAGGACTTAGAACTATTAAGGATTTATCATGAGTGAAACACAGAAAGAGCTCCACCCTTAGCACGTTTGTGTTTGAGCAGTAAATATATTCAAAGAATAATGACAAACATTTAAGTGATTAATGTGCATACTTGATACTAAAGCTGCATGCAAGTAGAGGAAAGGGTGAAATAGAGTTAGGAGGAAATGCTCGGAGATCAGCATTAAAGAGTCGTAGTGGGATCAGCAAAGACTTAGAGAAAGTGATTTAAGCAAAGACTTGGAGGAAGTGCAGGAGTAAGGAAAGGTCTTCTTGGTTACAAGAATTTGATAAGGCAAAAACTCAAAGTGGTAATTACAAATGCCAAGAAGTTCTTGGAGATGATTGTAGATAAAGTCAGGTGAGTAAATGCAACAAATGCCAGATATATAATTGATAACATTCTTCCTTTCCTTATTTTCTCTTCTATGTAGTTTTCCCCCACATGAGTTCAGTTGTAAGAAGCAAGAGGAGTGGCCAAAATAGTTGCGGTCTTATAGTTAGTAGTGAGACATCTGTTATTTGGTTGAGATAGAATCCCATATACTCTAAGCCAACCTCAAGTAGATTGTGTGGCTAAGGGTGACTCTTGATCTTTCTTTGCCCTCTCCTGAGTGCTGCCATTCAGGTGTGCCCCACCAACTCAGTTCTTGATTTAACTCTGTTTAAATCATTACAGTTGCTTAAGGAAAGTATCTGCATAGCACAATTTATGTTCTTCAAATATTACTCTGGCTAGTGTTTCAAGCAGGATTATTTGTTTAGGGATAATAACCTGGTACGACAAGAAAAATAGGAATGGACCACATGTAACAAAGAAGAAAGTAGTGATTTCTGTATCGGGATGTAACAGGGGGACTGGCGATTTTGAAGATGATGATAAAAAGAGTGAAGCTGAGGATGTTGCCAGGGCTTCAGTCTGAGCAACTGGAAAGATGGACTTGATACCAGATGATACAAAAATAAGGGTTGGGGTCAGGGATTTCACATTGGGTAAGTCATTTTGAAAAGATATCTAGACATCTAAAAAGAGGATGCATAAGTCTGGAGAGAGAAGACATGGACAAGAGACAGAACTTGAGAGGAAGAAAGTGGACAGGCTAGGGAGGTATGTGTAAGCAGAATGAGTAAAAGCAGAAAAGAAGACAGAGGTCTCAGTTGGGGGCATTGTACACTCAAAAGGATACATTTGGCGGAGGCTAAACAGAAATGACTATTGATGTAGTAAAAAAGCCAGGAGCAGATAGATATGTTAGCAAAATGCCTTGAGGAGTTGGTTCTCAGAATGTCAAACTGTGTTGAACAGTAAAGAAAGCTGATTACCGGAAATGACCCGTCTTTAGCAATGTGGCGGTTATGGCTCCATCACTGGTAATAATTTAACATGACTGGGATAAAATGTTGATTGTACAGGCAAGGGAGGTTGTTTTTTCTTTTCTTCTGCCATCATAGTAGGTTAAAACACTACAGATAATGTGTTGACAGAGTAATTTTAATGAGTGTCATTGGGGATTTGTTTTAAACCCTTGGAAGATATTCAGTTGTTTAATCTGGCCTTAGTATTCCCAAACTGGTATTGATGTTAACTATGATCAAAATTCATTTGTTGATAAATCAGCCAAGAAAAGAGACACAGATTTTAGAAAGCCCTTGATTTATTTGGATACATCAAATTATATTTTTATCCATTTAATATGAACTGAAAGTGTTAGTAACATACCTTATTAGATCTTGACAATTTAGAGCAGTGGTTCTCAGCTTTCCTAACATTACAACCTTTTAATAGAGTTCCACAAAAAAAAACCAAAAAAATAAGAACATAGTTTCTCATGTTGTGACTCCCTACAATAAAATCATTTTTGCCACTACTTCATGACAATTATTTTGCTGCTGTTATCCATCATAATGTACGTATCTGACATGCAGGATAAATCTCATGTGTGACATCTGCGAAAGGGTTGTTCGACCCCCAAAAGGGTCATGGCCCAGTCAATTGAGATCTACTGCTTTAAAGCGAGCCAGACTCTTCAAATAACACTCAAGGTTTTACTTGTCTTATGTGCTTCAGTTCCCCAACGAAAGGATAAACTATTTGAAGGATATAACCAGGTCTTATAATTCCTATATATCTTTTGAGTCCAGACCTGTTGTTGATATGGTAGGTATGTGGTCAGTTTTTGTTGACTTAATTGTCTGTACGCACTTCAGCTGATTTTGCTCCCTGACATGGATGCCTCATTCCATAAAGGCAACGCAGAAGTAGATGACAACCAAAGAGAACACCTCTGCTTAGGGAACAGAGTCTGTTTGAGAAAGGCATGTGCCACCATGCTCAGAAAACTTAAATGCTTGAAACTCAAATTACCTTATCATGGTTGTAGAAACACATTCTAAGGAAATTATTCCTAAAATACTCTCCCATTCTTTCCCTTCTCCTCTGAATAAAATAATGAAACCCATTTTAAAAAAATCAGTTAATATGGTGTGGGGAATTCACCTTGCTTAATTCAGTTGTTTTGAGCACTTGCAAGGCTACAAAAAAATGCATAATTTTACATCCCTGCTAGCAATGCACAAGAGCTCCAGTTAATTCTCCTCCTTTCCAGCAGTATTATTTTGCTAAAAATTAAAAAAAAAGAAATACTGAAAAAGGGGGGGGGGTGGTGGCAGGGGAAATGGTTCAGTGTTTAATAGCACTAACTGTTCTTCCAGAGGGCCGGGGTTCAATTCCCAGTACCCACACGGCAGATCACAATGTCTTTAACTCCAGTTACAGCAGACTTGACTCCCATGACAAAACACCAATGCACATTAAAAAAAGTAGCTATTTTTCTTTATTTTTCACAAATAATTTTATTCTAGCCAGTGTGATGGAAGTATGACAGGTAGAATTTCTGAGCTTTTAGAGTGCTTGCATATATCATTAAAGCATCTTTCAGCCTTTGATATTGTGTGTGCTGTCTTTGCTTGCATGATCTATGAAAAGCAGCACATTTATCTGATTACGAATTTTAAACATTTTTTTTGCACATGATTTCTGGCTGATCATATATTTTCTTTTGCAAATTATAAAATTCTGTTGAGTTTTCTGCACCTTTACTATTAATTAGTTAGAGCTATTTATGTAGAAAATATCTTTTCATTTTATTTTATATTTTTCAGACATTTTCAAATTTCTTGATTGTGATTTTATTTCTATGTTACTCAAACACTAAACATTTAGGACAATTTTAATTCACAATCACTTCTACTTTCATAAATAAATAAAAAGAGATGATTTCACTTTTGTCAAATAGTTAATTTTTTCTTCCTATTAATGTGCTTAAAATTGCATTCAGCTTAGAGTTACTATTTCATATGCTTATTATTATTGGATTTGAAAAGTACTATAGTCACAATGTGAATAACATCATAGCTAACCATGATCTCTTACCAAGGGGGATTTCATGCTATTAGTTTACCATACTAATGTCTGTTCTCATGTGTACATTTGAAACTTATGCAATTATCTCTTCACGAGCATTCAGGAACCCATTCTTCTCCATCCCTTAGACATCTGTTAACAAATTTTTGTATATTTTTTTTCTGTCATATATTGGTATGTTTTATACAGTATTCAAAATATAAAAGCACAATATAATTTTGGTAGCTTAAATTAACATTTTAATTAGCTTTAATTAATTAACAATTTTATTGTCTGTATCAGTTCATTTATCTCACAAGACATTTTAAAAATATATATGTTTATATATAATATATATATATATATTATATAAACCCTTTGTAATTTTTTAACAATTTGATTCATGTCAGAATCTTTGAACACATAATAATGTTTGTTCATTCTGCTGGTAGACAGTATAACTTAATTCCATTTGTCTTTTGGGAGGAACAACTTCACTTGTGTCTCCCACATACATGTCAAAGCTTGTCAAGGCATGTGTCTACATACATGAGCATTCTTGGACTATATGAGGGCATGTTTTAGTTTGCCTTGAACTTATCATGTGATTCTCTGTGGTCCTTTGAGAAAAGTTAAAGTCTATCCTTTAGCTTTTTTGTTTAGATGAAAAAGGAGACAAGATCTCTTTGCCTTGGGTGTGCTGGGATTCCATGTGCTAACACATATCTGTCTATAATACTACCAGGTAACAACAAGGATAGCTTAAGGATGCTAAGTGAATTATGACAAGCATAGAAAAAGATGCTGTGGCTGACATGCAACTTGAAAAAATAAACGTACAGAAATATGTAATACAATAGAGGTGTTAACAGCACAGAACATCTCCGAAATAAGGTGATAAGAGTTCAGAGTAAAGAAGTAGTACAAGAAAAATATCAGAGACAAATATCTGTTTAAGAAACACCAAATAATTAGTGATCATTTTATCTGCTTAATCTGTGAAGGGATTTCTAGAAGGATCATTGACAGAGAAGACTGCCCTGAATGTCGATAGTATGATCACATGGGCCAGCCTCCTCCACAAATAAAATAAAAGCAACTTTAGAAAAGAAGAAATCTAGTCAGTGCAAACATGCTATCTCTGTCTGTGCATCTCGTCTGCCATGATTGGTGCCAGACACGTCACCATGCTTCCCTGGCATGCTCACCTTGGCATGCTCTCTTTGCCATGATGGAATGAAACCTCTTGACCTATGAACCAAAATGTCTGACTTTAAATTTTATACCTCTGGTAATTGTTATGAATATTTTGACTAATGTAAACACTCTGAAAATGCCATGCAAATTATGTTCAGTAAAAATAAGCATCCATATAGCAGTGGAAGGGCAAAGGAAAGCTGGGGGGAGATTTCCTTGGGGGTCAAAAAAGAGGGCAGCATGGAGCTGAGCCAATGCATGTGAATGTGTAGGGCCTGATGTACACAGACTTCTCAATAGTCTTTGCTTCTGGGGAAGAAGATAATAGATACTTTTACAGAGCCTCCGATGTCCATTAATTGTCATTTTAAGAAAGAGAAATCTAAAGCAAAAGTGTTACTGTCTTGTTGAATGTGGGAAGTGAATGTGGAAGCCTTATCACTATGTGTTGGCTCCTTTTATATTGAAATGTTTTATAATTCAAAGGAATCTAATGAAAGTCAGGCGATGTAGGGAAATAGCCTTGGAAGAAAAAGAAGAAATGTTCTAAAATATTTTTAAATATTAGTTCATTTCAAATAAATTAAAGTTTTGAGCTCACTATTTACCTTATGACTTTCTCTTTAACACAAAAATGGAAATGAGTTAAGTCAACTTACACCAATAATGTTTAGACAGGAGAACATATTTGCTATTAATTTTAGAAAGGAGCTATTTATTTTTGAATTATTTGTCCTAAATTCATAATTTCATTGCTTAATTTTTTAAAAGTAAAACAATGTTAGAATTATTTCCCTCCTCGCAATTTCTATTTCCTCGCAAGTGCTATGCTGAGAAGCCTAGGAAGGGTTCAGAAAGGTGTGTGCATTTCTTCGTCTTGATCTCCTTTCTTTGTACCAGTTCAGGAACTCCAATTTTCTCAGTACTTTGTCTTTGAGCCACTTGTTAGATTCTCCTACTGGCCTGTGGAACCAGACTTTAGAAGGTTTCTCTTATTCGAATTTGAGTATATGGGTTTCATAGAAGGAACATCAAGTGTTGGTTGGTCTGAGTGAAACAATTCTACTAGCCGCACAGCATTTGATGCCTCCTATAATTGATGCAAACTTCATTAAAAAAAAATAACAGATGGCATGTGGCTTCAGGCAAAATGCCAGTCCACATGGTGAAGCCTACCCTACTCTAGTCCATGGTAAACAGTGTTTTTAATCACCTTAGGGGGAAAAAAAAGCTGTCATTTTTTTTTCAATAACCTCATCATTACAAACTTGCATCAAGTTCATTATTAGCTTGTGAAAAATATTAATAAAAATCTGGCAACCAATAGGCATTTGTTTTTATTTCTGCCCCTGCATAAATGACCTCTGAAGAGTCTGAGGCCATCAAGTAATACAATGGGTTCTTCACTTAGACAGTTCCACGGGTGACTGACCATCGAGCGTTGGCTTTGCATACCTTCCTCAAGTTGTTTAAAATATTGCTGTGAGAATCAAAAACCTGTGGGCACAAAACCTGATGCTGGGTCTTGATGTTGTCGTTCATGGCGGTGATGGGCATGCAAGTATGAGTGTGTGAACAAGTGACAGTGAGGCAGGCCCTTGGACTCTTTGTAACTGCGTTCAATTACAGACTCACGAAGCACTGCATTCCTTTCACAAGGGGCATCAAAGAGAGTTGACTCTTAGGGCAATAATCGCAGTCCTATTAAGTTCTGATGTGAACGCCAATGTTCATTGTTTTAAAAAATCAATTAGTTTTTGTAATAATGTGTTTTGCTAGGCAATTTTGCATGCAGAACATAATTCAGCACATATGTATGTATTTTATAGTCCCCCAACAAAGCTCAGCTACATAAGAAATAAAGATAATTTTATAAAGTTTATAGGAAATAGAGTTCAATCTTAATTTGAGTTCAGGGAATTGACACAGTTCATTTTAGTTAGTGATTCATGTCAGCCTTCTTTGCAGAAGCAGAAATAGCCTCTGGCTAATTTAAATAGACACATGGATTAAAGAGCACTCGCTGAATGGGCAGAAAGGCGGAAGGACCAAGTGGGAATTGAGCTCCATGGCATTTTATTTTGTTTAGGCCGGTATAACAGAAAGCTGGGGATGGGCAGACAGTTTGTAAGGAGCAGAAAAATGTGTTATTATCAACTTTGGGGGTGGCAAATCAGAGACTACTGTTCTGGAAGACTCTAATTAGCTCTCCTTCCCCACAGCCTACCATATTCCACTGTTTTTTGTTTTGTTTTGTTTTGTTTTGTTTTTTTACAATGAGAAAGGGATCAGCAGATCAGTCGGGCTGAGGCAGGAGGATGGCCAATTCATAGCATCTTGTACTTGCCCAGATCCCAGCTCAGAAACAAAGCAGCAAACAGAAATCATGCTAGAGAAATGCATTCGATTCCAGTTTCTTGCAGAGAAGCATTAGCTATTGTGAAATACTGAAGAGCATCTTCATGTGTTCTTGCCAGGACTTTCATTCACTGGTGTTTTACATACTGTAAAAGGAAACACATTCTGGGCATATGGATACAGTCAAAAGGACATCTAAATAAATTGATTATAGGTAGGCATCATTCTGAGGTCTTTGATGGAAATGGTATTATTTCTTATAAAAAAAAGTCAACTTTTGCTTATGATAGACTAATGCTCCTTCAGTTTATATAAGATATTACTTGGCATTAAATCAATTGTCTGAAGTTTTTAAGAAGTAGCCTTTACAGAGCTGGTTGTGAAGGTACCTACCCTTAATTCTAAATAGTTAGGTGGCTGAGCAGAAGCAATTTGTGTGAATATAAGGACCATTTGGGACACACAGTTAGTTACAGGCCAGTCTGGGCTGTTCAGTGACACCCTCTCTTAAGAAAAAAGACATAAAAATAAAGAATATCAAAATCTTTTATAAATTAAAAATGTACCTATATTGCTTTACTAATACAAATGAATTGTTTATATTACATTCTTAATTAGTGGACTACAAAGGAAAACTGGAAAGTATAGTTTACTCAGATGCCCAAACAGTGGGATGAATAGCAAGAAAATTTGGCTTTATAGATAGTTACCCACTGGGCTCATGGAAGGCTTCTGTAGTTTGAATGTAATTGACCCTCATAAGCTCATGTGGAGTGGCACTATTAGGAGGTGTGGGATTGTTTTTGACTTACACCTTCTCCAGCACCATGTCTGCCTGCATGCTACCATGTCCTACCATGATGATAAAGAACTCAAGTTCTGAACTGTAAGCCATCCATATGAAATGTTTCCCATTATAAAAGTTGCCATGGCCATGGTGTCTCTTCACAGCAATGCAAACCCTACCTAAAGAGAGCTTCTGATGCCATGTCTCCCTCCACCAAATATACTGCTTCTAACTAGGCTCTTGCATTGGCTTCAACCCTAGTTCTTGATTATAATCACTATGAGATTGTAGCCCTAGCAAAACTGGAGTGCTGTAAAAATGTCATTCATTGTTAAAGTATGACTTACTTTAAAATTTTACTTGCAGCCGGGCGGTGGTGGCGCAGGCCTGTAATCCTAGCACTCGGGAGGCAGAGGCAGGCGGATGTCTGTGAGTTCAAGGCCAGCCTGATCTACCAAGGGAGTTCCAGGACAGGCTCCAAAGCTACAAAGAAACCCTGTCTCGAAAAACCAAAAAAAAAAAAATTGTACTTGTATTCTAATACCTCATATTAGACACATACATTTAAAAATAGGAAATATCAATGTATCTTAAATAATTGTATTATTCACTGATTTAATCTGTGTAAAATAAATTGCATTGGTGTGGGAAGTCCTTCCATCTGTGTGTTGCTTTTATTGGTTAAAGAAAAAAGGAGGGTGGGGTGGGTTCTCATGATAGACAACTAAGCAGGAATTAACTGGCGTGAAATGATGAGTTTAAAGAAAAAAAACCATATCATCATGTAAGGTATAATTGAGAGTGAATCCCCCTTTACCTTGTTATAGTGATGGAGCCAATTAAATATACATGTGTTCAAGTCAGCATGAACAATGACTTGATTATATGCAGCATTCACTAATAGCTTGCTTCCCTCTTTGGTGGAGAAAATATTTCAGTCAGTCCACTAAGTTTAGATTTTGTTGGGAATGTAAGTAATAGAGCCAACCACCATCCACTCATGGAGTTTTGAATCCAGCATCAGGACTCGAATTGACTGAAGAACAATGTGTTTCCCTATCTTTAGGGAATAATACTCTATTATTTTCTCAGTAAGACTTCTCAGGACTTAAAAATGTTTCCTTGATCTGAAGTACCTTTTCAACCTCTCAACCCTCCTTTTTTTTGTGATAGACCACAATACTAATTATCTAATTCATGAGTATTTGAGTGATGCTGTAGAGAATAGATTCACATTTAAGAATCTATAAGCATTTAAGCATTTAAATGCTTATAATCTTTAAGCATTTAAGAAGTTTCTGGGAAGGGAAACGAGGATAAAAATACAAAATAGCATATAGGAAGTGGCAGAATGTAGTTCAGTCCACACCATTTAGGAAGGATTAGTTTGTTGATAGAGTTAAGCGGATAGAACAGTCCATGAAAAATATTGGAGTGTGCTGGGCCAAAGATGGAAAAGCGCTAACTCGGGCATGAATTAAGCTAAGAAACAGGACATACAAGAATGAAAAGGGAAAAGAGGGAAGTGTGCAAAATTAAGTGCGGCTTGTGAATCAGTGTGGGGAGAAATGGAATGAAAAAGGAATGAAATGATAGCATTCTTCATCCAAGAGTTTGGACCTCCATTAATGAGTCCTAGGAGACTAGTATTCATCTCTTTCATTCTTGGTTGGATATATCGGATGGAGGGTACATCTCACTTGCATGTTCTGAAAGAAGCTTCAAGCCCTTCCCCAGAAAAATAGCCATAAACAGTCACTTCATACCACAGTCCAGCCGCAAATCATTGTTTATGGTCACCACAAACCACTGATACCCAGTGGCAATGAATAGAGAGTATCTTTGCCATAGTGCAGAGAAAGCCTTAGAAGTAAGGCAGTTAGTGTGAGGGGGAATGGAGATTTATCATTGTATTTCATGGAAATGATGAAAGTCTGTAAGGAAGTGCCAGGAAGTACTTATTCTTTTAAATAAGGTACTTATTGTATGTGTGTGTAGCCTGTCAGCTGAGGAGTCAGCACCACAGGCGGCAAGGCTGTGAATGGCTTTGTCATGAGTAGAAATATTGATTTCAGATATGAGTGACAGTTTCATAGAGGAACAAACAAATCAGGTGGCATCAGGAATCTGAAGGATATCTGGGTTGTATCTTTGCGGGAATAAGCCAGCAGATCAGGAGGGAGACTGGAGGAGAAAACACTGAGGAGTATATTCTATGTCACTGCAAAAACGTGGGCCATGGCACGGGATTAGATCTCACCATCAAAGGGGTGCAAGTTATAGAGTTGGAGGTATGGACTTTTCCTTGTTTGAGAACTTTTACTACATGTTACTAAGAACAAACCTGTTCTGTACCTTGAGCTTAAGTTAAGCAAGAGAATGGAAAGTTGCTAAATCATAAGAAAACTTTTGAAGGATAATATGAAGTCATAAACTTAAATTCTTGAAGCTAGTAGACCTACCTTCTGTTTTAAGCCATCAGGAGTTAGCTAACTGACTTTTTCTTTGAACTTGGACCTTGACTTTGAACTGTTTCTGGTAGTTTGCCTTTCTGACCTTTTCTTCTTCTTTAAAATTTAGTGGATAAAATACTTCAATGCTACAATCAGAGGGAATAAGATACTCTGTTTAAACCACCTATTTTGATTTGTGTCTGAAGGATCTCCCCAAAGACCCTAGTGTTTATGATGTGGTCATCTGCAGTTATCATTGCCAGTCACCTAGACAGGGCCTGATCACGAGGGCCCTAAATTCATCAGAACTTTGAAGGAGAGCTCACTAGCTCCTCCTCAACTGGTAGCAAGACATTGTAATGGGGCTATGTCTTGGATAGTTGACTCATGCCCTGCCTCCTTCCTGCCTCTCTTTTTCCTAAGCACTGTGAGTTGAGTAACATTGCTTCTACATTTTATTCCACCATACTGCTTAACCTCAGGGCCCCAGCAGTAGAGCAAGGCAATTATGGGTCAAGATGGATGTCCTTGTCTTTTAAGTCATGCTCTCAGGAATTTGTCACAACATCTTCAGAAGGGTAAACGCATCGCCCTCCTGAAGGAGCTGAATAAGAATGAAACCACTTCCTTACTTTCTTTAAACTCATCTAATTCTAAACCAGCCAGTGAATTACTACTGACTCTTGAGATTCTACTTTCTTTTGCCTCTAACAATTTACAGAATTTGAAAGTCTTTGTTTTAGAACTGTGGTTTTGTGTTTAGCCCTGCCCCCTCCATCTTAAATGATATATAACCATGGAGAGAAATATCAGAGTGTTTTGGCCATCGTAGTATAGTAAAATATTCATGCCAATATAGTGATAGTCTTCTTTTTTTTTCTTTTTGGTTTTTCGAGACAGGGTTTCTCTGTAGCTTTAGAGTCTGTCCTGGAACTAACTCTTGTAGACTAGGCCGACCTCAAACTCATAGAGATCTGCCTGCCTCTGCCTCCCAAGTGCTGGGATTAAAGGCATGTGCTACCACTGCCCAATAGCAATATTCTTGTGTACAGTCAAGCACCCAGAAAGTGACTTTGGAGAATTGTTTGAGCTGTGTACTTGGAAAGCAGCCTAGCCAATCCTAAGATCCCTGTCTAAAGAAAAAAGAAAATAAATTAGTTTTCTTGAAATAGCTGTCTTGGTCATGCATTATTATTCTGAGAACCTCTGGAATTATATCTGGATATTGCTAATAATAACTACTTAGTCATATCCAAGTCCTGTTGCTCTTCTCTGTACTTCAGATATGAAATGAAAATTTCTTTGACATACAAGTGGGGATCATGGATATCAAAGGCCACTCAATATAACAATTTTGTTGGTCATTAACTATTCATTTTAGTTTGTTGTACTCAGGAACTGAAGACCACATTTACCTGCTATTCTGTATTGTCGTTGAAAGAATTTCAGGCATGGTCTCTTCACTTGCCCAGAGCCCAGATTTCAGAGAGCATCAGTGGCTTCAGGGGGAGAGGGAAGGTTGGAGCACAGAAGCATGGGGCCTCTGTAGCAGGTCAGCTCCTCAAGGGAGTTGTGATTGTTGCATTCAAGGAAAGTAGCACAAGGGAACTAAATAGTATACTAACACAACTTCTCCCGTGTTTTCAAAATAAAGAAATCACTATCAAACCTCAAAAGCATGAAGGATTCAGAAGAAAGGAAATTTGTTGATGTGCCTATGAAGGAGCTGGCAATAGGTGGATTAGAAAACTTCACCATCTTAGGCTTCCCCCACTATCTGTTGGAGCTCTAGTCTCTGACTATCCATTCAGCATTCTATATGGTCATCTTTCTAAGTACAGATTAGAGCTTGGTTACAGCCACTGTTCTTTCTTTGCATCATCTAAGTAGGTTCCTGATACCTGTAGCTTTTCCTTTCTTCCCTCCACCTTACTCCGTTTTTATAGTAAGCTTGTTAGGTAACTTCAGATTTTAAAATCCCTGTGATTATTGCATATCCCTTGTTGCAGATGCTATGAATTTCCCGCAGCAAAGCCTTTTGAATTATTTTATCTACAACTCATAATAAGAATTCATTTTATATCTAATTTAATATATACTTTTGTGGTTGAAAGTTAAAATTTTATTGAACATGTTATGTATGGTAGGCTTTGACGCTTTGGTTTCTCTTCAACTCTATGTCATTCACATAGGTGAAGAGGAAGAGATAGATATTCCTCAAAAAGGAGGATCATTTGCTCCTCAGCTTTACTCACAATGAGTAAGTTTCAGAAGCTGGGTCTTGCAGAACATTTGTAAGCAATCACTCCAACAGTCAATTCTGAATTTTATTCCAGATCTCATGAATCTGAATGTGCAGTGTGTGCTGGCTGCTTGTAGGAATGTATTTCAGTCAGTTCAGTGCAGATTCTAAAGCTCAGATGCACGATCATCCTCAGGGCCAAGCTGTAGCTCAGTAGTAGAGTACTTGCTGAGCATGAACTGGGTTCAATTTTGAGCCCTTTAATGTCTAAACATTACCTCATTACAGAAGCACCTTTCCCATTTTCAGGTGGTATTTTGACTTTTGTGTGCGTATACAGATTAATTCTAATCTCTGAGACCTCCATACCCCTGTTGATCAAGAATTGTCCATCAGTTCCAAAGGTGGCAGGAGTCTAATCAAGTCAAGTGTACTCTATGTTTCATCTATCATACTGTTAGCCTATATTGCAGATGGAGAAGCTAAACGCAAGAGGAGGTAAAACATATTCGGACAACTTTGTAGCAAGGCGCTGACAGACACATGATTCAAATGTTGACATGTTGGTACCAGAACCTATGTTCTCACCTGGCACACTATCCTTTACTCCTCCATTCTGTATCAAATGAGAAGTGACATTGGGTCTGTCAGTGAGCCTTGGGTGACAATGCTAACCCACCCTGTGCTGGGAAAAGGTGAATTAGGGGATCATGTGGTTCCATTTCTTTCTAAGTACCTTAAATTGGCTTCTAGAGATACACTCATTATTCTTGCTCTAGCCATCCCTCAGTCTTGAGGAAGAGGTGGGTAGCCACTTCTGGCCTTTGTTATCTTTGGCTTTGACTCATTGTCTCCTGTTAGAATACCATAATTTACATCACTTCAGTGACCAATTATCTCTAATTTTTCAAACCAGCAATATAATTCAAATATTTTAAATATAGCAAACTCAATACTCAATGATAATCATATAGCAGGTGCACTTACAAATTATTAAATTCATTATGTCTAAATATTCAAATGATTCTAACTCTATAAAGGACTTTGACAATACAAAGGGATAATTTAGAGTATAATTTTAGAACTAAATGGCCTTTCAAAGTCATTACTAAGGAAACTTCACTGAATTCCCTATTAGAACTTTCCAGCTAGTCTTCCAGGGACTCTTCTAGCATTTTCCCTTAGTTCTTTCTAAGTAGAGAAGAGAGCAGACTGCTGGGGAGAAGTGAATTCTGGAGCATCAACTTCAGAAAATATATGATTAAAGTTAAACTGTGACTGTTGGAAAAGCAAACAAATAGGAGACTGAATCTATGTGGAATGATCTACTGATAAGAAAAGCAAAGGTATAAAATCCATGTTCTTTTAAAGGATTGGTACTGAGTGAAGGGTAGGATGGGTTAAGATTGAGTAAATGGAATTGATAAATCACCAGTGAGTTTAAAGATCATCTTTACTTTCCTCAATGGCACGTTCTGTCACCTACAAAAGACGTGTGTAATGATCTCACGGTAGGACCACCTACATGCTTCTTCTGTATTAAAGAAGCTGTCCTAGACACACTCCAGATCCCTTGATGGTTTAGGCCTGTGCTTATGCATAAACTACTCAGATACACTCAACAAGCTAGAAACTCAATTATTTCCTCAATTCAGTCTAGAAGCAAGAGGGTGTACTAGCTATAAGAGCAAAGGTGGTGGTGGTGGTGGTGGTGTGTGTATGTGCATTAGTATATGCATGCAAGTGTGTATTGCCCCTAAGATTAAATGCTCTATTATTCACTCAAACACTAAGATAGAAATGAGGTAAAACCACTGTTATTATTTTCTTCTCCCTATTCTTCCCCAATTGTATTCATTCATGTCTTACTTAGTCTATGAACTAACATTTACTATAGTCATTTAGTAAATGACTGTAAATAATCAAAAGAGATAGCTCATTATCTACTTCAGACCAACCTAGTTTATTACTAAGCTTAAATAAATAAAAATTTCTTGTTAAAATTGTTAAATAACAATGACAAGGTATTTTGTAGACAATACTTTGTGTCTCAGAAGTTTTTATACTCTATAATATTTCTGTAAAAAGTTATTTACCCTGGGTACTTTTCTTCTTGCCCCATCGCAATGCTTAATCAGTGGTATTATTGTCAGTTTTTTTGTATTTATTTAGAATATAAAGAATGTAATTGAATCATATGGTTCTCGATGTGGTAGTATACAGTTTGCATCATATCTAGTCCTAGTCAGACATTGGCCAAGACTTAATCAGCTTGCTTTCTGGATGGGTACATTGGGCATCTGAAAATTGTGCCTGAATAATTTCTTTTTATTTGGTTGTTATAGCTTATATTCTAAGTAATCAGTGGCTTTTTTTCATACAAGAGATGTTTCTGAATGAAAATTCTTCAGTCACATTTTTTTCTTGGTATCTTGGCTTCAGCACCAAAACCCCCACTCTTAGTAGCTAAAATAGTAAAAGACTGTTGTGTTTTCAGCTCCCAACTCAGTGGAAACACGTGGGGGATTTTCTATTATAACTGATCGCAGTTGGAGCATTTCATTCCTGATCTGGACTTGAAGATTCTATTAAGCCATCGTAGGGCATACCGCCCACAGTCTGTGTCAAACAATTTCCCCAGAATCTTGAGTGTGTGATGCTAACATACATTTAAGCTTATTTAGGCCAATGTTTTCAAAATTCAAAACACAGGATGAAATTACACACTGTGGTAGCCAAAGAAAATGTACTCTCTGTGAGCAAGTTGGATAAAGATCTAGATGAGAGAGCTGAGGACATGGGAAATAAAGTGGTGTGGCAGGAAGGAGATTTGACCTTTGTGCAGTCACCTCCTGCAGTGTGAATCCCAGGCCATGGAAGAGCAACAGAGACCCATCCATACCTTGCAATATTAAAAGGATTTTAGATAGATGATTTATAGTCTTATTTCATAGTAGTTTATATAAAAATAAAAGGATGTATATTAACATTTGGGTATTAAAATGTATTGCTTCTCTTCAACTGTTGTTGAATAAACTGGTGAACTCATCCAAAAATTAATTCTCCTGGTATCTGCCATATTTCATGTTGTATTTGCTGGTTTTGGCATTCAGAAGAAAACAGAAAGCATATTTTTTTGGTCAAAATTTATGTGTACATGTGATAGACAGACTCTCAGGAGACTGAGTCTCAAATACCTGTGAATAACTGATCTTTTTAAAAATATCATTTCGTGCCATAAAGACAATGCAGTACACAGGGATGTATTATAATTTAAACAGCGTGTTTTCCCCCTAGCTCTCACCCTGATTCTACATTTTAAAAATCAAACCCTCTCAATGCTTTCTTTAAAGCTGTGAAGAAAAGAGGCTACATAAGATGCCATGAGCCTTCAGCATGTAAAATGTGTGTTCGTATGAAATCCATAGCTCAGGAAAAGCTTAACGATAACGTAGAATTGAATGTAGCCATGGTCTTTTAAGTAAAATGCAGTTGCAGAAACATAAAACGTGTCAGAAGAAATCAGCAGAGTCTAAGGACAGTTCTAGTTTCTTCAAAGGAGTGCTGCCAGCCAAAGCCTCCTGTATCGAAATGGAAACCCCAAATAAGAGCAATGTGGGAAAAAAGTTCAAGGCACTGAAAACATTTGGGGCACATGATTTGAATGTCTTTCCAAACCCCTGAGAAGCATTAAGCTGAACCTCAGCCCTTTATCTTTGACAAATACCACACCGTGTTTCTGCTTGTTATTTTGTAGTCCTGGTGCTCTTGTCAGCTTGTTAAATGGAACTCTGGCTTCAGTCGGGAGATGATAATGTGGTAATCTCTGCGCTCTGCTTGCCACGGCATCCAGAGGAGCGGCTGTGCCTGGCTGTGTGAGGCCGCCCAGTGCCAAGGGTAACTGCTGGCAGCTGGGCTGATGGAGAACAGTCTGCACCAACAGATTGAAAATGTTCTTTTCAGATCTTTAGATTGGAACTTGAGCTTCACTTTTCTAAGTTTTATGTCCATAGCACGGTTCGCAAAAATAAATTACAAAACCAATTGCTTTAGGAGCCTCCAAGCCGTGACATTAAGGTGGCCTAGAGTCGTTGTTCTTGATGAAATGCGAAGGAGCAGCCTTACAGTCGCTGTCCATCAGAAGGAGGTTGGGCAAAGCCCCTGGTGTGTGACAGCCTGCAGAAAGATGGTGCATAGGTCTCATGTATAAACACTATTTTAATAAAGGATGAAAAAAAAAGTGGAGCCACGTATTTAAGAATTCCTCAAATTATTTCAAATTCATCAGGAGGAATAGGATGTGCTTTTTAGAATAACTGTGTATTTCCATGGAGATATTCTGAGTGAAAAATGCAAGAGGCAGTGTTTTCTCTGATGCTAAGCCTTACCCTGCAGTTCCCATTCTTTCTGCCTTCCAGCAAAAAGTGAAGAAAAGCTACTAAAAGCAGCTACACAGTTCACACGGCTCTTCTTCCCATAGGTCTGAGTTCCCGAATTCTTTCTAGTGGGGAGCTGAATGGCGCAATCAGTGATACAGTGAGGATAGCCAGAGGATGCTGGATGCTAATCAAATTGAAGGTGTTGTCTGACCCCGAAGCTCAGAAAGTCGTGGGCGAGGCGGAATGCGGCCAAAGGACAAGAAATTCATAGTTTGTAAACATGAGCAGCTTGGAAGAGATGTGACTGTCAGTATGAGCTAAGCTGCTTGGATTTCTGCCCCTCTTCTTTCTCATTTGGGAGTCAGTAATGATCTCTTCATGGTGTGGTTGCTGGAAACATCTCAGGGCTGAATGTCACTCATGCTCATGACTTTTAAACAGATTAAAAGTAGGTAAGTGGATCTCCTAAGTGGACAAATGATATACCTTCCATAAAACAAAGATGCTAAAATACTAGCTGTAAATTGAGAAGGCGGGGGACACGTGTTGTTTGCCTTGATTCTTTGAACTTAGATGTTTTAAAACATCACGATATGGACAAAGACACTTAAAATGTCAAGCCCTCTGCACACCACTGCTTTTTAAATTCTGAAAGGCAGTTACATGCCCACACTGCAAGGAACAGCCTCCTTTTCTTACAAGCAGCTGAGAATCCACCTAAGACGTAATGATTCTGTTTCTACGGAAGAAAATAAATATTGGAGGAGAGCAGGGTAGGGGGTGGGGTCTTGGTGAGTCTCCCTAGCTTAATTATTTCGTGTCGTATTCAAGGTACCGAAAAGCAAATGGTAGCATTACTTATAAGGGAAAAAAGAATGACCGCTATATGCCTCTTTAAGAGGGCCATACTTCTTACATGGGCTACCCAGTGTGTTTATTTCTTCCATCACTGCCCAGCTGGTTTTTTTTGAGACCATTTGACCACACCCTCCATTGTGTATCTTTGATTCTCTCCAGAACCCCTCCCTGTGGAGCCTGAGGTTAGCTTTTGTATGACATGGGGGTCTGTATCCTTCCATATATTGAAGCACAAAATGTTTCCTTATGGCAGAATTTTGGTATACATCTTCAACGTTGTTAACTCTTTGAGAGCACTGCTGTCTGTAGGCAGCCAATTGTTCCAGTGTGTTCCAGTGTGTGTTTCTAGGGAGACGTTCTGTTGTCTGCTGTTCCTTGCAAGAGCCTTCTGGATGGGAACGTCCTCGGACAGAGCAGGCCTTTGATTTTTGTCCAGGGAACCCCTTCCACGTTCCCTGTGTGACAGGGACCAGGTAACCTAAGGAAGACCAAAACAGCATAAGCAGAGGAAAAGATACTTCAAAACACAGACTGGAACAAAAGGAGGGGGGCTAAGCAAAAACCAAACAGCCAAATAAACAACCAAAAGCAAAAACAAACAAACAAAACAAAACAGAAGGGACAGCAGGTGGCAGAAGAATAGGATCAGGTTGGATCTTGAAAAAACGAGAGTAAAGATGAATTCAGGAAAGACTGATTGAGGGTATTGCATGGCAGTGACTCACAACTGAAGGGCTGATCTTTGCCTTTCAGTCATTCCATCCCAGGGAAGCAGTGAGGACAGAAGAGAGATTTTGGTGAGATGGAGATGATGGAGCGGGAAGGGAAAGATGGCAGCAGTATGAGGATGTTTATGAAAGGATTTGGCAACAAGGTCAGGGGTGGGGCTTCGAAGGGTAGCCTGAGGTCTACTGGGTTTTTACGAAGAGGCAAGCATGATACAAGGCTCATGAGAAGGCACCAAGAAGATGTTCAAAGTTATAAAAAAGGAAAAGCAACAAAGGTTGCTTAGAAAGTAAGACTGTGAATTCAGATAAGCAGAGGAAGGATTGGACTTGGGCCCCAGGACTCTTCTTGTACTTGTATAGAAGGGCAGCAGTGTTATTGCTGGCCTGGTCTGTCACCTGGGTTCTCTGTCCCAGAACTCAAGAACAATGGCAATAGGTTTTTGATCCTACTGCACGTACTGGCTTTGTGGGAGCCTAGGCAGTTTGGATGCTCACCTTGCTAGACCTGGATGGAGGTGGGGGTTCCTTGGACTTCCCACAGGGCAGGGAACCCTGATTGCTTTTCGGGCTGAGGGGGGGGGCTTAATTGGGGGTGGGGGAGGGAAATGGGAGGCGGTGGCGGGGAAGAGACAGAAATCTTTAAAAAATAAAAAAAATTAAAAAAAAGAGACAAATCCCTCCCATTCTCACCACCTCCCCTTCTGCTGAGGCAAGCAGATCTCCTGCCTCCTCTCTAGCCTGCTCTCCCTTTCTGTCCCTTGTCTGAAGAGGAACTACTGCCTCTCTGCCTCTCTCCCTTCCCCTCTCTCGGCCACCCTTTCTTCTCCCCACTTCTCTCTTTCCCCTTCCCCCCTTCCCTCTTCCCTTTCCCTTCCATAACCCACTAAATAAACTCTATACCCAAACTCTTTCTACATGATGTATCTGTCTCTCACCCGCCACTGCCCCTCGTGGGACTGATTTCCCACACACCTGTTTATAAACGATAACAAGGGGTACCCTGTGGAATGGAGTCTGCTCACTTATAGTAGGGTAGAAGTAAGATTTCCCCTTTCTTTAGTTACCAGGTCCCTAAAGTCACTCTGCAATCCATGGCATTACATCTGTTTGTGATATTTTTGTTTTGTTAGTTTTCTGGAGTTGATTAGCAGTGACTAACAGAGTCTTGTACCAGTTCTTGCCAAACAATGTCTCTCCTGGCTTACACTTACCCACTAAGAAAACCTAGCTCAAGTCCTGACATTTATTTTCAGTAAAAGTCATTCTACTAGATCTAGATCATGTTTCCAATTTGTCAAACTCTTTCTCTAGTTTAATTTAAACTCACAGTGTATCATTGACCTGCTTCAGCCCCCTGTTACCCATACATGCAAATATCTGCTAGCCCTCTTCGTCCACAGGACTGTTTGTAGCTTTGTTTTCCTTTCATCAAACACTGCGCCAACATCCCCCCACACTCCTAGAGAGACTCCAACAAAGAATTAGATGGGATGCTTTGACACTAACTGTGAAAGCCTTTCTTCCTGAGGAATCCTCCCAAATTGGATTAAGTGGATTCATTTGTGGTTTGTGGCGGTTACTTTTTAGGGAGGCGGGATGTGAAAACTTTCACTTTCTCTGTGTGTTCATTCTCAAGCCTAGATGGATACTGTCACCTTTCAAGGCTTGTGCATCTGGAATGCCTCACAAACACAGTGCTGGGAAAAGGAGGAGTTCTAGAAAGAGCCTTACTTTCCCCGAGAACTGTGAAATTGAGTGGCCTAGTTTCTTCAGTGTTGTTGTAAATGCACTGGAGTGTAATATAAGCTATGTTTGGAACCATTTGGGATGGCTCATGATTGAATAATGCTGTCTGACACACACACACACACACACACACACCCCTTCCCTTTATTTGTTCCTTTTCTCTCTAATTTCTGCAGTGGCAATCTCTGATTATGGAAATGGTTCCAATTGCGAAACTTCTCATAGCCACATTGAGTTACTAACATCCATCTATCTGTTGTTTTCAAAGGCAGTTAAATAAACAAGCCATTTATCCTCACCTCCTTCCAAGCAACGAGGGAGCAGGGCCTTTCTACTCCACTCTGAGCAAATCTGTGTGTTCCTAACCACCGCCTTTGCAATCAGTAATTTGACTCAGTGGGTTTAATTCAAAGCAGGCACTCACATTCTTTAGATTATTTGTCTGTCTTCCAGGAAATCAGGGGGAGCAATACAAACAAGCACTGACCTTAAATTAAACCACAAAGGGGAAGGGAATTCACTGAATGAAGAAACACAATTTTTAAAAAGTCAAGTGACACAAATAGAAAATATTTTTAAGTTCCCCCTGGCCAGACCCCACTCTCCCTCCCCCCCCCCTCCTTTTTCTTCCTTTCCTAGAGGTACTCAAAATCTCTCCCAAGAGCAATTATGAGCAGTCGAATTTCAGGCATTCACAGTACTTGCTTGATCTTCCTTCTTCTGTCCTGCCCCCTACAGGTGAGCACACCTGGGATCCCAGGCTGGCAGACATGGCCCAGTAATCTCTCTGCATCTCAAACAGCAGCTAGCTACTTAGCAGAAGCCTCTTGTCTTTTCTGAGACATTCTGGATGAATTCATTCCTGTTTGAGTTAACCCCAGCCTGGTAAACTCCAGGAAATTCGAGTCCTGGGAAGGAGAAAGAGCTGGCAGGTTTCCTGGAAAACCAGATAGATTTTCTTCTTTGTGATCATATTCAGTTTTCCCTTGCCCCAGGTTCAAAAGAACAGGTCTAGTCTTTAATTTAGTTCTCCTTGATTCAGTGGCCAGGGTGGAACAAGATAATAGCAGGTTAGCATAAGTCATTACATGTGCACTTCACATCTAGGGCAGAGGTATCTCCAGTAAATCTGCATTTGTCCACCAATTCCTAAATGTAAGTAGACCAGAGAGAGTCTTTTTTTGAACACCGTTTAACCAGACGTATTCAGAGTTTATTATTTATTTTATTAGTGTTTTCTCTTTTTTAAGTATACTCACTCACCCTTCTCGTTTCTTTTGGGGTTATTTTGTTGTCTAGAAAATAACTAGCTTTCTAAGGATTTCTATCTTTTCTAGATATATGCAGACTTAGAAAAATCCAGGTATTTATGACTCATATAATATGTACAGATAGCTGTTTCTTGATTTATCTGCTTATCTCTTGGTGCAATTCTAATGTCATCTTAGTTCTGTGTAGTGAAAGTGACTTGATTTAAATAGATTCTTCCTTCCTTCCTTATTTCCTCCCTTCCTTTCTTCCCTCCCTCCCTCCTTCCTTTTCCCCTCCTTTCCTCTCTTCCTCCCTCTCTCCCTCCCTTCTTTTGACAGGGATTCAGTATATAACATTAGATGATTTGGAACTTAGTGTGTATACAGGCTGGCTTTGAACCTATGGAAATCCTTTTGCCTCTGCTTCCTGATAATGGCATTAAAGCTTTGTGCTACTATGCGTGAATTTTTTTGTCTTGTTTTGCATTTTCGGGTTTTCTTTTCTTTTTCTTTCTTTTCTTTTTTCTTTTATATTTATTTATTTATTTATTTATTTTGCTTTTGTTGAAACAAGATATCATCATGTAGTCCAGGTCAGCCTAGAACTTACTTTGCATCCCAAATTCCCAGCAGTCTTTCCTCTTCTTCCGCACAAGTGCTGGAGTTAAAGGCACAGCTACAGACCTAGTGTAAGGATGGCTTTTTGTTTTTTGGGATTTTTCCTTTTTTAAAATACATATTTAAATTTTTTTACTCCTTCCCTTCCTCCCATTTCTTCTGTACACCTTCCTATCCTACCCCATCTAATCCTCAGAGAGGGTAAGGCACATTGCTTTGTGGAAGGTCCAAGGCTCCTCCCTACTATATCTAGGCTGAGCAATGTATACATCCAAAGAGAATAGGTTCCCAAAAAGCCAGTACAGGTAGTAGGGATAAATCATAGTGCCACTGCCAATGGTCCCTCAGTCTGCCCCAGCCATGCAACTGTCAACCACATTCAGAGGGACTAGTTTGGACCTATGCTATTTCCTTCCCTGTCCTGCTGGAGTTGGTGAGCCCCTCTTAGCTCAGGTAGACTGTTTCAGTGGGTGAACCCATCATGGTCTTGACCTCTTTGCTCATATTCTCCTTCTTTCCACTCTTCAACTGGACTTTGGGAGCTCAGTCCAGTGCTCCGATGTGGGTCTATGCCTCTGTGTCCATCAGTTGCTGGATGAAGGTTCTATGGTGATATTTAACATAATCATCAATTTGACTACAGGGCCAGTCAAGATCAGGCCCCCTCTCTTCTATTGCTTAGGGTCTTAGGCGGGGTCATCTTTGTGGATTCCTAGGAATTTCTCTAGAGCCAGGTTTCTGCTAACTCTATAATGGCTTTCTTAATCAAGATATCTCCTTGCTCTCATCTCTGTTCTTCCTCCATCTCTACTATCCCATTCCCTCAAGTTCTCCTCAACCCTCTCCTTCTCCCCTCCTCTTCCCTTTCTACCCTCCTTTCACTCCCCATCCTGTGATCCCAATTTTGTCATGCTATCTTGTCTGTTTCCAGTTTCCAGGTGGGTCTCTATATTTTTCTTTGAGATCACCTCATTACTTAGCTTCTCTAGGATCATGAACTATAGGCTCAATATCCTTTGCTTATAGCTAGTATCCATTTATGAGTGAACACATACCATATTCATCTTTTGGGTTTGGGTTACCTGACTCAGAATAGTGTTTTCTAATTCCATTCATTTGCATGCAAAATTCAAGATGTCATTACTGTAACCATGTAATAGAGCTTGAAGTCAGGTATAAAAATGCCTCAGGAAGTTTCTTTATTGTACAGGATTGTTTTGGCTATCCTGGGTATTTTGTTTTTCCATATGTAGTTGATTATTGTTCTTTCAAGGTCTGTGAAGAATTGTGTTGGGATTTTGATGGGGATTGCATTGAATCTATAGATTGCTTTTGGTAGGATTACCACTTTTACTATGCTAATTCTACCTATCCAAGAGCATGGGAGATCCTTCCATTTTCTGGTATCTTCTTTAATTTCTTTCTTCAAAGACTTAAAGTTCTTGTCAAATAGGCCTTTCACTTCTTTGGTTAGTGTTACCCCAAGATATTTTATGTTATTTGTGGCTATTGTGAAAGGTGATGTTTCTCTGATTTCCCTTTCAGCTTCTTTATCATTTATGTATATGATGGCTACTGATTTTTTGAGTTGATCTTGTATCCTGCTACATTGCTGGAGGTATTTATCAGTTGTAGGAGTTCTCTGGTAGAGTTTTTGCGGTCACTTATATGCACTATTATATCATCTGCAAATATCAAAAGTTTGACATCTTCCTTTCCATTTTGAATCCCCTTTATCTCCTTTTGTTGTCTTATTGCTATTGCTAAAACTTCAAGAATTATGATGAAGAGATATGGAGAGAATAGACAGCCTGTCTTGTTCCTGATTTTAGTGGAATTGATTTGAGTTTCTCTCCACTTAATTTGATGTTTTCTCTTGGCATGCTATATATTGTTTATATTGTGTTTAAGTATGTTCCTTCATTTTTTTTTTAATTCAAGGAAGTCTTTAATTTCTTTCTTTATTTTTTCTTGACCCAGGGGTGGTTCAGTAGTTCATTGTTCAATTTCCATAAATTTGTAGGCTTTCTGAGAGTAGTATTGTTGTTGAATTCTAACTTTAATCCGTGGTGATCCAATAAGACACAGGGAGTTACTTCAGGTTTTTTTTTTTTTTTTTTTTATCTGTGGAGGCTTCCTTTTTACTGAAAATGTGATCAATTTTAAAGAAAGTCCTGTGAGGTACTGAGAAGAAGATATATTCTTTTTGGTTTGGGTGGAATGTTCTGTAGATATCTGTTAAGTAAATTTGATTCATTACATCTACTAGTTCTCTTATTTCTCTGTGAAGTTTCTGTCTGGTTGACCTGTCCATTGGCAAGAGTGGAGTGTTGAAGTCTGCTACTATTGAAGTGTGGAGTTTGGTGTGCAATTTAAGTTTTATTTAAGTTTTAGTAATATTTCTTGACATATCTGGGTGCTCTTGTATTAGGGGTATAGATGTTCAGGATTAAGAGTGCACCTTGATGAATTATTCCTGTTATGAATATAAAGTATCCTTCTCCATCTCTTCTAACTCATTTTAGTTTGAAATCAATTTTGTTAGATATTAGGATAGTTACACCTGCTTGTTTCTTAGTTCCATTTGGTTGGAAACCTTTTTCCAACCCTTTACTCTGAGGAAGTGTCTGTCTTTGAGGTTGAGGTGTGTTTCATGTATACAGCAGAAGGCTAAATCATGCTTCTGTATCCATTCTCTTAGCCTGTGTCTTTTTATAGATGAATTGTGTCCATTGATATTAAGCGATATTAATGACCAGTGGTTGTTAATTCCGGTTATTTTTGGTAGTAGTGTTTGTGTGTTTCCCTTCTTTGGATTATGCTGGTGGTGGGTTATCAGATGTCTGTGTTTTTGTGGGTGCAGTTAGCTTCCTTGGGTTGGGGTGTTCCTGTTGTGTGACCACTGGGTTCTGGTGTTACCATGTTGCTTTTTAGGTTTTTGGAGGGATTCTTGCATTGGCACCTATCCATCTCTTCCTTCAAATGAGGTTGGCAGTATTTTTGTGTCCTAGTCCAACCCTTGCAGTGCATGTCTGAGTGTTTGAGAGTTTTTCTCGGTCTACTCTGTACTCTCAGTGTCTGTCTCAGAAAGCCTTGAGGTCTGCTTTTCTTCTGGTTTGCTCTGTTGGTGCTTTCTCTTAATCCTCTTGGTGTTGTAGCAAGCTTTTGGTCCCCTCAGTATTATAGCAAGCCACCACAGCTCTTAGGCAGGGTGCAGTTAGTAACTTGGGGGTCCAGTGAATGAGTTGGGGTTTTGGGGGAGCCTAGCCTCTGGAAACTCCCTGCTGGCTGGCTAGAAAAGCCGAGAGAGTTGAGAGAAGGGTCTGGGGTTTTGTCCCACTGTAGAGGTCCCAGAGAGTGGGAGGTCCTGCCATGTAGCTATTCACTCACCTCTTAGGTGCCTTCAGTATTAGAGCAAGCTGTGTTTCAGAGTTCCATTGAGTTTGCTGGAGGATAGGTGGGCTTGGGGGTGGGGGTGGCTAGTAGTTTGGATGGCCACTAGATGAATTTGGGTTTTGGGTGAGCCTAGCCCAAGGATAGTTTTTTCAGTGTTCATTTAAATTTTTTTTTTTTTATTCATGAATTTCCTGTGGAGTGAAGGTATGCTATAATTAATGTAATTTATAAAAATAAATGAATTTCCTGAAGTCAAATAGGAGAAAATCTATTTTGATCGTTCCAGCTAGATATTATATAGACCTCCTCAATTCTTATACCTGAAAGAATGACCTGTTCTTTACATATAAAATAATAATGCAATTTCAAAGATGACTCAACCCTTAAGGAATTATGGCAAGCCTCCCAACTATGTGTTACAAGTTTGGTTAGCATTAATATGAAAGAGGGAATGGCTCTCAAAATGTATCACTAATTTTCCTGTAACCATAACTTCTGTTACATAACGCTTCAACATGGCAGCGCCAGCTCTGCACTGGGGCCTTCATTCCTTGTCCGTGAGATGTGCATTTGGGGTGTTTAAGGAGCACACTGGCATGAGAGCCACTGCAGTTATTTCCCATGGCATTTTAAAAATCCATTTCTGCATTACATATTCCAATCTAGTGAAAATTAGATCTCCTCTATTTACATTTGGCATCCACACTTACTGGCCGTGGCGTGTGATGTGATTTTAAGCTACTCATGTACATTTTAGGAGAAGATTGATTTACAGTGGGTCTTTGCCTGAGACAAGCACAATTTAAATGAATTCCCATTGATCCAGAAACATTTAAGATTGGCTTTGGAAATGTTGAAGAACTGAAGGCTGAGGGTCTCTGGGAAGCATTTTGCTGAGCATTGCTGTCATGTAGATAAAAGCAGAGAACTGTGCACGCTCACCCTTCTTCGCTCTGGATTCATTATTAGTCAGAACATACCTCGGGGCCAGTTCCTACTCCAGATGCTGTGCTCTCTGCCCAGCTGTTAGAGTGGATGCTGTTTGCAAACAGCAACATAAATAGCATATCCAGAGAGCTCTGCTGAGGCTGGGGCTTTGTCATTAAGGCTGAGATATTTTTAGAATAAGGATCTTTTGGTAAATTGTAACTGGAAGAAGTTGATGGAATGGCCATAGGAATAGCTAAGTACCCCTGTTCAAATGAAGTGACTTACCAGAAATTTCCATTTTAACTTTCACCATCTTATGCCAATCAAATTTCCTGTTAATATACAGTGTGTGCAGTTTTTAAGGATCTGTGATAACGTACACGTGTCAGGAATAACTGGGTTCTGGATTCTAGCAGTCACTATGATCATCTTGTTAGATGGGCTGAAGTCTCCCAGTCTTTGTTAATCACTATTTTTAGCTTCTCAGTTTACAACATGAAAGATACTACAGATAAGTTGAAGTGCTTCCTACATGGTTAAGAACAATTATTGTTCAACCTTTCCTCACTATTTTTCTACACCTTTTAAGTAACTAGACTGGAGTACATGCATTTCTTCTTAGCTGCTTCTATTAGTGCTCTTGAATGGAGCTTATAAAATACAAGTCACACGATACTGTGTTAGTCAAGAAGTCAGCTTTGAAATCCAGATCATCTCATGACTTTACCTAAAAATCATGATGTCTGCCACTCCATATTATTGTGTGCTGCTTATATAGTTTGCTGGAGAAAAGGTAGTTTTAATTCTTTTGTATCTTAAGTTTGTATAAAAGTATCCTTTGTCCATTGCATGTTCAGCTTTCTTTGAAACTCCAAACAGGCCACTCATATCCAGAGGGGCAATGGCACATGGTCGTACACAGTGACTGGAATAGATTCTGTCATCTTGGATGGTATCAGACTAAGATAATTATCCATCTGAGCCAGGTTATCCATCTTTCTGTAAAATCACCAAGCTACATTGCTAATAACACAGTCACTGAGATAAGTTCTTCTTACTGAATAATTTCCCCACTCAGGAAGGAGTTTTGAATGCCTAGTGTGTATTTGAGCATATGGCTTTGGGTCATTCTTTTAAAGCACGAATTAACAACAGAATTTCAATACAATCTAAGTTAGCTAACTTATTTTTTTAAGTGTTACCAATATGATCAGAATATTTCTACGGAAGAGTCGTGTGTTTCCAAAAAACTTGTGCCTAAGACAGGATGTGGAGACAGGAAGTTTTCCCCCAAGCTTACCTCACAACATGGTGGACTTTGGTCTGTCACTTCCTTGTTCCTGTTGGTTTTCCCTCCCCACAGACACAATGCTTTCACCTAGACCCCTACTTCACTAACTGTTCTTTCCACATACTTTCCCTGGCTCCCACATTCATCATTACTCCAATATCGAAGAGCTGCTTAGTTCAGGTCTTGGATACAATCTGTCAGCATTTATTCCTGGCGATCTAACTAGACACAAGGGCTTGCTATGCTAATTCATTCCTCTCAGGCTTTCCTGCCCAGACTTCCCCTATATCCCTCCCCTAGTCTTGGACATACACAGGCTTGCACAATATTTCCTCTTAAATTTCTAACAAGCATTTAAAATTTATTGCCTCCCAAACCGAATTATTTATTTAACATGACACTCGAAAACTGCATGCAAAGGCAGGACATGGTGACACATGCCTTTATTCCCAGCACTCAGAAGGCAAAGGTGTGTGGATCACGTCATTCCAGATCATCCTGGATTACATAATGAGGTACAGGCCAGACCGTACTATATAATGAGAAAAACAAAAAGTTGGACACGCACAGCTTCTTTCTATTTTTTTCACCTCAGTCCATGTCAATGCCTTCTATATGTGACAAATTTCAAGGTGTCCTTTGCTACTCTTTTATTTCCATGCTCTCAGAAAATGTGTCAGCACAGCCTGCTCTCCGTTTGCCCATCTCATACCCATACAACCTTACACAGGACCTGCTAGGCCACTTGTCGCCCTCACCAGCACGCTTGACTTAATTGCTGTGACCTTTCAAACTTCTCCATGTTTTACCATTGTATTTGAAATTGCAGGCCATTCTCGACATTGCAGCTGGAGCGGCATTTTGAATCATGTCCCCGCTCTTCTTCCCACCTTCCCTGGATTAAGTTTAAACAAGTGTAGTCCTGACGAAGTCCGCAGGATACAGTCCTCCTTTCCTGTTGTCCCCTTCACCTACTGTACACCAACCTTTATTTCCTTCCTTTACCTTGCATTCCTCAGCCTTTCCTTGAAAACCGTATTTGTCAAGAGATAGCCACCCATGATCACACTAATTAAACACTCGCAACCAGGCATTCTGTAACCTCTTCCTTATATTCTACATACCTTAGTGCGACGAGACATCTTCTGTCTTATTTGGGAATACATGGCAAAATACAATACACCTTATTGCTTAACAACGCTATGTTTATTTTTGAAATTTTTTATTTATTTATTTGTTGTATGTGTGAGCACACACTATGCCATAGCATATAGGTTGAGGTTAGAGGACAGTTTGTGGAAATTGGTTTTCTTTATCTACCATGTAGACTCTGAGGATCAAAGTGAGATCATACGACTTTTCGGTAAGTGCCCTTATTTGCTAAGTCATTTCACCATGGTTTATATTTTTAAGGCTTGACTATCTTATAGAATTTATACTGGCATGACTGGCTCCTGGGAAGGCCCCCTTCTTATTTGTAGATATGCTTGCTGTCTTGCTACATCGTCGTATCTGTAGAACCAGAGAGTCCTAGCCTCATTCTCTACTTACTTAAGGTACTTATACCATTGGGTGGGCTCTATATGTTCCACTTTACCTACTCATAAATATTTACAATATGCTTACCACCTAACGCCATAGTCTTGAAGATTTGAGTTCCCACCCAAAATTAATAGAGTAATACAGATGCATATATACCACAACATTATACACTACATTATTTTTCCTAATATTGATCTTCTGAGCTAGAAGGCATTTCATGGGTCCTGCGACTGTAATTGTTATTTCATATTGGAGACTGCAGTAGCTAGGCTGTCAGTTACATTTAAATCAATAAACGAATTATGATGGCAAATGGTGTTTATAAGATTGACATGATACCCTTAGATTTCCATGGATTTTGATGGATTCTCTTGCATCTTTAATCCTTCATTTCATTTGGAGATATGAGCAACAAGATATTAGTAGAAAATAAGGTTAGACAGAGCCTAGGAAAAGGAGTAAGAATGGTTGTAGGCAGAAATAAGCAGCTAGAAGCCACAGAAAGAAAGGCAGTAGCTTGCAGGTGGCTAGAGAACATATTACAGTTCCCTGGGAAGTGGTTATTCATTACTGTCTAGTAGAAGGTATAGGGAGAATTGTCTTTAACTCTGAGATGAGTTTCAGCAATGTAGTTTCCCTTGCCTCTGCTTGCCTACTGTGGCTACTGTGTATAAAATATCTGAAACGGGCAACTACAAGTTCCTTCTCACCTACTATAATTGATAGGTCTGCTGCTTCGGGGTCTTTTGGACTGGGAGGGGAAAAAAGGAGTCTTTAGTAATCTGAAAATAACCCATCTTCCATTGCTCTGCAAGTTTCTCATCAATGCTCAGTCAAAAAAAAAAATGACCGTGGGCCATTAAAACTTAATTTTTGTCTTATGAGCAGTCGTCTTTAGGTCAAAGACTGAACTAGGAGAAGGCAGATGAGAACATTTCTTTCTGATCTTTTATGGAGAAAGGTGGATTGAACAATCACCCTTTGCATGTAGCACTTTAGTCTAAATCAGGATATTGCGAGGGTGGATACTCAGCCAAATCCGCCAGTGTTGGCTCTTTTCTCTATTCATCTTTCGCTGTGTTCAGTAGGTGCTGACACCTAGGAGACCTGATGGCTAACCTCTCATCTGAGGAATCGCACACAAAAGCAAAAACACTGAGTTTTTTGTTACCCGTATTGCTTCTTTATAAAGCAATTTATTTATTCCTCTATGTTAATTATTATTAAAATAAGAGCAAAAGCTGTTGGTGGAACATGCTTTTAATCCCAGGACTCAGGAGGCAGAGGTAGGTGGATCTCTGAGTTTGAGGCCAGCCTGGTCTGCAGAGGGGTTCCAGGAAAGATAGGGCAATAAAGAGACACCCTGTCTCAAAATAACAAATGAAAACAAACAAAAAATAGGACAAAAACATGTACTGGGCTGTGGAAATGGCTCAGTGGTTAAGAACACTTTCTGCTCTTGCAGGGTCCCTGAATTAATTTCTCATTCCTCACAGCAGTCTGCGGTCTGTAATTCCAGCTCTGGGTGATCCAACATACTCTTCTGACTTCTGCAAATAGCTTCAAAAGCACATATTCACACACACACACACACACACACACACACACACACACACACACACACACAC
>NW_004949101.1:7180766-7184477 GCF_000317375.1 Microtus ochrogaster | reverse complement strand
AAACATTACCAAACCCACCTGTACCAATGGTAGTCACACACACACACACACACACACACACACACACACACACACACACACACACCAGACTTTGAAAGGACAAAGGCATGGCAGAGAGGAAAACTGACAATCTAATAACAAATATCATCAGTAGGCTCTGTACTTCCAGCTGAGCCTTACCTCCTCTGATTCCGAAATGTAAAACGTGGGCTACACCTCTCTCTTGATATAATGTGTCTGGCACAGTTATTTATTTTTCTTTCACTTGCAGGCAGGTGGTTGACACTTGACAGCATTTGTTTCTCAAGCCATCTTTAGACAAAGTCTGTTTCTATGTCTTATAGTCACGAAGATTAAGTCTCTATATTTATTGTTATGTGTGTTGATATTATTGTTTTGGAGTTTGTTTTTTCCTCTCAGTATCTTAATAACAACTCATAGAGAGAAGAGTTAATGCTGGTTGAATATATGCCCATTTCCAATGCCTTACTTATACTTCTTAATATTTTTTTTAATATGGTTCTGTGGTAATAGTCCTAGAAAATGGTTTACCACTCCTGACTTACCTTGGGAAACTCTGGATTCACGTAGACTTTACACCTTATCATTATTTACCCATAAGGCCTGAGTTCTACAATGCTGTTCTGTCATACAAATCTCAAGAAGTTTTATGAAAGCATGAATTATTGATCAAAATTTCAGAGAGTTTCCCTGATCTCTTCTCCTCGGGTGTATATAAAGCTGTTCTCTTTACAAAGGAAATGGCATTTTCTGCTTTGGAAGTGGCACACTGCACACAGAAGACTGAACTCAAGAGGTTTTCTATGTTTGAGGCTCTTGAGCTGTGGAAGTTGCCAGAACCCCAGGTCATCTGTAAATGTGTGACTCAAGGAGTGCTTTGCTAACTTCTAAACAGCTGTGATTGTTGTCCACCGGCATCGGTGTTTTAATTGTGTCCTCTGTGCATGATACCTTGGGGCATTTTTGTTCCTTTTCTTTTCTTCTTTTTTTTATGTTTTTATGTTTTTTTTTATTGATTTTTATTGCTCTCTATTTTTCTCTGCTCCCCTACCTGCCTTTCCCCTCCCCTTCAACTCTCTCCCAAGGTCCCCATGCTCCCAATTTACTCAGGAGATCTTGTCTTTTTTCTATTTTCCATGTGGATTAGATCTATGTATGTCTCTCTTAGGGTCCTCATTGCTCTCTAGGTTCTCTGGGTTTGTGATTTGTGGTCTGGTTTTCTTTGCTATATGTTTAAAAACCACTTAAAAGTAAGTACATGTGATAGTTGTCTTTCGGGGTCTGGGTTACCTCACTCAAAATGATGTTTTCTAGCTCCGATACATTTGCATGCAAAATTCAAGATAGCATTATTTTCTTCTGCTGTGTAGTACTCCACTGTATAAATGTACCACGTTTTCCTCATCCATTTTTTGGTCCAGGGGTGTTTAGGTTGTTTCCAGGTTCTGGCTATCACAAACAATGCTGCTATGAACATAGATGAGCACATGTCCTTGTGGCATGATCGAGCATCCTTTGGATATATACCCAAAAGTGGTATTACTAGGTCTTGGGGGAAGGTTGTTTCCTAATTTTCTGAGAAATCTCCATACTGACATCCAAAGGGGCTATACCAGCTTGCATTCCCACCAGCAATGAAGAAGTGTTCCCTTTACCCTTGGTATATCTTGATGTCTTGGTACACCTCATTGTAAGACATGTAGCAGCAGAAACAGATTTGAATTTGTCAATTGCATCACTTATAAGGACATAAACATGTTCCCAACAGCTTTGGTGAGTCTAATTATAATGGCTTTGGGGCACATCAATTATATGGCTCTGTGGAAGTTTCTTAGAGCTTTTCATGTTTGTAGCGAAAACGGTGTCAGAATTAAGTGCCATATGTAACTCAGTAACCCTCTCAGAAAAGTAGTTATCAGAGAATGAACGGTCTATTTCTCTTAGTTTTGTTGTCATCTTCAAACTTCTGCCTAAATTCAGAGTTTTCTATAGATAGCATTTGGGAACTTTTAAAACCTTTTTGGTAATGGGAAAGTATTTGAAGGATACTTTTTCCACATAGTAGGCAATATGTTTAAGCTTAGTGGGCCTACAGGTGGATGTGGGAAGTCAAACTCAGGGTAGCGATACAGAGAGGTTAGATGAACCAATGAGAATGAAGGGAGAGTCCCACAGAAGGCTGACATCAGAGCTAACCCAGAGTAGCCATGGTTTCATCGCCTCCCACTGACTTGAATTTTGTCTTTCAGAGGTGGACTAAAAACATTGGTGTCGTAAGTATCTTGTATTTTCTGTCAGTATACAGGCTAGAGAGGGACAAGCAGACATAGAAAAAGTTCTTAGAATTTACTTGAAAAGTACAATATGCTTCAAGACATAAAATTAGCCAGCTTCGTAGTCTTACCAGCTCGCTGATGGCCACATCACACATACATACATCTATGACTCCCGTGACTTTGGATCTTATCAACGTCTGCAAAGTGATCGTCAGTTTATAGATTACATTTTATGGCAATTTTGTATCCAATGCATCAGGTAGTCATACAAGCTAGTTAAATTCTTAGTGGATTCTTGTCTTCTCTGACCCACTCAGATCAATTTAAAGATACATTAAAGGTGAGTTCTCTGTGAAATGTGGAGAGAAGATTCAGACTGAGAAACCAGACAGGGAACAGCTCCCTATCAGAGACTTCCTGTAGTGTAATCCCTAGTCTAGGAAGCATCTCTAACAGCACAGAAACAAACAAACGAACAGCAAAACCCAGTAGCTCCATTTGATGCCAAATCAAGATCTAAATGGAATGACATAACCATAGTACAATCGATCAAGTCTGGCACTACTGAGTTATAGTCCTATAAGCCCAGAGTCAAACATTTACGAGCAAGATGGTCCTTATTCGCATCGAGGGCATTTCATGATGGGAACCTATGGACGCTAGACGTTTGTACTGATACTTGGCTTGGCCAAATTCTTTATAACCCCTCCCCTCATCCAACCAGATACAAATAAGAGAGGATAAAAGATTCATTTAATCAAACAAAATAGGGAAGAAATATTGTGATGGCTAGATCATGCTAGATGGTGAAAGGTAAAAGAGTAAATGAAGGCTCTCATTATAGCCTCAGGTTGTTCCTATAGAATCTAGACCATGTAAGGTAAGCAGTGAACAATAGAACCAGAAATGACTAAGCAACAGCTGACAAGCTGGAGTGCTCTAGTAGGAATACCATTGCTGCTGCCTGGCAATCAGCATTTGACCCACATGGCGTTAAAGTCTTGTATAGCTCTATAGTGCTTCAAACCACCAAGTAATCTGCCACCATGTATCTCCAACAGGTAGCAAGTCACACAACTAATTCTTTATGACTTTTGCTTTCAAAGTCTACATGCTTGGGTTCGCTTGGTGGATTACCTTTTCATGTTAGCTTTCAGGGAACCTGGGGAATTTCACTTTTTGTCTTTGGTGCTGGAGTTGTGAAAATGAACTGGAAGGGTATTATATCAACAAGCTCATCAAGCTTGCTTGTCAATATAGAGGTGTACATGGAAATGGATGGAAATGTGTCCCAAGTGTTAGAGTTACCACATGCTTGACAGTTGTGGTTTTTTTTTTAAATAATTCTTTTTTTTTATTGAGAAAAGGAAAAAAAAAACAAGTTTCCACCTCCTCCCAGCCTCCCATTTCCCTC